>NC_037343.1:22925444-23228474 GCF_002263795.3 Bos taurus
GATATGAGGAGTGGATACAAGGTCAAGCTGAAATGTTACCCCCTGCCAGCTTTTTGAAATGCAGATTCATCCATCTCTTTGATGTCTCCAGCCACTTGCAATGAACATCTTTCGGCATATTATTTGCTTTTCTTAACCACATCACTTTTCACTGAGTTCAACATTCCTGAAGGATTCAAAGGATCTTGGTACATTCTTCCTAAATGAATTCAGAAGGTAAGTCAAAGAGAAGGGGAAACTTCTTTGAACAGGACTCTGGGTTCAGACTGGGGGCGGGAGGAGGTAGGGGAGGGCTTTGTGAGTCAAAAGGCTGACGGTAAATTCAGCCTCAGGCTTTCCGTGTGCCAGTCCGTCCTGCCAGGGGCCTGATGACTAACTGCAGCCAAGTAACCCATTCTGCTCCCTTGTCTGAGTAAGTGGAGATGCTGGTGTGGGGTGCCTCCTAAAAGGGAAGTCTGAGGGTATCCTTGGGAAAGCAGGAATTAAAGGCACCATCACTCTAGTCTTCCCTTAATCTTCTGGGCTGTTTTAGGGGCCCTTATTAATAATAGGTGTGACGAATTTAGAGAGTAGCATTGATACACCTCCCTGTGTAAAATAGATAGCTAGTGGGAAAACGCTGTATACCGCGGGAGCTGAGCTCCATGTTCGGTGATGACCTAGAGGAATGGGATGGGGGTGGGAGGGAGGGAGGTCCAAGAGGTAGGGGAGCGATGTAAACTTATAGTTGATTGACACTGTTGTACAGCAGAAACTAACAAGATTGTAAAGCAATTTTACTCCAATTAAAAATAAATTTTAAGAAAAGTATACTTTCCCTTTAAAGTTAAGCACTTTAACTTTTATTTTCAAATTTGTAATCAAAACGGAGATGCAAAATATGGCTCATTGGTGGCCCTATTAATACTTGCCTCTAATACTACCCCAGGAACACTGAAGTATACTTCTGAGTTCCTGGTTCTGTCTATTTCCTAAACAATGAGCTCTCTAAAGACAGAAAATGGAGCTCATTTATTTTGTATGCACAGCAGGGTAGGAAGGTCCACTGGATGTGACACCTTTGAGTTGTATAACTGGATTAAATACTTCTTGCAGAAGATCAGGCTCTGTAGTGGAGGCAAGAAAGCTAACATTAGAGTTGTTTTGAAGAGTCCCATAGAGCCCAGGTCCACTCTTAAAACCCAAGCCCAGCTGCCACCAAGTTGACTCACCCAAGGGAGATTTGAAAACCACAGGCTTACAAGGTGGAACAGTGCTCTTGCCAACAGCACAGTCATAAAAGCACTTGACTTTTCTATGGCAGCTGGGGTCTCAGTTTCCAGGCTTTAGCTCCGTGAGGATTGATCTAGATCCCTGACTTCCAGAAAATTCTATTTTGTCAGCACCTAATTCCACATATTAAATAGCTTTCTGATGAAATTACTTCCTTGGTTTCTATTATCTGCAACTGAACACTGATTTGCTGCTTATCAAAAGTCCATGGAGCAAACACACTAAGGAAATGTTAGTTCCATCTACCGGGTCCGCTTTAAATCATTTATTCACATCTGAGATCCTGAAAGTACCTGAGAATCAACTACTGTTGATTCTTAAAGTGAATGATTCATTAATTAGCAAAACAACAACAAAAAATCCAGAAATGCTTCTATTAGGATTCTAAAATGCAGATAAAAGAAAAAAATTACTGCGGTGTATCACTCAGATTCATTGGTGGTTTTTTTGTTTTTATTTTTAATCTCACTATTATGAAAAACCCATTATGTGGCTTATTCTTATCACTTAATTCTTATTAAAATGTGGTGCTGCTGTATTTTCTAAATGACCACCAAACTGCCGGTGATAGAAGATTATTATTCAAGTTTTCCATTCTGAAATAAATGACTTGTGTGAAGATGGGGAGCTAGCAGAATGATTAGAGTGGAGCAATTTTTGCAGTTCTCAGATTTGGGTCAGAGACTTGACCTCTGAGAACATACATTTAAGATGCTGTTTATTCTCAGATAAGTTTGAGGCTAGAAGCAGTAAACACCAGCCTAAGCATTCTGAAGCAGAGCTTGACTTCTCCTTATGTGGATGAGAAAGAAGGCAAAGAGCTCTTCTCAGAATTTCTCCGGTGCAAGGACAGCAGTTGGACTCCAGCTAATGCTTTTCTGTGCAATTATTGTCTTCTTGTAACTGAAGCCTCCTAGCCAAGGCTTAAGCCTCTCACCATGTCTGAAAAATGCCCTCCCCTCAGCAACGCTGTTATTCAACTCTTAAGGCTGACTTATCAGCACTATCCCAGTTTAGCTGAGGATTAACTTGGCTCACCCAGATGTTTCTGTGATGGATCAATGTGTTGACTGATGAGAAGAACTGCGGTCTAAACAGAGATTGAAAGAGAGCTGACTTGCCTTTCAAGGGAGGGAAGGATTAGTGAATCCCTTTGACAGTCATGAAATAATCAGCTGTGTTCTTAGGACATGCCTCCCTGTTATAATCAAATGCGATACTGTACTGGAAAGAATAATACAGCAGAGCTCTGGACCTAAAATAATGGTCCAGCTTGTCTGGATTTCATAACCCCTTATGTTGGAAGAAAGCATTCATCCCTTCTTTCTTTCACTGTTTGCTATGCAGATGTTTGGAGAGGAGCTATTATGTTCCTGGGTCTGGATAGTAGGCACTGGTTATTCCAATGTGAATAAAATATGCATCGTCATGGCCGTCATGGTGAATACAGTCAAGTGGGGTGAAATGTGTGTGCATGCTAAGTCACTTCAGTCATGTCCAACTCTGTGCAACGCTATGGACTGTAACCCACCAGGCTCCTCTGTCCATGGGATTCATACTATTAAAAAAATAAAAAAAATATAAGATTACAAATCCTGGGATGTGCTTACAGGAAAATAATAGGCTCTTTTAGGGAGGAGAAATGGAAGAAGGGGTACCTTTAGCACTGCTGATCTGGGAAACAGTGTAATGTCATCTGGCTATTGAGAGATGGTGGAAAGAGGGATGAGAGTTTGTTCTACTGTTTGATGAAGCTAAGAGAAGGGGTGCAGAAGGGATCTTATCCTTTCTATGTGAATAATGTCACACTGCTATCAGCCTCCCCAGGATTGGGGATGGCTTGTTGGGTTATGACGTGGTTCTTTTTGATGCAAATGTGAATTAAAAAAAAAAAAGCACAACCTAAAAGTTGAGAATTACACTTTACTTGGACTTAAGCCCAGAAGACAGCTTCTCAGATAACTCTGAAGGACTGCCCTCAAAGAGGTAAGGGAGGAATCAAAATATATGAGTTTTGCAACAAAACCCAGGTAGTAGGAACATCAAAATATTACTGTTAAATAAAGAAAACCACACATCTCAAGTTAATGAATTTAGCACTTTGTTATGGATGGGAGGATCCAAGTCTGAGCTCATTGAAATCATTCCTTTGATATGGGCAAGCCTCCTTTTTGTCTACAGCCTGAATCCCCTGAGGGTGCCCCACTGAGGGTGGTTACAGGGGCTGCTGGCTTCACAGTTGCAACATTCTTTGTTTACTAATTGGGCAGGTGACATTCTTCATCCACATAAGAAATAAAAATTCCAACCAAATGTATGTTGAACATTAAGCCAATTTAAAAACTGAACTACGGGGTTCAAGTTTGGAATCACCTTGGAATCAAGGTGATTCCAAGAATGGTCCAGCGACTCAATGATGCCATCAAGGACCCAGGAATTTTCTGTTTTGCTTCTATCTTCAGCATGTTGGTCCTTTCTACAATGATGACTTTTTGAGATATTTCCCTGAACAATTTCTTCTCTGAGAAAAAAAACTAATGGAAGCTATCAGATAAAATTCATCATTAAACTATTTACCAACCAATGAATGAAAGTGAAAGTGAAAGTCGCTCAGTTGTGTCCAACTCTTTGTGACCCCATGGACTGTAGTCTGCCAGGCTCCTCTGTCCATGGAATTCTCCAGGCAATACTGGAGTGGGTAGCTGTTGCCTTTTCCAGGGGCTCTTCCCAACCCAGGAATGGAACCAGATATCCCGCATTGCAACCAATGATCAGCCTTTGTTTAGCTTACATTCCTTCGATGGGTGTAGTTTACAATATATTTTTAATGATAATAATAAAAGATCAATGATAATTTCCACATGCATGGAAAGTACTGTAGTATTTATTACCACCTAGCTCAGCTCGAGTATTACATCCACACAGTCTGCACCAGAGAACTAGCCCAGCTCTCATTTGCTCCCCTTTTAATACCACCCCCACTCCTTTTATCACAAGCAGTCACACACAGATGCAAGGACACACCCGCTCATATTTGTTTCTTCCCCCCAAATCAATACATTGACCAATCAATCTACCTATCTATCAGTCAATCTATCAGTCACCCTCTTGGGATGAGAACACTTCTCAGGCAATCAACCCTCTTGACATACCCTTTTGTCCTGAAGTGAATGGGACAGTGTGTGGTGAAGGATACCTACAAGGTTCTTCTGCAGACCTCTAGGACTGAGTACTCACCTAAGTAGTCACTGAAACCTTACACCTCTAGATCAGGGACTCCTGGGTGACCCCCCCCAAGTCTGATCCCCCTCACCTCCCACCTCCCCCACTCCCAGTGCTGACAGTCATCATCCCATCTGTGGATTCTATGAATTGGACTCTTTTAGAGAGCTCCTCGGAGAAGGCAATGGCACCCCAGTCCAGTACTCTTGCCTGGAAAATCCCATGGGCGGAGGAGCCTGGTGGGCTGCAGTCCATGGGGTCAAGAAGAGTCTGACACAGCTGAGTGACTTCACTTTCACTGTTCACTTTTCACTTTCATGCATTGGAGGAGGAAATGGCAACCCACTCCAGTGTTCTTGCCTGGAGAATCCCAGGGATGGGGGAGCCTGGTGGGCTGCCGTCTGTGGGGTCTCACAGAATCGGACACGACTGAAGTGACTTTGCAGTAGCAGCAGTAGAAGAGGAATCAGGTCACACTTGTCTTTCGGTCCTCCTGGGACTGGCTTCTTTCACTTAGCATCGCGTCCTCCAGGTTCACCCTTATTGTTGCACCATGCAGAATTTCCTCACACCCAAACTCCAGTCACAGATTCTGTAAAGAGTGGCCCCAAGATCATGAGTGTGCTTTGGAGTGCTTACACCAGTGGTGCAGCCTGCTCTTAAAGGAAAAGACAGAAAAGTTTGCAGACTTTGCAGGTAGCCTTGGGCAACTTGGGTATGAAATTCTGAGGTCCTGAATAGGAGCAGGGCCAAATGATCTCTAACAAGCCCCAGGCACTCTTGCGTTTTTGAGCCCCCTTTCTACATAAAAGCTAATGTTAA
The DNA here is from genome assembly GCF_002263795.3 of Bos taurus. NCBI lineage: Eukaryota > Metazoa > Chordata > Mammalia > Artiodactyla > Bovidae > Bos > Bos taurus. The sequence goes on from NC_037343.1 coordinate 22,930,761, forward strand.
AAATTATATCTTTATATGCCCCAATAGGAGCTTCCCAGGTGGCATTAGTGATAAAGAATCTGCATGCCAATGCAGGAGATACAAGAGACCTGGTTTCAATCCCTGGGTTGGGAAGATCCCCTGGAGTAGGAAATGGCAACCCATTCCAGTATTCTTGACTGGAGAATTCCTTGGACAGCAGAGCCCAGGGGGCTACAGTTCATAGGGTTGCAAAGAGAGGGACACAACTGAGCATCCACCCACCATCAAAGAGTGAATAAACAAGGTCTCAATGAAAAGCACAGGAAACCATATTCAATATCCTGTGATAAACCAGAATGGAAAAAAATATGAAAAAACAGCCAATATAAGTATAACTGAATCACTTTGCTGTACAGCAGAAATCAACACAACCTTGTAAATTAACTATATTCCCACAAAATAAAGTTAAAAAATTATCTTACATCTGCATTGGCATAGAGATATTAACATATTTTCAACCTAAAAGTTCATATTTTTCCTTCTGATATTAAAAGAAATTAAAATGTTCTTGTGACCCCTAGCAGTATCACACTCCCTTGGCACTGTGCCCACTGTACCTACTGTAAACTGGAGTACCTGGAGTACAGTCTATAAAGAGGGTGGGGGGATGCCCTCCAGGTGGGCACATCTACTTGGCCTAGAGCTGCACAGGCAGAGAAGAGCTGGATTATGCAGTCATGGAAAAAACAGGGTCCAGATTTGGGTTCCTTGTTCCCAAATCTAGGTATGTTCCTGTTTTATAATAAAATACATGCATTCAGGTGAACAGTGAATTTCTCTCGTGATGAAGAGTGTTGAGTCAATACCTGCTTTGCATTTGTCTTACTAAAACACTCATTCTGGTGGCTCTCCATCCATATCTATTCTCTAATAGATGACCTTGAAATGTGAACCAACTTGTAGGAAGTCAGAACAACAGCTAATATCTTTTAAATATGTTTTTTTCAGCTCTCAGACATCAATGTTAGGAAAAATAAAAATAAAAGCCCCCACCCTGAGTTTAATTTGAGACTGGGAACCCTGATCCACTCTTTTCTTGCTAAATTAGACAACACAGAATTAATTAACCAAGGCGGTAAGAAAGCCCAAGCTGACGTGGCCTTCTCTGACCTCTCTCACCTCCAGTGCAGAGTGTGGGTGGGGCTCTCAGTGCCAGTCTCTGCACTGTCTGTAGCTTCTTCTCCTCCTACTGTCTACCTACTGGGGTGCTTGGTACTTCTCCCTGGAAATGGACTGAAGGTGCCTTCCACTGGTTTCAAGAGTCCAAGTTCCTGTGCCTATCATAGTATTGCATCTTTAGACTTGGTAGTGTATGCATAAACTAGGAAAGGTCAGAGTTTCTTAGGGCTGGGTGAGCACAGAGCAGGAACCTGTGTCCAGCCACCTTGACCTTTCGAGGCTTTCACCTCTCCCCACCACCTTTCCGTATCGTCCCCATCACTACACACTAGAGCTCCGTCAACACGTAATCCTTTCCTTCCTTCTCTAGCCCCACCTCATTCCATCCCTCCTAAACAGCTCTCACATCTGCCATGTCATCTGCATTTCCAGAGCCAATATCCCATTTAAGGTCCTCTTATACGAACCCTTGCAATAGACACATGCCTGGTCTCCTGACTCTGACACTCACTCTCCCTACATTTCTGTACCCAAATAACTGTGGCAGTAATCTTACACAGAAAATTTGATTTGTGTTGCCAAGTATCCCTCCCAAAATGGAGTTCAAGAAATGGTTCAGTGAATATACATATATACCTCCTCTTATCCCCCATTAGTACCCTTTTTTTTTATGTTTTGATAAAATGACGTTTATTTGCTCAATCTTAATTTTGCCCATATCACTCACAAGACAGAGGTAATGCTACTCTACATAATTTTTAAAAGATTATTTGTGCAAAAGTAATTCTATTTATTTTATTTTATTTTTTAACTTTACAATATTGTATTGGTTTTGCCATGTATCAAAATGAATCCGCCACAGGTATACATGTGCTCTCCATCCTGAACCCTCCTCCCTCCTCCCTCCCCATACCATCCCTCTAGGTCGTCCCAGTGCACCAGCCCCAAGCATCCAGAATCATGCATCAAACCTGGACTGGCGACTAGTTTCATATATGATATTATACATGTTTCAATGCCATTCTCCCAAATTATCCCACCCTCTCCCTCTCCCACAGAGTCCAAAAATACTGTTCTATACATCAGTGTCTCTTTTGCTGTCTCATCTTTTATCTTATGGTTTTTCAGATTTGTGACACTAGAGTACCTTCCTTCCCTGAGTCAGAAGACACTGATCTTTTTCATCTCAATGAAAATAAAAAAGAAAGGATGGAATTCTCTATTTAATAGAAATTCATCAATGAATTTCACTTGCCCTTTACTCCCTATCAAATACAGTGACACATAATATTTTCATATCATTGGCCCTAGGCCCAGTCCTCACCTGGAGATGCCAGACTTTGATAGTCATGCCTCTATAGCAGACATTCGTGTGCGCATGCTAAGTCACTTCAGTGGTTTCCAACTCTTTGCAACATGTTTCCCAACCTCAACCAACCTAAGGAATATTCCCTTATATTCCCACGTTCCTATAACAAATTAACTTCTGTAGCACTTATTTATATTCTTTCTTGTAAGCAGGAAACATGTGCCGCTTGTTGTGTTCAGTTGCTCAGTCGTGTCTGACTCTTTTCAACCCCGTGGACTGCAGCACACCAGGCTTCCCTGCCCTTCACCATCTCCTGGAGCTTGCTCTAACTCACGTCCTTTGAGTCGCTGATGCCATTCAACCGTCTCATCCTCTGTCGTCCCCTTCTCCTCCTGCCCTCAATCTTTTCCAGCCTCGGGTCTTTCCCAATGAGTCAGCACTTCACATCAAGTGGCCAAAGTATTGGAGCTTCAGCTTTAGCATCAGTCCTTGCAACGAATATTCAGTAATGATTTCCTTTAGGATTGACTGCTTGGATCTCCTTGCAGTCCAAGGAACTCTCAAGAGTCTTCTTCAGCACTAATGTTTCAAAGCATCAATTCTTCTGTGCTCAGCCTTCTTTATGGTCCAACTCTCACATTTTTACATGACTACCGAAAAAAACATAGCTTTGACTAGACAGACCTTTGTTGGCAAAGTGATGTCTCTGCTTTTTAATATGCTGTCTAGATTTGTCATAGTGTTTCTTCCAAGGAGCAAGCATCTTTTAATTTCATGGCTGCAGTCACCATCTGCAGTGATTTTGGAGCCCAAGAAAATAAAGCCTGTCACTCTTTTCACTGTTTCCCCATCTATTTGCCATGAAGTGATGGGACCAGATGCCATGATCTTCGTTTTCTGAATGTTGAGTTTTAAGCCAGCTTTTTCACTCTCCTCTTTCACCTTCATTAAGAGGTTCTTTGGTTCCCCTTTGTTTTCTGCCATAAGGGTGGTGTCATCTTCATATCTGAGGTTATGGGTATTTCTCCCGGCAATCTTGATTCCAGCTTGACCTTCATCCAGCCTGGCATTTCTCATGATGTACTCTGCATATAAGTTAAATAAACAGGATACGCTGCTTTTAAACATCATATTAGATATACCATAATGTTTAGAACAGTATGGACACTAGTAAGTTCAGGTACTACTAAACAGGGGCTATTACGTAAATGCTTACTGGAACCGATATGATAGAAAAAAAATGGTACAGATGATCTTGTTTGCAGAACAGAAATGGAGACAGAAGTAGAGAGCAAATGTATGGACACCAAGGGAGGAAAAGAGAGGGATGGCATTAATTAGGAGATTGGGCTTGATGTATATACACTATCAATACTGTATATAAAATAAATAACAAATGAGAACCTACTGAATAGCTCAGCAAACTCTACTCAGTGCTCTGTGGTGACTGAAATGAGAAGGAAATTTAAAAAAAAAAAAGGAGGAGATATATGTATATGTATAGCTTATTCACTTTGCTGTATAGTAGAAATTAACACAATATTGTAAAGCAACTATACGCCATTAAATTTTTTTTTTTTAATGAAGCAGTTTAGGCTGTTAATCTGCACTTACTTGATGACTGTCATTGTCAGTGTTCAGTCACTAAGGTGTGGCCACTCTTTGTGGCTTCATGAACTGCAAAACGTCAGGTTCCTCTGTCCTCCACTATCTCCCTGGGTTTGCTCACATTCATGTCCATTGAGTCCATCATGCTATCTAACCATCTCATTCTATACTGCTCCCTTCACCTTTTGCCTTCAATCTTTCCCAGCATCAGAGTCTTAGTGATATTTATAAAAACCAAAGGGTCTGGTATTGTGCACATTTATTGTTTGTACAGCATCTTTACTGCTGGGAGAACCATTCCTATTGTAGCTTGTGGTCCACACATGACTCATGTGTAGTTTACTCCACTACCTGTTTCCATAAACAGTCACGTGTCTCATAGGTACTGGAGTATTCCACGTTAAGGGCATACTGAGTGGATTTGAAGAAAGCATGGGAACCAAGGTGCATCGATCAGAATTATATCTGCAACTTTCTGACAAGAGCTATTCTTGATTATCTTTTTCTCAGGATAAAAGCTGTGAGGAAATATAAAATGAAAGTGTCATATTGCCTGTCACAATGGTGAAAAGTCATTTAAAGTAGGGAAGAAAGAGGCCAACGTGCAAAGATAATCAAAGGCCAAGAAACAGAAACATAGCGAGCCCTAATATCACTCGAACTCCAAGATCCTGCTTTGAACCATCTCTACCCTTGAATTCTCAGCTGCAAGAGCCAAAAATATCTCCCTTTCACTTAAGTTGACTTTCTGTCACATGTGGTTTTCTTTACAGATGTCATCAAGGGAAAGGTAAAAGGAAGCTTGGGTTAAGGAAAGTAGACTTGTTTTGGAATCTGTTTTTATCACTTCCAAGATTATTGATCTTTGAACATTATAAAGTGTTCTTAGTTGCCAGCAAGGAAATCTGATTCTGGATTTCATAGGACAGGAGTTTATTAAAAAGGTTCTGAAATAGGAGAGAAAGAGGTAAAATTATCTCTATTAGCAGATGATAGGATTTTGGAAAAGCCAAAATAATAAAGGGGAAAGCCACAGCAAACAATAATAAAATTTAATTTTTTAAAAAGGCTATAAAATCAACATAAAAAATAATCATCTCCACAAATATTCAAAAGGCCAGTTGCACTATATAGTGGAAAAGATAGCTCTATAATAATGAGAGAGATCAAACTTAAAAAGGAATGTCAGCACTTTTATAGTGAAAACTCTGTAACACTCATGAAAGACACAAAAGTAGACTTGAGCAAGTAGAAAGACACATTATTGGAAGGAAGTCTCACCCCTTCCCCTTTGGTAACCATAAGTCTGTTGTCTATGTCTCTGAGTCCAATTCTGTTTTATGAGTAAGTTCGTTTGTACTATTTTTTAGATTCCACCTATAAGTGATACCAGGACTCCCTCGTAGCTCAGTTGGTAAAGAATCTGCCTGCAATGCAGGAGACCGGGCTTCAGTTCCTGAGTTGGGAAGATCACCTGGAGAACAAAAAGGCAACCCACTCCAGTATTCTTGCCTGGAGAATCTCGTGGACAGAGGAGCCTGGTGGGCCATGGGGTTGCAAGAGTGGGACATAACTTAGCAACTAAACCACCACCACCAGAAGTGATATCATATGATATTTGTCTTTGTCTGACTTACTTCACTTAGTATGATAATCTTTAAATCCATCCATATTGTTGCAAATGGCATTATTTCATTCTCCCCCAGACACTTCATATCATTAGTACAAAAAATTTACAACAGTGTGTGTGTTCCGGCGTGCACATGTTCACATCAGACACATGTCGTATACTCGCTTCCAGTTTTGTTCAGCTAGGAGGATGCCATAACTTTATGAAAAATTTGTACAGCACCCTCCTGTCTAACCTTGATCTAGGTTTCTAGTTCCTTGATGTGCACAGGTGGAAAGTGCTTGCATTACCTTGCTTAATTGGAAGTTTGGAAATCTCAATCTTTCACCAGCCATCAAAGGATATTGTTAAGTAATATTCCATTATATATATATATACATACACACACACATACACACACACATATATATATACAACATATTTTCTCTACTGTTGATGGACACTTAAATTGCTTCCTTGTCTCAGCTATTGTAAATATTGCCTTCAAGGACAAGAGGCTTTACCTGCCTCATCCCCATTACTAAGAATCAAAGAGTAAGCAATTCCCAAAACACAGAAAGGAACTCAAACACTGGACAGAAAAATAAATGAATAATGTTCACCTCACTAGGCAAGGAACAACCTCCCTGTGTTTCATTTTCCTCATCTGTAAGATGATTAAGCACCACCTAACTCCCAAGACCGCTGTGAGTTCCAGAAAGGATGCTGTGTCTGTGAAATAGCACACAATGTCCCTCGACCATCTTTCCTTCTCCTCCCTCCCAGCCTCCTTTCCTCCCTTCCTTCCATCCTTCTTATCTTACTTAGGTTGCTACCTCCCTTATTTCCTCAGGATAATATTTTCTTTACTTAGGGACACAAAGTAAATTAAATGTTTTGACATTGAATTGAATCCATATTTTCATTGGGAAAAAAACAAATGTTCCCTTTTCCCTTAGCTCTTCTTGTCCACCTGGCTTCATAGGAAAAGAAATTAGCATTTGGCAACGCACAGCTGTCTGGGCCACAGGTGAGATATTAAAGCATTCCCACATGTACCAAATCCTCCACCTTTGATCAGTATGATGGGAACTTTCATTGCCCAATAAAGCAATAGACAGACTCTGCTTTATTGAAGTCAGGATTTCTCCTCATGAAATCGCTCCCCAGGAGGAAACAGCTCTGCATTTCCTGTCGGCTCCTCAGAGTCAGGTGGCCCTTCAGGCTTTGAATGCAGTGGGCTGAACTGACTCAGCAATGGTTAGCTGACTTTTAAGTCTCTCTTCCTGCCTGTCCATTCATAGCATCAACCAGAGGGCAAGAACCATGTGTCACAAAGGTAACCACGGCTGGGTCAGTCTCTCCCACTGCCAGTCAGCATGGTAATTTTGGAAGAAGGCTAGAGTATCTTTCCTTATGAATATAGGAAATTTTTGTGATGAATGATGATTTTTGTCTTTGGACTTCAAAGATTGGCTCACGCAGGGAATGAGCAATCTATAGGTCAGATAGCCTACAACCTGATCATTTTCTTCTTTAGTGAGGAATTCAGAGAACTAAACACCAACCAGCTGTAAAAGACATCTATGCTGTCCACAGAAAAGCCTGCTTAATGGGACCTAAGAGGAATTGTTTAAAATAATGCTACCCCATCACACCAAAAGTTTGTGTTGAAAAATGAACAAGTAGAAAATTCAATGCCCAATGCCTAAATGACCTATACTTTACGCTTTACTTATAAACAAGGTCAGTATTCTACTTGTTCTTGTGGTTCAGATATTTTGCAGCCACATTAAAAAGTGGCTTTCATCTAATAATTGGACAAATATTTATTGAAGGCTTTCTATGTGTAAGAAACCATACAGAGCCACAGGGCTACAAAGATAAAAATATTGGGTTGTCTAAAAAGTTTGTTTGGGTTTTTCCATAAGGTATTATGACAAACCTGAATGAACTTTTTAGCCAACCCAATATATGGTATTCATCATATATTAACTCATAATGTTAATGCTATTAATAACCTCTAGTCCATCTATTAATTTACTTTTCACAGTGCTTTAATATGTCCCAAGTCATTTTAATAAATCTTCTCGTTTAGTGTGATGTCCCTAATTTTTTTAAAAAATCAGTTTACCATTTTATTTCATCCTCTCTTCCAGGAGATATGTTTAAGATGTTGTTGTTGTTAAGTCACAAGTCATGTCCAACTCTTTGCAACCCCACAGACTATAGCACGCCAGGCTTCCCTGTCCCTCACCATCTCCTGGAGTTTGCCCAAGTTCATGTCCATTGAATCGGTGATGCCATCCAACCATCTCAACCTCTGTTGCCCCCTAAGTTTAAGATACTTAGCCCATAAGCTCAAGAAATAGGAAAACCCTGCCTCCCTCAGACACTCCATACAATCAGAATAGTGTATGTGTGTTCACATCAGACACATGTCATACAACTGTTTTCCATTTTGTTCAGCTAGGAGGATGCCATAATTTAATGAAAAATATGCACGGCACCCTCCTGTCTTGCCTTGACCTAGGTTCCTAGTTCCTTGATGTACTCAGGTGGAAAGAGCTTGTGTTACCTTGCTTAATTTGAAGTTTGGAAATCTCAATCTTTTGCCAGCCATCAAAAAAATAGTCATTTTCTGTTCCACAATCATCTCAGCAGCCCTCTTGCACTGACTTCCACACCTGTTCATCCTATTAGGAACAAAAGAAAAGCAAAGGCTGTTTAAAATCCCTCTTCTTCAACAAGGCCTTCTGTTTTGAAATCCTGAAATGGTCCCTGGTCTATTCTCTTACCAGCTGTGGCCTTTTATCTCCTAAAGAGAATAGCCGACATCACACAAGGCAAGGCCATTGTGCTTACAGACGCCATAAATATCTCCCCTAAATCCTCCATGATAAATTTCCCTCTGATTAGTAAAGCAGATATGCGCACAGGGGTGGGGGAGGAGTGGGGTAGCTTTGAGGATACTAAACTAAGTCTCTGGAGATATCCCATCCCTCTCTCCAGAATTTCACTGCCCAACAGCTGGAGTCACAAAAACCATAGAAAATGAGTCTGGATTATCCACTCCCATTTTTTTTTTTTTTTAATCTGGCTTTCAATTATGGACAGACTAAAATCTACTTATACAAATTCAAAGCAAGTTGAGTTTGTTAAAGGTAGAAAGAGGAACATGTCTCTGATTCAAATCACAATAGGTTTCTTATATTACAGCCTGAAAAGAAAAAAAAAGTCCTGTGAATAAAGAGTGAAATCAGAGCTTTCGGTTTTGTACATAATATGGAAATGACTTTATCCCCGACTCCCGTTCTGCTTTACTTTTGATTTGGGGGAAGACCTGTGCGTATACTGTCATTTCTTAAAAAAAAAAAAAAAACAGGCTTCTATGTGTAAGTGTTAGTTGGTCTTTCCATAAATTCAGAAAAAACTGAGAAGGGAAAGAATATTCGTGGATCAAAGTTGAGAAGGTAATTTCAATTCTTATTGCCTGACTAAAGGAACCCAGATAATTCTGTAGTTGTAGTTGGTTTTTATTAATTTTTTTTGTTTTCCTTTTAAAAAATTTATTTATTTGGTTGTTTTTCGGCTGCACTGCACAATTTGTGGGGATTTGGGATTTTAGGGGACGACTGTGGGACTAGGGATCGAATCCAGACTATCGGCAGTGAGAGCGCAGAGCCCTAACCACGAGACTGCCAGGGAATTCCTTTGATCTTCCTAACGTTTGTTTATTCAAATGAAAAAGGAAAAGGTAGACTATTGTCAGGAAGTAAAAGGTAAAAATTAAAAATTATTTTTCTGTTCCTTACAATTTGGACCTTTATTTGTTGTAGGACATAGGTTTAAGACAATTTTTTTACTTTTGTTTTTTTCTTTTTACAAATGTTATTTTTTTTATTCTAATTTTTATTGGATTATAGTTGACTTACGATGTGTTAGTTTCAGGTGTACAGTAAATGATTCAGTTACACACATACATATATATTCATTCTTTTTAGATTCTTTTCTCATATAGGTTATCACAGAGTATTGAGCAGAGTTTCCTGTTCAGTGGGTCCTCGTTGGTCATCTGTCTTCTCTGCAGTAGCATGATATGTTCATGCCTTTGCTCTTGTTTTTTTTTTTTTTTAAGTGACAACCCTTTGTGATCTGCTGGAGAGAGGTGGAATGTAAATAATAAAATAACCCAAAGGTAAACAAAGAGACATCCACCCAGATACTCATTCCTTCTTGAGTCTACCTCCTAGACAGTCAAGAAGAATTTGGACAATGGAAAGGAAGAAAATCAAGCAGGAAGATAAGTAAACAATAACAGATAACTTTGAGGTCAGTACAGAGGAGTGGAAGAGTACTCATTTATCTTGTCTGAGCCATCCATTCCACCTGTAACCCAAACCCACCACAGTTCAACTCCTCTCCCCAGTACACGTCCTCACCTTCCCATCCTGTCTTAGAATGTGGCCCACAGGGTACTATGTACTTCACTGAGGTGTGGAATTTATTCAAGTCCACACTTCGCTCAGACGAAGGGTTTGTGTCTTGCCCACTGCTCCAAGCTGGGAATGTGATTGGATTACTCAGTTATCATGTACATTCTCTGTATGTTCTCTGGGAACAGTTGGATGCTGTTTTCCTTGGCCGGAGAGATCCAGCTTTATTCATTGACTCAAGTACACTTGGGTACTGCAGGGAATGTATCATGTGTGCTGGCTCTTAATGTAACACACTGAGGATGCAGGGGAAAAAAACACAAGACGCTCCTGCCGGGTCCAGCCCTGCTGAAGGAGGCGGAATTCCCTGGTGAAGGCTGCCACCCTGCTGATTCAACCACCACTCAGACTGCCATCAGAGGTTACTGGCTTTAGGCTGTAAGTTACAGGAAGCCTTTCGGCCTCTACATGGTTATTTATAGAGGAGTTTATAGGATTCTTCCACAACTCAAAGAGGAAAATCAAACAAATGTCACCTCCTATTATCGTGGCAAGTAAGTTCCACTCTGAAAATAGAAGCTGGAACTTTAACCCATTAGCGAGTCAACCAATTCACTGATGTATTTATAGTTTAGCAACACTTTTACACTTAAAAAAAAAACTTTCACAATTTACCTGCTCTAGAGAATTTTCCCTGATTAAGCACACTTTCTTTTGCACTCTTTGACACCTCGTTGTATGGCATTAATTTTTTAAAATTTATTTTATTGAAGTATAATTGATTTACAATGTTGTGTTGATTTCTGCTATACAGCAAAATAATTGTCATACATGTTTATACATTCTCTTGTATATTCTGCTCCATTATGGTTTATCATAGGATACTGAGGACTAATGTTTTAATAACATATTTCAAGTCCCCAGAATTTAATTATTCATTATGCTTGCCCACTTTCTTGGAATCCAGTCTTTTTTTCTCCTTCCTTCTTTCTCCCTTCCTTCCTTTCTATTAATATGTTTTCCAAGGACTAACATGTAACTTACAATGTGTCACTCACTGCTCAAAGAGAGAGATCTGGGTTCAGTTCCTGGGTTGAGAAGATCCCCTGCAGAAGGGAAAGGCTACCCACTCCAGTATTCTTGCCTGGGAAATTCCATGGATAGAGAGGTTACAAAGAGGGACTGAGCAACTAACACTTTCACTTTTTTTCATCTTGACTTGCTAGCATATATTGCTATTAAGAGGCTGAGCGTCCTTCCATATGTTTTTAGCTATATATTTTCTCCTGTAAAGCATCTGTTTCCATATTTTGGTCTTTCATTTTTAAATCTTTTTTCTACTTAGGCATTTGAATTTTCCTTAGTAGAGGCATCTTTACATATTCTTGATACTAAACTTTTGCCAGTTATATGTGTTGCAAATGATTTTCTCTTAGTTTATAGCTTGCTTTTCCACTTTCTTTATGAATTCTTCTGATGAACAAAACATCTTAATTTTAATAAATTAAAACCATAAATCTTTTATTTTATGGTTAACGCTTTTTGTGGCTGTTTAAGAAATCCTTCCCTACCCCAAGGTCGGAAAGATACCCACCTATATTTTTCTACTGAGTGTTTTAAAGTTTGCTTTTGACATTTAAGTCCCTAATCCATCTGGAGTTGATTTTTTGGGTATGGTGTAAGGGTGGGATCCAAATTCATTTTTTTCCAAATGGACAACCAGTTTTTCCAGCTCCTTTTATTGAATAATCCCTCTTTTCACCACTTAAATGCCAGGCCACCTCTGCCCTCATTAAAGTTCCACATATGCATGGATCTATTTCTGGGCCGTCTATTCTACTCAACTGGTTCACATGTCTACACCTGCAGTGTGCTATTTTGGTAGCAGCACAGCTCTTAAGGGATTCCCAGCTGGAAGAGTGGTAAAGAATCTGCCTGCCAATGCAGGAGACTCAGGAGACACGGGTTCGATCCCTGGGTCAGGAAGATCCCCTAGAGAAGGAAATGGCAACCCACTGCAGTATTCTTGCCTGGGAATTCCCACGGACAGAGGAGCCTGGCGGGCTATAGTCCTTGGGGTCGCAAAGAGTCAGACACAACTGAGCACACACACACTCATGCATCCATGCACGCGAGCACAGTTCTTAGAGTCAGATCTTGTCACTTATAACCAAAGGAACTTGAGTAGATATCCTGACAATTCTGTTTCTTTTTCCCATTTGTAACACACAAAGAATAATTCCTACTTTACAAGAATGCTGTGAACATCAAAGAGATACCTGCAGAAGTGTTTTATAATCTATAAAATTCTGTAAAAATATCCTATATGGTTGGGCTTCCGATGTGGTAAAGAACCTGCTTGCCCATGCAGGAGATGTAAGAGATGCAGGTTCGATCCCCGAGTCAGGAAGATTCCCTGCAGGAGGGCATGGCAACCCACTCCAGTATTCTTTCCTGGAGAATGCCATGGACAGAGGAGTCTGGCGGGCCACAGTCCATGGAGTCGCAAAGATTTGAACACAATTGAAGTGACTTAGCACCCACACATCCTATATAGTTCCTTTAATAAATGCTCTCAAAGTATTTCTCTCTTCCTTTATTTTCTTGTCTTTTAGAATTCTTTACGTTGTTAGCAACAGAAAACCTGACTGACACTGGCTTTAAAAATAAAATTTAATGACCAACATAACTTAAGTATTTCAGAGTCAGGGCCAGCCTTATGTGATGCTTCAAACAGTGACTCTTTAGAGATTCCCAGAAAGATTTTTCCATTTTTCCTCCTTGAATCCTGCAGTGTTGCCTTTCTTTGGACACCCACAGCGTAGCTGTCAGTGGCCCTGCATCTGCATGTGTCCTTATTCACTCCAGCCTTCAGACAGCTTCCCTGCAGGTGGCTTTCAGAAAAGAGAGAGGAAAGTTCTTCCTCAGATACCCAGAGGAATGTTCTCAGCTTCACGTCTTGCAGCCCTCCTCTGGGCCATGTTCTCAGTCCTCATCCCAGGACTGGGCGCACAAGATGGTATGTGAGAGTGGGGCCACTTCCTCTAATGCATGGATGGGTGAGCAAGGGTTGAAATAGCTGTTTATTATTACTACAAGGAAACGTGCCAGGTGGTGCTAAAGAACTCACCTGCCAATGCAGGAAACATAAGAGACATGGGATCGATCCCTGGGCTGGGAAGATCCCCTGGAGGAGGGCATGGCAACCCACTCCAGTATTCTTGCTTGGAGAATCCTGTAGACAGAGGAGCCTGGCAGGCTACAGTCCGTGGGGTCGCAAAGAGTCAGACAAGACCGAAGTGACTGAGCAAGTACGCACAAGGAAGCAGAGAATGGTCACTACATTTTTATTTGAATTTTTAAAATAGAATAACACATGTATATGATCACAGATCAAGTCATGAAGAAAAGCATAAAACAAGCAATGACCTCTCTTGCCAATCCCAGTCCTACTCCTAGAGTGAAGCTCTTAACTCTTCTACCTTGGGTTCTCCTAGTGACTGCTGTCTTAATTCTAAATTGGCTTTTTAGGCTCAGTCTCTTTATGAAATGAGCCTAGCTACTAGAATACATGTATCCCTCTCCATTCATTACTTCTTACTTATTTTAAGTCTATAGTCATGCTATTCTTTTAAAACAATTTATTGCTTATCTTTGTGATTATTCTAAATATATATATCTACATTTTCCTTCCATCAGTTTTAATTAGTATTTCAACTTTTTTCTCTGAAGAATTTTAGCCACTTTTCCCTCTTCTCCCCCCTTGCCCTCCTTTCTCTTCCTCTTTCTGTCAGATCTGTTTTGACTTTTGCATCTTCAAGTGTATGAACATACATATTCTACCTTTCCACAATAAACAGGACTTTCCTGCTTCTATACATATCACAAATTGAATTTGCAAAAAAATTTTACCATCAGTCAAATTTTCTGTTAAAATAATATTTCTCTTCCTGTATGTCCAATGTTACTCAAAGTAGACCGCTGCACCAATGAAATGAAAACAAAACACGCACCAGTAGCAAGGTTAAATGAAGTCTGTTTATTGTATTTTTTTCAATTGTGCTTTTAATTTTGTACTCTTGGGATCATAACTTTCTCCTACAGATTTCATTTTCATTTTTCTTAGAGCTTCTAATTTTCCTTGTTTTCTGCAATTATTCCTTCATCCATAACTTCTAGTGCCTGGATTTTTTTTTTTTTTTGGTCCAGTGAGAAACCTCTTTATCTGGATTTCTTTAAAAAAAAAAAAAAGACCTTAATTTGTTTGTTGAGATATAGCTAATTTACAATGCTGTGTTAGTTTCAGTGTAAAGTGATTCAATTATATGTTTAATTATAAGTATTGAATTATATATTCAATTATATATATATAATTGAATCACTTTACACTCGAAACTAACACAATATTGCAAATTAACTATATCTCAACATATATATATATAGATATATATTCTTTTTCAGATTCTTTTCCATTATAGGTTATTACAAGATGCTGAATATAGTTCCCTATGCTATACAGTAGGTCCTTGTTATTTTCCTATTTCATATACAGTGATCTGTTTAGGCTAGTTCCAGTCTCCTGATTTATCATCCCATACCAAGCTGGAGCGTTTTCTTTCCAGGCCTGCTCTATGGTGCTTATCTGGAACCTGCCTTCTCGTCTCTTCTGTGTGGGTCCCCTTCTTCTCTAAATCCTACATCTTCCATTTCTTGTATCCTTGCTATGTTATTTAAAGTTGATTGAAGTTACAACTTCAACTAACTTTCTGGGAAAAAAAATCACTAAAAGGTCAGTACTACCCTTCCTTGCTGTGGGAAAATATCTTTACCCTTTTCTCACACCTGTTTGGTATGTGTTTCAGGATGTTGAGGAACAGTGGTTCATAGTCATGTAATATTCAGTTGCTGCATATGCCTGATGTCAGCGTGATCCTTATTCCTTTATATATGGCTTATTTCCTTACCAGAGAGTTTATGAACATTCCTTTATCCTTGATACACTTTAGCCTGCCAGGCTCCTCTGTCCATGGAATTCTCCAGGCCAGAATACTGGAGCGGGTAGCCTGTCCCTTCTCCAGCAGATCTTCCCAACTCAGAAATTGAACTAGGGTCTCCTGCATTGCAGGCAGATTCTTTACCAGCTGAGCTACCAGGGAAGCCCCCATAATTTAATCAGATATATTAATTTAATATTTAAATTAATTTAAATTAAATTAATTAATTTACTATATATATGTGTGTGTATATATGTTATATATATAATGTTGTTAATATACATATAATGTTATATATATAATGCTGTTAATGAATTAAATGTATATATATATATATAATTTAACTTGCTTAACAATTTGTGAAGCCCTTCAATCTAAATATTTTGGGAAGTCTCATGTGACATTTTAAAATATATATATCTTCTCTCTACTCAGTGCTCTGTGGTGACCTAAATGGGAAGGAAATCCAAAAGAAGAGGGGCTATATGTATACTTATAACTGATTCACTTTGTAGTACTGCAGAAACTAACACAACATTGTAAAGCAACTGTACTCCAATAAAAATTAAAAATAAAAGATGCTTACCCATGAAAAATAAAATTAAAAATAAAATATAATCTCCAACTTCTCTTTTTTTAACATACCATATATTGATCGCCTTGGTTTTTTTTTTTTTATTTTGCATACCCATACATAAAATACTTAAGTATATACACATCTGTGCATTCATATACCACCACGCAGATGGATATAGGGAATACTCCAGCATTTCAAATGCCAGTACCCTCATAAATCAAGGTATCATTGATTAGTTTTGCCTGTTCTTGAACTACCGTAAATGGGGTCATGCACATTTACGCTTTCATTTGTCTGCCTTCTTTCACACAACATGATGTCTGTGAGATGAATCTATGATTCAGAATATCAGCAGTTAGTTCTTTTTTAATTGCTTTAGAATATTCCATGTTTCACCATTTATTAGTGCTCCTCTTGGTGAGCATTATGAGTTGTTTACAGTTTTAGACTATTATGAAAAATGCAAATGCAATCATTCCTAGACATGTCTTTTGGTAGACATATGTACTGATTTCTCTTAGGTATATGTCTATAAGTGAAATTTCTGGGTCACTATATTTAATGTTATAAGAAACTGTCAAACATTTTTCCAAAGTGACTGTACCAATGTACACTCCCACCGGCAGCATATGACAGTCACTCCATGGCTCACTGTCAGTTTTTTTAATTTTGGCCGTTCTGGTGGATTTAAGATGATATTCCATTATGGTTTTAATTTTCATTTTTTCTGATGAGTAATGATACTGAACACTTTTTCTTATGCTTGTGGTCTTTTTGATATCCTTTTTCATAAAATGTCTACTCAAATCTTTGATCCATTTTAAAACTGAGCTATATGCATTTTCTCATTTTTATGTAGGACGTTGTATATATTCTGGACATAAGTGCTTTTTAAATGTATGGATTTTGAGTATCTTCTTGCATTCCATGGTTTGTCTTTTAACTCTCTTGATGATATTTTTGTATGAATAAAAGTTTTTAATTTCAAAATCCAAACTCTCAGCCTTTCCATTTATGACTAGTGTTTTGTGTCTCTTGTTAAAAAATATTTTCTTAACCCCAAGTTTATGAAAATATTCTCCTGTAATTTCACCTGAAATGAAGTGAAAGCTGCTCAGTTGTGTCTGACTCTTTGCAACCCCATGGACTACATAGTCCATGGAATTCTCCAGGCCAGAATACTGGAGTGGGTAGTCTTTCCCTTCTCCAGGGGATCTTCCCAACCCAGGGGCCTAACCCAGGTCTCCCGCATTGCATATAGATTCATTGTGGCAGCTGAGCCACAAGAGAAGCCCAAGAATACTGGAGTGGGTAGCCTATCCCTTCTCCAGGGGATCTTCCTGACCCAGGAATTGAACCAGGGTCTGCTGCATTGCAGGTGGACTCTTTACCAACTGAGCCATCAGAGAAGCCCAATTTCACCTGAGAGCTTTACTTTTTAATCTTTCATATTTAGGTTTAAAATCCATCACAAATTAATTTTTGTGTGTTATGTGAGACAAAAATAGGGTTCATTTTTTTTTCATAAAAATATGCAGTTGTACCATTTTTATTGGAAAGGTCACTCTCACCACTGAATTGCCATTAGCACTTTGGCTACACGTGGAGGATCTTTATACGTATGAGTCTCTTTCAGGACACTCTATTCTCTTCCATACATCTACTAGCCTAACCTCATACCAGCAGTACTCAGTCACTGTTTTCACTCCAACTCTAATGAGCTGTGCTGCAGTTTTATCCTTTTACTTTTTTTCCAAAATTGCCTTAATGATTCTAGGTCTTTTAGAGCCTACGTATTTTAGAGCCAGCTTGTCAATTTCCACAAAATATCTTGCAGTTATTTTGTGACTGCCTGTGTACTAAGTCACTTCAGTCGTGTCTGACTCTTTGTGACGCTATGGGCCGTAGCCCACCAGGCTTTGTCCATGGGATTCTGAAAGCAAGCATACTGGATTGGTTTGCCATGCCCTTCTCCAGGGGATCTTCCCAACCCAGGGATTGAACCAGCGTCTCTTATGTCTCCTGCCTTGGCAGACAGTTTCTTTACCACTAGCACCACCTGAGAAGCCCATTATTTGATTAGAGTTGTATTAATTCTATCATTCAGTTTGGATAGACTTAAGATCTTTTTTAAGAAACAATCTATGAATATGATGTGTCTCTGCATTAATCTCCAATTATTTTAGGCATATTTATTTTCTTTCAGCAATGTTTTATAGGCTGAAGTCTTACATTTTGCATTAAATTTATTCCTAGGTATTTGATCATTTTTTATACTATTGAGCATGGTAAATTTTAAATTTCAATTTTCATCTATTTTTCTCTAGTTTATAAAATATTTCAAATATTTGAGTTTTGTATATTTGATATTAGGTGTGTATCCAGTGTTCACTTGTTACTTGTCATAGTTTCCTTGTAGTTTCCTTTGGATTGCCTGTATTCCAATAAAAAAATATATATGTTCTATATGTATTCTTATATTCTTATTTCACCTGTGAGCAGCAATGGTTTTTAATGGTTTATATATTTTTTTCTTATGCTTTTTCTTCTTCCTGCCTCTTTTGTGTACTAGGTGATTTCTTTAGCTTTATTTTGCATTAACTTTTAGCTTTGTTTTTAATTTTGGTATTCATATTATTACTCTGTAAGAATTTCTTATCCTTTTATTTTTTAAAGATATCCTATGTTCATTTTGTGGCTACAACACAATTCCAAATTACTCTAATTATATTATTTCTGTTATATTTGTTTCCTGAGTAGTGTATTTTTCCCGCCATGATTAGGTTTACCATTTTCTTGTTTAATCTTTGTCTTTCATGTCATTTATTCTCATGTATCCATTGATTCTTACTTGTCCATTCATATTTAAGAAATAACTTCTTAGTTAATAAGGATTTCCTCTGCTTTAATGTCTCTTTTCCCTTCATTCTCTCTCTTGAATGCAAATATGGGTGGCTACCAAGCATGAGATAGAGCAGAACAGGGAAGAGGCAGAGCAGAAAGGAAGGTTGACCTTCCTTAGGATGAGTGAAAGGAAACACTCAGACTATTTCCCCCTCTATTGTAAGAATGTAAGAAGGGCTTACATCTGTGATGCCAATATCTATACTAAGCATTTTCCTAAATAATTTATTCCACTTTTTCAGAGAAGAAGCCTCCGTATTTGGATCAGAAATAAAAGCCCGGTTGCCTGTACCAGGTGAGGAGGGCTGAAGGCCACTATTTATAGTTTGGTTCCACAAACATACATTCTGTCACTTCTCCGAATCTCCCTTCAACTATATTTTATCTGGCAATGGCTTTACCATGCACTGTTTCCCTCAAAACACCAGAAAAACAGAAATAGAATCTATTTTTTAAAATATTTCCCTTGAGGAATAGGAGCTGTTAACTAAAAAAAAAAAAAGCACAATGTGAGATTTGTGAGTTAAGTTTTATTTGGGGCAGAATGAGGACTCTGGCCTGGGAAACAGCCTCTCAGATATCTCTGAGAAACTTCTCCCTAAAGGTAAGGAGGAAGGTCAGTGTATATGTGGTTTTCATGAAGGGGCACATCTGCAACTAAGCACACATTTTGGCAGAAGGTTGCTGGTAGGCACGTGGTGCTTCCATTAATAATGTGTCTGTTTATAATTTTAATGTTTTCCTATATAAGAGAAGATGCAAGTTATTAAGCTCATAAAATCTTCTCCTGAAAATATCTATCTGAAGGCCTGTTCTGCCAGTTTGTCCCAGAGCGCAGAGTGGCTCATTCCTGATCTCTGCCCTGAACTCACTCCAGGGAGTGTTGAAGGTCAGTGTCTGCAGTGGTTAGTGACTTCATTCTTGTAGAACCAGGTGGAGAGAGGCCATTTCTAGTTATTAAGGCTAAAGATATGTGCCAAGAGAGGCTTTTTTTAAGAAATATTTTTTCTTTTACTCTTCAGTGAAGCTTCAATGTTTGTGTTACATGCAGATATTTGTTCTACATGTTGATGCCGAGATTAGCTTAAGTTTGTAATGTGTGTGTTGGGGCGTGGGAGTCATTAGAAGCGTTAGAACAAAACAAAAACACCGAAATACGTTAAAAATACATTATGTCTGAATAAAGGGAATCATTTAGGATGATATTTTCCTGTATGCAGCTTTTTATCATAAAAATTTTATAAATCTAACTTTGAGAGTGAGATAATAAAGAAGAAAATCATAAAAAAATGAAAGAGATCAAAGATTTATCTAAACCAATGTCTAGGAAGTATATATAGTGACTGGTTCTGGCAAAGGCTAATGTCTGTACCATCTTTGCCCCTTCAAAAATGAAAATATATGTTTCAGTGTTGACCTAAAAGTTCTAAAAATCCTCAGACATCAAAGAAAGATGCAGCTGTTTGCTACACGGAGTTTTGCTAAGGGCGTTTTATAAGGATTATTCCAAAAGTGTTGAAATAAGAATGATTTTCTGACTAACCTGCAATTAACCATAACATTAAGCTACCCCAAGTGTTCCAGTCCCTTAAAATTCTGTGTAATTACTATCTTCCCAGTACCTCATGCTTACCTCCTTAGGGTTCTTTGCCAGTGTGTTATTCTATATTTTAAACCACCAAAATACAAGCCAGGGACTCAAAGCTGAAGAAGAAAACACAACTTCTCTGGATACTTTAGGAACTATGAGATGTGCTTCTCTGGGAATTAGGAGACATGCTCCAGTAATAGCACAGGGGGCTATTGTGGCCTAAGGACGTGACATTAATTTACTGTTACAAAAGTACTAGAATATTTTATTTTCTTTTTAAATTAATTTTCATTGGAGTATATTTGCTTTACAATATTGTGCTAGTTTCTACTGTACAATAAAATGAATTAGCCACACATATACATAAATCTCCTCCCTTTTGGACATCCTTTCCCATTCAGGTCACAGTGCATTAAGTAGAGTTCCCTGTGTATACAGTAGATTCTCAGTGGTTATCTATTTTATACATAGTATCAATAGTGAATATGTACACTTCTATGTATAAAATAGATAACCCACAAGGACCTACTGTATAGCACAGGGAACTATATTCAGTATCTTGCTAATAACCTATAATGAAAGAGAATGTAAAATACATATATATATATATATATATATATGTATATCTGAATCACTTTGCAATACACCTGAAACTAACACAACATTGTAAATCAACTATATTTCAATAAAAATAAAAACAAAAGGACCCAGTGATATTCTTGGCTATCTCTGTACCAATCAAAATTCTACCATGTGAGCAAGATTTCTCTGCAAAGCATGATAGAGGACACAACAGAAGGAAACAAGGTCTAACTTCAAGAAGGTTAACACTCAGGAGAGCCCACATGTAAACCTAGTAGACCATGTAAAAGCTTACGAACAAGTAGTGTTAGAACCCTCATCAGGATGAACTGTGGGACGGTAGAGTATAAACGCTCAAGGAAATCAGAATATTCAGGGAGGAATTCGAATTATATCCAGCTTTTTATGCAACTATAATAAATGCTTCAGCTTGCGACTAAAAGAGATTCAGATGTTCCTGGGGACATCTGGCAAAAGGGCAGTGTCAGCCTCTGGAAACCGATTTGCATGAAGACTGAGAAATCTGGGACAGAACTGGTCCCAAGGGAGGGACGACTCAGGCATGATGAAGTGACTCAGTAAAAAAAGTCTTAGTCATTGGATGAAGAAGATAATCCTGAACACAGCAAGTCTGAGATTTATCCCCAGCTTAACCCCAATTGAGCTTTGTCTGAATATTGTGGAAAGCAAATAGTTCTAAGTAAATGCTGAAACAGTTGTTTTACTTTGTAAACCTAAACATCTCTACTTTAGGATCCCCTATAACAGAACTTGGCAGAAAAGGGAATGTCTCTCCACCACTTTTACACAGGTCATCACACAGAGCTGGTGCCCTGAGGACACCACTGTGATGCCTGGGAGAGCTAGTGCTTTGTCTATCACGTCTTGACAAAAGTCTGAGGGTAGTCAGTCAGGAGGAAATGCCATGCTTTTAGCTGAGGAGCAGAGACATGGTACCCAGTATCTGAGACAGGCTTTTATACCCAGCTCAGCATTAACAGATGCTAATAAAACACTGCTGAGCCAGCTGAACCACAGGTAAGAATGCCAAGCCTGGAAGAGCAGAAATGTATCTCTCATGTCCAGGAGAGCAGCCGCAAGCTCAACTTAAGAACTTCTGTACCCAGTACCATGGGATCTGACTTTGTGGCCAAATGAGAATGCAGAGAAAGAACTCCTGTAGGGAAAGAATTTCCAGGGACCTAGGGGGTCTTATGTTCCCAGAGGAAGATATAATATAGTGACATTTAAGTCTTTAACATTAGCATATCTCAGTCTATCTTCAAGAAGAAAAGGTCTTAAAAAATCTAGCATGTGCAATTATTATTTCTCAAAGTAAAGAAAAGATTGTTTTTAGCTGTGATCTTCAATATTAGGTCAACAGTGAAGTCAAAAAAGGCTTTAAGCATGTGTAAAGAAATAGTGTAAAAATGCTCCCAGGATGATTATTTATTCTACAGAAGCTTTAGAGAATCACAATCCTGGGTGGACACAAAGGTAGAAATCAAGTAGACCAATTGTCTGATTTTCAAATATGAGAATGAGACAAAGGAGAAAGAAAGTCAACCATTTGTTGGTGGTGGAACAGAAGGTAGAACAGAAATCTTCCAACCGCTGGCCCAGGACTCTTTGAAAGGCACCATGAGGACTCAGGAAAGCCAAATGAGAAATAAGCCTGACTTTCTGATTCCTAGACAGTGTCAGCAAATTACCTATAGCCATTCTATAGAACTTTCAAAATGCTCTCTTCTTGAATGTGAAGAGGCTTACCTACATTTCTGCCAGTTTGGAAATGTAATTTCTTAAATAAATTTCTGATATGACTCCTTAAAAATGAGATACAATGTTAGACTTAACTTCAGAAGAGAAAAATGTTGCACAGTTTTTTGTTTGCTTTTAGGAATGGATGAAGAAAACATGGCGGGAAATGAAGAAAAAAGTTGTTGTTGTTGAGTTGCTTTGTCATGTCCAACTCTTTGCAACCCCATGGACTGTAGCACATCAGGCTCCTCTGTCTTCCACTATCTCCTGGAGTCTGCTCAAATTCATTTTGAGCTGTGATGCTATCTAACCATCTCATCCTCTGCCATTCTCTTCTCCTTTTGCCCTCAATCTTTCCCAGCCTCAGGGTTTAGTCCAGTGAGTCAGCTCTTCTCATCAGGTGACCAAAGTATTGGAGCTTCAGCTTCGACATCAGTCCTTCCAATGAATTTTTAGGGTTGATTACCTTTAGAATTGACTGGTTTGATCTCCTTGCAGCTCAAGGGACTCTCAAGAGTCTTCTCCAGCACCACAATTTGAAAAGTTCTTTTTTTCCAAAGAAAGAAGGAATGCAGGCAAAAACAAGAACTAGAATGAGGAATAAAAATAGATGAGTAAGTAAGTAAGTAAAGGAGAAAGAGCCAATGAGAACTTTAGAGTCTCCACATGAATGAGATGGATGGGTAAATGCCACTTAGAGTATGTTGAACCTGAAGTTCATCTATTTTAACTGGTGTGATTTACTTGACATAAGTGACAGAACGAAACGGAAATAATAATCCTCTGTCAAACAATCAGGTTGACTGTTTCTTGACTGTCCTGGATACCGTTTTCTTTTTTTTTTTTAACCTAACCTGGCTGTTTCCTTGACCAGTCAAGTCAAAACAGACACCCAATTTGTACGTGTCAACACAGGCTCGCTCTTGAGTTAATGGCTCAGAGTCTGAGTCACTGCACTGAGAACCCCAGATCCTTACTTTTCTCTTCTTTTAAATTAGAATGAGATGGCCTCTGTTTATACTTTCATTAAATAGAGCCACATGATTACAACCTTTCCACCGGGGGTTTTGCAGAGAATTTATTAACATGAGCCAGAGTCTTGGACTACAAGGCTGCTTGGTTGTGAGCCAGGAGTGGCTGAGATATACTCTTGATTTGCTATTTTTCCTCATGAGCTCTGGTTTAATGGCTCGAGGTTTAGAGGCTTCGAGGGGCTTGTGTCTATCTACTGAAGGAAGAAAGAAAGATATGAGTATTTCTTCCAAGTGGTCTAAATGTTTCTGTTATTCCTATGTTAGCAGAGATTTGATTTGAAGCCTGAAGTTTCTCTTTCAGTTGTCCTAGGAAAAAATAATGCACAGATTCCTGGGAAGTGGTGGAGGTTTATTAATTTGTGATATTTTATTACATGTGATAATCAACCTGGAATTTTCCTAAGGGTATATTCCTTTTATTTCAAAGACCCTCTGCTCTTCAAACTCTCCTGTATTCTTTGAGATTCAGCTTTCACAAGGATCACCTTGACTGCCTCGTAACACCTGAAAATCCACATAGTCTTTGAAATTAATCTTTCCTTCCTCTGTATTCTTAGCACTGTCTTCTGCATCCCCTGCCATGTATCACACTATATCTACATTCTAATAGTTTCCTGATGATAGAAACTGTACTTTAACATTATTACTGTTTAAAAGAGTAATTAACGGTAGTTAAATTAAACTAAACTGCATAAGCTAATGTGGAGGGACTGAAGAAGAAGTCAGGAGAAGGACAAGGTTATTGATAGTTGAAAGGACTGTAGAGAGATAAAGAGCATGAGGCAAGATTGCTTGGCATTATCATGGAAGGGATTTTTGAGGGATGAGAGGTCTTACAGGGAAGAAAAATGAATGTACAGAATGTGGATCCCTAGGATGAAGACAACGGGAAGTAGTCAGAAGTGAGTGAAGTTCTGAAATTAGAAGACAATGCCACCGACAAGGGCTTAATTTCCAAAATATAATAGTAGTTCATACAACTCAATAACAACAACAAGACACCCAATCAAAAAGTGAGTGGAAGTTCTAAATAGATATTTCTCTAAAGAAGACATATAGATGGCCAATAAACGCAAAAAAAAAAAAAAAAAGATGATCAACATTGCTAATTATTAGAGAAGTGTAAATCAAAATTACGATGAGGTACCACCTTTGAACTGTGGTGTTGGAGAAGACTCTTGAGAGTCCCTTGGACTGCAAGGAGATCCAACCAGTCCATTCTAAAGGAGATCAGCCCTGAGTGTTCTTTTGAAGGAATGATGCTAAAGCTGAAACTCCAGTACTTTGGCCACCTCATGCGAAGAGTTGACTCATTGGAAAAGACTCTGATGCTGGGAGGGATGGGGGGCAGGAGGAGAACGGGACTACAGAGGATGAGATGGCTGGATGGCATCACCGACTCGATGGACTTGAGTGTGAGTGAACTCTCGGAGATAGTGATGGACAGGGAGGCCTGGCATGCTGCAGTTCACGGGGTCGAAAAGAGTCGGACGCGACTGAGTGACTGAACTGAGCTGAACCACCTCAGACCACTCAGAATGGCTATGATTGAAAAAGTCTACAAATAACAGATACTGGGGAGGGTGTGGAGAAAAGAGAATCTTCTAATGCTTTTAATGGGAGTGTAAATGGTGCAGCCACTATGAAAAATAGTATGGAGTTTCCTTAGAAAACTAGAGTTTTCATATGACCCAGCAATCCCATTCCTGGTCATATACCCAGACAAAACAATAATTTGAAAAGATACATGCACCCCTATGTTCATAGCAGCACTATTTACAATAACCAAGACATGGAAACAATCTAAATGTTCATCAACAGATGAATGGATAAAGGTGTGTTATATACATACAATAGACTATTACTCAGCCATCAAAAAGTGAAATAATGCCATGTACCGCCTGCAATGCAGGAGTCCCTGGTTCAATTCCTGGGTCAGGAAGACCCTCTGGAAAGGAATATTCTACCCATTCCAGTATTCTTGGGCCTCCCTGGTGGCTCAGATGGTGAAGAATCCACTTGCAATGCAGGAAACTTGGGTTCAATCCCTGGGTTGGGAAGATCCTCTGGAGGAGGGCATGGCAACCCACCCCAGTATTCTTGTCTGAAGAATCCCCATGGATAAAGGAGCCTGGTGGGCTGCAGTCCATGGGATCACAAAGAGTCAAACATGACTAAGTTACTAAAAACACAGCACACACACACACAGCAACACAGATGGACCCAGAGATTATCCTACTAAATGAATTAAGTCAGAAAGAAAAACACCAATACAGTATACTAACACATATCTATGGAATTTAGAAAGATGGTAACGATAACCCTGTATACGAGACAGCAAAAGAGACACAAATGTAAAAGAACGGTTTTTTGGACTCTGTGGGAGAGGGAGAAGGTGGGATGATTTTGGAGAATGGCATTGAAACATGTATAATATCATATAAGAAACTAATCACCAGTCCAGGTTTGATGCAGGATACAGGATGCTTGGGGCTGGTGCACTGGGATGACCCAGAGGGATGGGATGGGGAGGGAGGTGGGAGGGGGGTTCAGGATGGGGAACACGTGTACACCCATGGCAGATTCATGTTGATGTATGGCAAAACCAATACAATATTGTAAAGTAATTAGCCTCCAATCAAAATAAATAAATTTAAATTAAAAAATAAAGTTTATACTCTATTTGTAATTATTATAAAAAAAAAAAACACAGCATACACACACAGCAACACAGATGGACCCAGAGATTATCCTACTAAATGCAGTAAGTCAGAAAGAGAAAGACAAATACCATATGATATTACTTATGTGTGGAATCCAAAATATGACACAAATCAACATATCTAACCAACAAAAATGGTCTCACTTGTGGTTGCCAAGAGTAGGAGATGGGGGAAAAAAGAATTAGGAATTTGGGATTAGCAGAGGTAAACTATTATATATAGAATGGATAAATAATAAGTTTCTACTATATATATCCTGTGACAAAGAGCAACAGAAAATAATATGAAAAATATATATACTTATCCATATATATGTATAACAGTCACTTTGCTGTACAGCAGAAATTAACACAACATTGTAAGTCAACTATACTGCAATAAAGTTTTTAATCAATTCAGTTCAGGTGCTCAGTCGTGTCTGACTCTTTGTGACCCCATGGACTGCAACACACCAGGACTCCCTGTCCATCACCAACTCCTGGAGCTTGCTCAAACTCATGTCCATCGAGTCAGTGATGCCATCCAACCAGCTCATCCTCTGTCATCCCCCTCTCCTTCTGCCTTCAATCTTTCCCAGCATCAGGGTCTTTTCCAATGAGTCAGTTCTTCGTATCAGGTGGCCAAAGTATTGGAGTTTCAGCTTCAGTATCAGTCCTTTCAATGAGTATTCAGGGTCAATTTCCTTTAAGATTAACTGGTTGGATCTTCTTGCAGTTCAAGGGATTCTCAAGAGTCTTCTCCAACACCACACTTCAAAAGCATCAATTCTTCAGTGCTCAGCTTTCTTTATGGTCCAACTCTCACATCCATATGTGACTACTGGAAAAACCATAGCTTTGACTAGACAGACCTTTGTTAGCAAAGTAATGTCTCTGCTTTTTAATATGCTCTCTAGGTTTGTCATAACTTTTCTTCCAAGGAGCAAGGATCTTTTAAAATAAAAAAAAAAAAAACTTTAAGTTCAGTTTTATTAAATGCCATAACTGATACCTTTGTAATGGTATCCTTTGTGAGAAGGAAAGGAAAAATCAGAAGAATAGGAGAGGGTAATCATCCCATCCCAGAATACCTCTCCTTTCCCTTCCTCTAGGCAGTCTACCTTGTTTCTCAGGCTCCAAAGCCTCTGTGATGTCTTGCTGGTTTTGTACTCAGTCCCTATTCAGCTGTGCAGCCTGTTGGTCTTCCCAGAGCTCAAGTATAACATTCCGAGATGAAATTATCTAAGTCTATTCCTCCTTTCGGAGAAGGCAATGACAACCCACTCCAGTACTCTTCCCTGGAAAATCCCATGGGTGGAGGAGCCTGGGAGGCTGCAGCCCATGGGGTCGCTAAGAGTCAGACACGACTGGAGTGACTTAGCAGCAGCAGCAGCAGCATTCCTCCTTTTGGGCTTCCCAGATGGCACTAGTCATATAGAACCTGCCTGCCAATGCAGAAAACATAATAAGATGAGGGTTTGATTCCTGGGTCAGGGAGATCCTCTGGAGGAGGACATGGTAACCCAGGAAGTGTTCTTGCCTGGAGAATCAATCCCTTGGACAGAGGAGACTGGCAGGCTGCAGTCCAGAGGGTTGCAAAGAGTCAGACACGACTGCGGCGATAGCACACATTCCTTCTTTTAAATATGGTTAAGACATGTGTTATTAAATAACAAAAAATATACAATCAGCATGTATGTGTGGCCTTATTTTTCATTTATGACTTTAGTAAAATTATAGATAGATGATAGATATAGAGATAGAAAGAATAGAGCAGTGAATCTTTTGACTTCCTATTTACCTTCTCTTATGATGAAGTAATTAAATTCATTATGAAACCCTAAAAAGGATGTGAAGTCCTTGGTAAAACTGAGGAGAAGTTGTGTTGTTCAGAAACAGCAGGTGTTGACAATGAAAGCAGTAGGCTAATCCATAGGGTATTAGGGAGAAAACACAGGGCTGACTGAGAGAAGCCTGGGCCAAGGAATAATTTTTGAGGGTTTACGTGGAATATAAGGAGCCAGCCCCTCGTC
The DNA here is from genome assembly GCF_002263795.3 of Bos taurus. Taxonomy (NCBI): domain Eukaryota; kingdom Metazoa; phylum Chordata; class Mammalia; order Artiodactyla; family Bovidae; genus Bos; species Bos taurus. The sequence continues at coordinate 22,959,040 of NC_037343.1, forward strand.
TCATCCCCCTGTAGCCTCTATTCCTACTTCTTCATCATCTTCCAGTTTCCCTACCTTTCCGTCTAAAGGGGGACCACATAGGGAAATTGAACAGGCAGCAGCAGCCCCTCACTCTCACCACTGACAAGGTTTAGAAAGGAAGCAGAAGAAACCTGCGGTTCTGTCCTTTCAGGGGAAGGTGAAATCATTTTCAAATGTCTTCATATATGTTATCTCATTTGATCCTTGCAGTAATTACCCAGTAAGATGAAAAGTGATTTTTCTTACCTGCCCTCTTCCTCCTATTCAGTTAAAGAATCTTAGGGCTAAAAAGATTTATGAGAATTGTCCAAGGTCACAGGATTGATGAGAGTACAGCCTGGCTTTCTCTCACCAAAGATGGCATTGGCTTTACTTCTCTTTCTAATTCTTGGCTTACCCATGACAGGTCTATGCTAGTAAGATGAGCACTATTTATTGGGTGCTTTATGGATCAGACTGACTCTTGTGAACTGGGGTGACTTGGATTAAGACAGACTTTTGTGAACTGGGGTGACCTGGGTTAACAAACCATGAGGCATGACTATTTTATTAGAAAACTTTGTTCTGGGATCTAAACAACTGATTTACATACAATATTTTAGTCCACAGTTCCTTTTAAATTGAGGACTGCCTGTACTAAGCTTCTAAGGATAGAAAGATAGTCTTTTTTATTTTTCCTGTTCTGCTTTTGGAAACTACCAACAAGGGTGCCAATTAGCACCAGATGGGACAGGGACTGTGTGATGTGGAACTCCAACCACCGGGGACTGGAAGACATCCACTAATGTATTAAGCAATCCAAGAGTCAGAAGTTGGGCAGGATTGGAGTTTGGCACAATGTAAAGTTCTGATCTGTAAAGGCTTAGCTTTATATACAAAATCTGTCTCTTCTTCATTCACTGCCTGTGAGGAATAGCAAGGGAACAGGGAATTCAAAACTCTAGTACTTTTGCAGCCAAAGACTTTCATAAGCATATTGCCTTTCTCCTTGAATCCTTTCTCCATGTTGACGTTGAACTAATACTTACAGAATCAGTAAGTAGAAGTACAAATGCTTATTTCCTTGAAACCTTGGATTTTTAAGTATATAATTCTTTCTTAGCTGTCTTTACATTTACAAACATTTTGATTTTTGAAATTAGAACTTTGCATCTGTACAAAGTCAACTGTGGACCTGATGCATTCAGTTCAGTTCAGTTCAGTTCAGTCGCTCAGTCGTGTCCGACTCTTTGCGACCCCATGAACCACAGCATGCCAGGCCTCCCTGTCCATCACCAACTCCCGGGCATTAGAGAGCACAAACTTAAAGGTGATTCTGATGTAAATGGCATATGTTTACTGAAAACATAGATATGTGAAGCAATCTAGGAATTTCTACTGATATTCTCCAGATAAACGTCTATTCTTTTCTTCACCTAGCTAGTTGTATCCATTTGGTACAAATGGATAGGCTACAGCACAGTCCATTTGACTTGCTGAGTTCTGTCACTTACTTCTCACTACAAAAACAGTTTCCCCAGGCAGTTTACCTTGAAAAAAGCTGAACACAAGACAAATTGAACACAGTTTTGCCTCAGCTTGGTACAAACCTGTGTTTAACAGAAATGATCAAAGTTAAGCTTCATCATAAAATTAATGGGTTCAATGTAAACATTTCTTCGTAACTTTTCTCTCATTATGGTACACGTAGAAAATGCTATTATTTGGTAGCATTCACCAGGCCAAAGAGCTAAGACAGTTCATGGCCAGAAGAAAACATCTGAGGGCGAGAGGCACTGTAGAACCTGCCCAGCCAACCCAGGGGCAGAGGAAGTCAATATTTCAGTTCATCTGGAACTCATCAGTTACACACCAGTGTGTCCACATCTACTGCTGGGCACACAAGTTTGGAAGCTCTGGAGGAAAGGATGTTTATGGACTCATTGGGGATTCCAAGACTTCTTTTTAGCATAAATTCACTGGTATTTAACCATTGATTTGAGACTTGACCATCATGGTCCAATACCTTCTAGAGCATAAATTGGTCCCAGAATGTGAGTCTCTTGGTTAACAGCATTCACGCCGTGATGACTAACTATCCCAGTCTGACCAGGATTGAGGAGATTCCCATGACATAATGGAGATTTTCAGTGCTAAATCTAGGACAGTCCTAGGAAAACCAGGACAGTTAGTCCTCTACCAACCATATATTCAAATATTCTGTTAAGGAAACACAGAGGAAATACACTTTCTGCTTTCATAAGTTCAGGTGTTTGTGGTGGTCTTCCCAGGCCTTTAGAACCAAAGGCAATAACTCCAAAGCTGGTCATGGAGTCCAGATCTATGCTTTATAAAGCAAAATCCTGTGACTTTTTAGTGAAATGTTTTCCTTCGTAGAGTTGTTTTTGCCAGTTCATAGAGGAAATAGTGGGCTGAAATCAAATGGCATGACTGAATGACTAGTGCTAAGCAAATGATTCGTGTAAAAGCTTCATTGGAAACATCCAAACTCAAAACAATAGTAGTTCTGACATGACTACCTCTTGCCTGAGAAACTCATAAACACAGCCTTTAGGTCATCCTTCTTCTTTTCTTTTTTTTTTCCCCCAGCAGCTGCTGGTCCTTTAATTTAATTATAAGCTACAAGTAAGCTTCTTAAAGAGGTGATGTGTGTGTACCACACTGTGTTCAGAGGACACTCTGTTCACAAAATTTAAGACAGTCAGCACTGTTGGAATTACATGTTCTAATAAGAGATGGGTGGACTGGTGTGGGAGAAATAAGAACCACCATCCCTCTCCTCCCCTACTCGACTTTAACCAAAATTGTTTTTGCGGTTTAAAAGTATTCACATGACAGTTTCTGTTTGGCCAGAGTGGACTAAACTGCAATACCAAGAAAATGGTTTCTTCTATCTTTTATGCTAATACAGACATCACAGGACTTAAGAAATTCCATGGCTGGCTCTCCAGACTCATGCATAGCTACTATTTCACTTTTAACATGTATTAAACACTTATTGTGTGCACAGAGCCAGGCTTTGCTCTGAAAGGAATGAGAAATAAGCAAGATTAAATTATTCTCTTGATGCACACACCATCTCTTGTGGAAAAGCCATCCAAATTAATTTGCACACCAAGCAGAATAAAATCAGTACAGCAGAAATGTGAGAACAGGAAGAAAGGAGGAAGTGGTATTAGAGCCAGTAGCATTTGGCAAGATAGGATGTTAGTGAAAGAGGTGAAATTTGGAGTTCTAAAAATAAACCACAGGAAGTCTTCTCCCTGGTAATAGCCCAGCAAGACAAGTCTGCTCTTGCTTCCCTGACAAGCATGTCATATATGAGCTCCCTTTTCTGAATGAACATTGACCTTGAAGTCAGGTAGACTTGAGTTTCAATTCCATTTCTGCCTTGTATTAGCTATGGGTCTGTGTCAATTATTTAGCTTCTCTAAATCCATTCCTACACTATACAAGGGAATTAATAACGAAAGGATTTTATTAATATAGAAAAGGTAAAAGTGAGATAATATAGGTAAAACTGCTTTATATAGAGACAGAGAAAGATAGACACTGAAAAAGAGACATACAGAGAGAGAATTTTCTGGGGCCACTTACCCATCTCTTTCTGGTTTCTTTTGAAACCCACTGCGTATCCTCCGAACTTAAGTTTTCAAGTAGAATGACTTGTACTGAACTCTGAGCAGTGTGTAAAAAGCTCCTATTTCTTTTATTATCAGGGAAAACAACAAATACATGTAAAACTTAAAGCCAGTCTAATTAGATCCATTGTTTTAGTGCCAATGTCTTGTTACACGGAAGACACGAAATTAAAGATGAGTAAAGGAAATTTTAGGGAAAAAAAGAGAGGAAAAGATATTTAAGTATGTAGTGTTAGTTGCTCAGTCATGTCCGACTCTTTGTGACTCCACATAGTCCACCAGGCTCCTCTGTCCATAGGCTTTTCTAGCAAGAAAACTGGAGTGGATAGCCATTCCCCTCTTCAGGGGCTCCTCCTGACCCAGGGATCGAACTCACACCTCCTGCACTGCAGGCAAATTCTTTACCATCTGACACACCAAGGGAAGCACCATTTAAGTATGTAGACAAACCCCAAATCTAAAACAGGTCAAGTGTGAATCTTATTTCAGAGGACTCAGTCCTCAGAATTCAACAGAACAGATTGCATTTTTAATACCCAATATTCTTATGGCAGAAAGTGAAGAGGAACTAAAAAGCCTATTGATGAAAGTGAAAGTGGAGAGTGAAAAAGTTGGCTTAAAGCTCAACGTTCAGAAAACGAAGATCATGGCATCCGGTCCCATCACTTCATGGGAAATAGATGGGGACACAGTGGAAACAGTGTCAGACTTTATTTTTTGGGGCTCCAAAATCACTGCAGATGGTGACTGCAGCCATGAAATTAAAAGATGCTTACTCCTTGGAAGGAAAGTTATGTCCAACCTAGATAACATATTCAAAAGCAGAGACATTACTTTGCCAACAAAGGTCTGTCTAGTTAAGGCTATGGTTTTTCCTGTGGTCATGTATGGATGTGAGAGTTGGACTGTGAAGAAAGTTGCTGCTGCTGCTGCTGCTAAGTCGCTTCAGTCGTGTCCGACTCTGTGCAACCCCATAGACGGCAGCCCACAGACTTCCCTGTCCCTGGGATTCTCCAGGCAAGAACACTGGAGTGGGTTGCCATTTCCTTCTCCAATGCATGAAAGTGAAAGGTGAAAGTGAAGTCGCTCAGTCGTGCCCGACCCTCAGTGACCCCATGGACTGCAGCCCTCCAGGCTGAGCACCGAAGAATTGATGCTTTTGAACTGTGGTGTTGGAGAAGACTCTTGAGAGTCCCTTGGACTGCAAGGAGATCCAACCAGTCCATTCTGAAGGAGATCAGCCCTGGGTGTTCTTTGGAAGGAATGATGCTAAAGCTGAAACTCCAGTACTTTGACCACCTCATGCGAAGAGTTGACTCATCGGAAAAGACTCTGATGCTGGGAGGGGTTGGGGGCAGGAGGAGAGGGGACAACAGAGGATGAGATGGCTGGATGGCATCACTGACTAGAGGGACGTGAGTCTGGGTGAACTCCGGGAGTTGTTGATAGACAGGGAGGCCTGGCGTGCTGCGATTCATGGGGTCGCAAAGAGTCGGACACGACTGAGCGACTGAACTGAATTGAATTGAATTGATTCCAATGAAAACCAGTACCCATGCCTCTTTCACATGTCTTTTATAGTATCTTTGGGTACTGATATTTGATCTAATGTAAACAGAATGTTCCCTGAACACACCAAGCACCACTTAATATAACACAACTTTTTTTCCAATGGAGAAATCATTGAGGGTATTGCAATGTGGGTTTTGCAACATGTACAACATTGGCACATCATAGTGATAGGATTGCAATATTTTTTCCCTCCTGAACATATTCCAAGTCCTTATTTGAACATCTAATATGGGAGAACCAAACAGTGATTCAGGGTTGGCAGGTAGGATATGATATCTGTAAAAGTCAAGTTTCTATGAACCCTTCTCCCCCTTAGCCATCTTTTCCACTGCTTAATTTCTTTCACCATCAGTAATATTTTTTTTTCCAAATACCTATTTCAGCTTTTTCTTCCTCAATAAATATCCATCTTTAGAAGGGACAAAAAAACCACACTTCATTAAAACTGCAAAGACAATATTATGTTTTCCCTTTTAGACTCAAAGGTGGAAGGTAGCCATAGAATAAGTAAAACTGGGTAGAGAGAGAGTGCAGAAGAGAAGCATCATTTCCATTCTCCTCCTTTTGGGGGCCACATTCCATTGTCTCCTTCAAATCAATGACAAATCCACACAGCAAGCTGCTATGCCTTCTACCTGGCTTCCAGTCTCTTAGAAGGAGACCAGTGCCCCAAATACCTATCACTATGTGACTTAGGACTTTCAGGGGTTGAGGCACTCCAGTGGGTAATATTGGCAGATAAGTAACAAATCACTTTTCCGCCAAGTCTTTTTTTAAGTCTCCATGTCAATTTCCTTGTGCTGAATGAGTCAAATACTTACAACTCTGGTTCTGTCATACTTGGCAGAATAACACTACATTTATTGATTTTTTTGTGTGTTTGAGAAGAGTTCTATGATCTTCAGCAAATTTGCCTCACTCTATTATGGGCTTCGTCTCTTTGGGATTTTTCTTTAAATTGTCACAATGTTCACTGTCATCAGAGCAAGCAGTGGTTGTACTAGGTCTATTACTTTTATGAAATGCTAAAATTCCTTTTTAAAAAAAAAAGCCTGTAAGGAATTAACTAATGAATACAACAGATATGTGGAGAAAGTAACCTACATTTATTCATTCATTTATTTATTCATTTATACAACTATATTTATTGTACTCCTACTACATACATGGTTATAGGCATTGGGAATACAGTAGAGAAAAAAAGAAAGACAGTCCTGTGGTTATCAGAGAGGGAAGGAAGGAGAGGGATAAATTAGTAGTTTGGGATTATACTGACTACTATACAAATAGATAACCAACAAGGACCTACTATATAGCACAGGGAACTATACACAATATCTTATAATAACTTATATGGGAAAGGAATGTAAAAAAGACTATATATATATTTTTGTGTGTGTGGAACAGAACCACTTTGCTGTACACCTGAAACTAACACATTGTAAATCAACTATATTTCAATAATTTTTTTAAAAAGACAGTCCTTCCCATCATGACTTTTATGATCTGCTGTGAGGAGACAGACAGTAGACGTAATAAGTAATTGTATGACATAACATTTTGAAAGTGATAAGTGCCCTACAGAAAAAATGCTTGTGTGTATGCTCTGTTGCTCAGTCGGGTCCGACTCTCTATGACCCCATGGACTGTAGTTTACCAGGCTCCTCTGTCCATGGAATTTCCCAGACAAGAGTACTGGAGTGGGTTGCCACTTCCTCCTTCAGGACAGAAAAAATACTTAGACTAAAAGAGATGGAAGATTCTGGATGGCAAGAGTGCCATTTTAAACGGAAGGCTCATGGGTACCTGAGAAAGTGATACTGAGCGAAGAATTCAAGAAGGTAAGGAGTAAGCCGAAAGGGGCATCTGAAAGAATACTCTGAGATGGGAGTGTGTGGTGTGCTGGTTACAAGAAGTGATGGCTAATTTTATGTGTCAACTGGACTGGGCCAAGAGATGCTCAGATAACTGGTAAAATGCTGTTTCTAAGTGTGTCTGTCAATGTTTCAAGAAGACCTGAAAAAAAAGGACAAATTTCCTCTCTTTCATCTTCTCCTGCCCTAGCACATTAGCATTCCTGGTTCTTGGGTCTTTGCAATCAAACCAGAACTTACATTAGGCTCCCCTGGTTCTCGCACTGACTCCGACGGAATTACACCACCAGCTTTCCAGGGTCTCCATTACATTTGAAACTTTCAGATGACAAATCTTGGGACTTCTCAGCCTCTATAACCTTGTCAGCCAATTCTTATACATATCTATCTATCTACCTACCTATATAAACACACACATACATGTCTATATGTATAACTGTCTATCTATCTTTATGGGTTTCCCTGATAGCTCAGCTGGTAAAGAAATCCACCTGCAATCCAGGAGACCCCGGTTCAGTTCCTGGGTTGGGAAGCTCCTCTGCAGAAGGGATAGGTTATCCACTCCAGTATACTTGGGCTTCCCTGGTGGTTCAGATGGTTAATAATCTGCCTGCAATGTGGGAGACCTGGCTTAGATCCTCGGTTGGAAAGATCCTCTGGAGAAGGGCATTGCAACCCACTCCAGAACTCTTGCCTGAAGAATCCCCATGGACAGAGGAGCCTGGCGGGCTACAGTCCATGAGGTCACAGAGAGTTGGACATGACTGAGCGACTAGGCACAGTGCAGCACATCTATCTTTACACATATGTGCTCAGTCTTGTAAGTCTTATCCAACTCTTTGTGACCCAATGGACTGTAGCCTGCCAGGCTCCTCTGTCCATGAGCTTTCCCAGACAAGAATACTGGAGTCAGTTGCCATTTCTTCCTCTAGGGGATATTCCAAACCCAGGAACTGAACCCGCATCTCCTACATTGGCAGGCGGATTCTTTACCACTGATCCACCAGGGAAGCCCCATGTACCTTTATAGATATACATAAATTTTATACTATTGGCTTTGTTTCTCTGGAGAACTCTGACTAATATACAAAATAATACCAGCCACACTGGCTGATCATATTATTTCAGACTGTATAAAAGGTTAAAGACACAATTTTACCATAGCATTTGAAAATCAAGCTAATAAAATATGTTCCAGTAAAATATTACTCTATTTCCTTCGAACTAGGCTCAGAAAAATTTTATGCTTAGTGAGATCAGTGTTCTCTCAGCTTCAGTTTGTCAATTAGGGTGTACAAAACATCATAATAATATGATACTGGAGCAAGTGTTATTCAAAATTGGATTATTAGTTTTGGTTTTCCATTGTGATATAATGAATATGCACATACAAATACTAAGATGTTTGCTTTTTGAAAAAAGAAAATGTTGACGTATATTCTATAAACATTGTGTAAGTTATGATATAAAGTTGCATTTTATAGGCAATTTTATTGGTCTTATATCCATCAGCCAAAAGTCTCAGGTGCTTAGGTTGGTGGAAAAATAAGCTACTGTCTGTAGAATTTTCAATAAAACAGTCAAAAAAGAGGTTGATGTTAAAGAAAAATTGACATAAAAACTAATATTATTTTAGAGACTCAAAGCTGTGTTTTTTTTTTCTTTATGCACATTAGGCCATTTAATAAGTTTACTTCTCTCAAAGGATTCAGATTTTTCCAAAATATCAATTTGATGTTCAAAGCTGAATTCAAATTAAGATTGAAAAACTATATTTTAAAGTCTTCCAATTGCTAATTATTTTTAATTATGTCTTTATTTGACATTCTGCTTATCTGCATGAAAAACCTCAGCAAAGACATTAATAATAGTAGAAAATGATTTTTGAATCAGCAGCAGAAAGAAAGCTTACAGTTTCAACGGGAATGCTAAGTAAAACTGATATAGTCATCTTTTTCCAAGACAAAGTAGGAGAGTTAATTGCAAATAATTAAATTGGGTTTCTAGGCTGAATGATAACTTTGGAGCTGACATCTGATCAACTGAGCTCACCTATCCAAATAAACGTAGTATGAGTTGGTCTGTTTTTCTTTCATTATATTTGAAGCTAGGAAAATCTAAATGGAATAACCAGTCTCTTACCAACAACTCTGGTTTTTTCCACTGCAAATGAGCTAATATTCTGGCCTTTTTTTTTTTTCTATTTAAACAAAACTCTAAATAAGTTTTATGTTTTTGCAATTTACGTACACATACGCATGCCCACTTAACCTGAAAGCAAATAGAGTTAAATGAAAGTAATGTCTTTAGCTTGAAGTCCACCCACAAAATCCTCTCCCCCATGCAATTGTCACAACAAAACTCAGGGGCCTCCACAGTTACCAGTGGAATCTTCTTATCCCTCTCTGTGAAATTACTCTGCTGAGTACCATGGCCTTTATTTTACTAGGCAACTGGCTCATTTGTTGAAGGTAATCCATGCACGCATGACACTAGCATATCACTTTTTTAAAATACTTTATTTTTTTTAATATTGGCATAGAGTTTTTTAAATTTTATATTGGCAGAGTTGATTAACACTGTTGTGTTCATTTCGGGTGTATAGCAAAGTGGTTCAGTTATACATATGCATGCATCTATTCTCTTTCAAAACCTTTTCTCATTTGTTACGTAATACCGAGCAGAGTTCACAAGTGCATAGCACAGGGAATCAGTGTGTTACTTCTAACATGACGGTCATCACTAGACCTTCCCTGAGACAATTATCACAGTGCTCTAAGAGAATAAAGTGAAGCAAGAACATCATGATAGCAGATTGGAGAGGGTGTTCACTGAACTAGTAAAATCTTATTAAGGAAAGAGGGTCAAAAAGGCAAGTGATGGTCAGCGGCAAACATTCCCATTGACTTAGACCAAATAAACTGGGCGCTGAAGGACTTTCCAGGTCAGGTCTCAAAAATGGCTAGAGAGAGACTAAGTCTGGCAGGCACTCATTTTGGTTCACTAATTAACAGAAACTTATAAAAATTTTAGAGCAAAAAACACTAGTTTTTCTCTACCTGAATCCCCAGCCCCCATCCACAGAAATAAGTACTGTTCAGGATATCACTAGTAATACCTATAAAACATAGGTATTCCATGCATGTGTATTTGATATGTGTGTTGTGTGTATATATAATACCCAAGGTACAGAATAATATATATAATATAAAAAAGACAGAATTTTATTTATAATAGCATATTTAGATATATATCAGCTTCCCAGGTGGCGCTAGTGGTAAAGAACCCACCTGCCAATTCAGGAGACTTAAGAGACGAAGGTTCGATCTCCAAGATGGGAAGATCCCCTAGAGGAGGGCATGGCAACACATTCCAGTATTCTTGCCTGGATAATCCCATGGACAGAGGAGCCTGGAAGGCTGTGGTCTATAGGGTTGCAAAGAGTCAGACACAACTGGACCGATTTAGCACACATGCACACAGATATATACACATAAATATTATATATATATATACACACACACATATAGCACACATATCCATACTACCCATTGCTGGTGCTATTCTAAACCATCTCAGACGTTGAGGGTTTTCTTTTTTTTTTCTTTCTCTTTTTCCTCTTTTTTTTTAAAAAATTAGAAGTATAGTTGATATGGGGCTTCCTGGGTGGCTCAGTGGTAAAGAATCCACCTGCTATGCAGAAGAGGCAGGAGACCCCACAGGTTCTATCTCTGGGATGGGAAGATCTCCTGAAGGAGGGCATGGCAACCCACTCTAGTATTCATGCCTTGGAGAATCCCATGGACGAGGAACCTGGCAGGCTGCAGTCCACAGGGTCGCACAGGGTCGCACAGAGTCGCACATGGCAGAAGCAACTGACCACCACCACACAGTTGATGTACAATATCATATAAGTTACAGATGTACAGTACAGTGATTCACAATTTTTAAATGTTATACTCTATGTATAGTTATTAGGAAAAATTGGCTATTTCCTGTGTTGTATCATATATCCTCATAGCTTTTTTGTACATAGTAATTTGTACGTTTTAATCCTCTAGCCTTACATTTCCCGTCCTCCTTCCCTCTCCCTGCTGATAACCACTAGCTTGCTCTCTGTATCTGTGAGTCTGTTTCTTTTCTGTTATATTTACTAGTTTGATGTATTTCTTATATTCCACATATATTGTTGTTCAGTAGCTAAGTCATGTCCAACTCTTTGTGACCCCATGGACTACAGCAGGCCAGTCTTCCCTGTCCTTCACTATCCCCTGCAGCTTGCTCAAACTAAATAGGTGATATCATACAATGTTTGCCTTTCTCTTTCTGACTTATTTTGTTGTTGTTGCTGCTGCTGCTGTTTAGTCTGACTCTTTGTGACCCCCATGGACTGTAGCCTGCCAGACTCCTCTGTCCATGGAATTCTCCAAGGCAAGAATAATAGAGTGGGCTGCCATTTCCTTTTCCAGGGGATCTTCCTGACCCAGGGATCCAACCCATGTCTCCTGCATTGCCAAGGGAATTCTTTACCCCTGAGCCACCTGGGAAGTCCCTGACATATTTCACTTAGCATAATACCCTTCATCGAAGACTTTGAAAGGATTCTCCTATGAATTATTGCATCCTCTGGATTGCATTGGAGGGACTGATGAGACAAAAAAAGCTCCTAGAACAAGACCAAATTCAGAAGTAGGGTTTTCCTCCATGGAAAGGAGATAAATATATTATTACTAAGAAATTTTCAGGGTATAACTTTTCTGAAGGGATGGAAAGCAAAAGCATTAATCAAGGAAAAGGAATGAGACCAATGACTGTGGCTTATGATGGAATCCCGGCCTTCCCCATCCTCTGTGCTGCTGAGGATACACGCACATCACCACAGACAGCAACTCCAGAGTTCCCAGAGCAGAATACCAGCAAAGCACGAAATGGCCCACATCGACCCTGGACGTGGACCACTGAGAGTCAGCTGCCAAGTGGATGAACTTGGGAAAGGACTAAGGCTTAAAAAAAAAAGCTTTAATACTTCAAGGACATCCCAAATGAGTTACTAGTGGGATTACACAAGCTTCTATTCATGCCACCCCAGAGAGAATCAAGAATATTAAAGTTTAAGCAATGACATCTTTGGATACATAAACATAATATATTAAAGGCCAGTTATATATTAAAGCTTCCAATTTCCTAAAAATACTAGAGGAAAGCTTCTCTTGGGATATACTGGTACTTGGGATATAGAAGGTATACATGATTCTTCATTTATTGGGGTCCATTTCACATTATATTGTACACTCTAGGGAGAAGAAGACTTTTTCATCTCTACGTTCTTAACTTGATCTATAAATGTGACATGCTGCAGCCAGCTCACATGGGCACACGAGAAAGTGAAAGTGTTAGTCACTTAGTCATGTCTCATGCTTTGTGACCGCATGGACTGTAGCCTGCCAGGCTCCTCTGTCAGTGAAATTCTCTGGGCAAGAATACTGGAGTGTGTATCTATTCCCTTCTCCAAGGGATCTTCCCGACTCAGGGATTGAACCTGGGTCTCCTTCATTGCAGGCAGAGCCACCAGGGAAGCACCAAGCACATGAAAGTCACCTATTAAATTCTTCAGAAATGTTATATGCCAATTGTGAAACAGTCATTATAAAAAATGAAAGTATTAATCCTTCAAATAAATTACATTAAAACAACAATAACACATTCTTAAAACTCAACACCTGGGACTTCCCTGCTGATCCAGAGGTTAAGAATCTGCCTTCCAATGCAGGGGACATGGGTTGGATCCCTGGTCAGGGAACTAAGATCCCACATGCCACAATTCAACAAAGCCTGTGTGCAGCAACCAAAGAGCCTGCAAGCTGCAACTAGAGATATTCACATACTGCAAATGAAGACCCAGCTCAGCCAAAAAGAAAGGAAAGAAGAAAAAAAAAAAAATCCACATTCAAAAAAGAAATTCCATGAATCGGCAACCTGAAAAAAATGAAAATCAAAACTAAACAAGAAAGGTGTTCTTCTTCCTTGTATCCAAAATGTAAGTAGTTACTTTTCTCCTTAAAGCACTTCTTGAAGTAGATATTAGTAAGTGCTGATTTAGAGAGAGATTTATTAGAGGTAGAAAAGCTCTAGTCAGTGACTTGCCAGAGCAGCAGCATAAGGAATTTACTTTTCATGACAATTTACTTAAATGCATATTTTAAAATTCTGCAGTAAGAACATACACTCTTTAATGGGTTTTTTAATAGAAATGGGTATAAGGCTCTTCGCTGAGACAAGAAATGGTGAGTTGGCAAGGGTCTGAGGAAAAGGAAACCCTTGCACACTGCTGGTGGGAATGAAAATTGGAGCAGCCACTGTGGAAAACAGTATGGAGATTCTTCAAAAAATTAAAAGTAGGACTACCATATGATCCAGAAATTCCACTGCCAGGTATATATGCGAAGGAAATAAAATCACTAACTCAAAAAGATAATCTGTACTCTCAACTTTTTCAAAGCATTATTTATTATTGCCAAGACATGGAAACCATCTAAGTGTCCATCAACAGATTAATGGATAAAGAAAATGTAATGGAAGATAATATAGATATTGATATAGATATATTACTCAGCCATAAAAAGAGAGGGAAATCTTGCCATCTGCAACATGTTTCCTATAACCAAAGAATTGAGATACAAATGATTTGACATCTGTATAATTTTTCAGAGAATACTTAAACTATTCCTTGATGTGTAACTATTGCCACAGAAAGAAACCACTGTGGAAGGAAGTCAAACAGAAACTGACCAAAAATAGGCAAAACTAGGGATACAATAAATTGAGCTAATATCTTTGATTATTGGTTAAGAACAAGACAAGAGATCTTTACACACATGCCTTGCATATTGCATTAAGAAATTTGCAATAGGTTTAACTATGACTTTATAATGATTCAATAACTCGCTTTCATTTTCTAAAACATTGCCTTGCATATTGCATTAAGATATCTTTAATAAGTCTGACTGACATTATAGTGATCCAACAAATGATTTTCATTTTCATGTTCTATCATTTCATTTGCCCAAAGCATGAGTGTTTCAGGGCAGCTGTTAGGGCACAACAATCTCATTTTGGTGCCTGAATTGAAACTTTAAGGAAGTTTGAGGACTGATGAATGGACACCTTTCAACCTTAACACCAAGAAAAGGAGCCGGCTTTGTGCTTACTTCCTCCTATGTAAGTCAGTCTAAATAGGGGGTCATTAATGTCTTCTTCAGAAGAAGGAGCTAGAAAGCCTGGTGAGCTTGTCTCACTGGCATATAATAAAAACTTGGAAGCCAAGGACCAGGCTGCTGTGTCTCCTTAGGTAAGAAAGGTGTTCCCTTCTTTCTCAGCTCTTCTCCCAAGCAGAAGGAAGATAGGGAGTTTCTGCTTCCCCATACCTATTCTGGGGATCAAAAGTCAATGTCAGCCTTCAGAGATGCCAATCTAGCACTTACAGAAGTATTAGGGTCACTTAAGGAATATGAGCAAGAAGAACAAGAGAAAAAGTGACTTTGGAAAGCCACCAAAGACTTGAGAGGTGGCGCTTTAGGGCTAGGCAGAGAATGATAAAGGATCTTGGGTTTTATGTGCTTAAGAGACTCAAACCACATTGTTATTAACAAAACCATAAGGAAACCCTGGTTCGAGTGTCATTCTGCCTGGAAGCACAGTTTCATAAAGGGAGAGTGGACTCACAAGGAAGACTATGATTTGCTTGGGATTTTGCCCCCAAAGTGTAAGAATAGCTTAAGCATTAGGTATTCCTAATTTGTTAAAACTTGTGAGCAACTGGCTACGTTGGCAACTGTTAAGACGCTGGGACTGCATTGGAGTCTAATAAAAAGCCCTAATAAAAGTTTTAAACTAGTTCACACATCTGCAGTCTAAGGAGGGTGGGGGTGGGGGGTGGGGGTGGCGGTGGAGGGGTATTACCTAATCCTTACCATTGCTGCCCCACCCACCCGACTGGATACTTGCTAGAGAATGAGGGTGGGGAGGGTTTTCATGCCCCATTCCCTCAAGGCAAAATTTACTACTTCTCAGAGAACCACAACCATCTTCAGAAGAACCAGGAGGGGATTTATTTAAAGAAATACAGTTAATTCCCTTGGGTTCCCATAATTTGCACTTGCAAAATTTCTTTGAAAGGGACTGAAGCCTGCCTCTTCAGTGGAGAGATAACTTCACCAAGAGACAAAAATTGGAAGTCTGGCATTTTAATGCCCCCCATGCAAAAATAACCCGCCACACGCCAGGGTCCCAGCTATGGCTCAAAGAGTGCTCGTCCGCCTATTGTGACTGTGTGATTTCACTCCAGAGCAGAGGAAGAAGCAGGGAACCCATGGCAAGAGGTGGGAAGCCTAAGATTTCTTTCCGCATTTTGGAAATTCATCCAGAAGCTTGGAAAAAAACAAAAGGTGGAATTTTTAATCAAAATTTTAAAGCTTTGTCATATGAGGACATTAAATGCAGAAATAAAAAAAAAAAAATCTCGTCCCATTCCAGAATTAGTGTTATATTTTTCTAAAAGCATTTGCAACAAAAGCTGACATTATGATACGTTTAATTAGGTGATGGGCTTCCCAGGTGGCACTAGTGGTAAAGAACCCGCCTGCCAGTGCAGGAGACCTAAGAGACTCAGGTTCAATCCCTGGGTCAGGAAGATCCTCTGGAGAAGGGCACAGCAACCCACTCCAGTAGTCTTGCCTGGAGAATCCTATGGATAGAGGAGCCTGGCGGGCTATAGTTCATGGGGCCCCAAAGAGTCGGACACAACTGAGCGACTTTCACTCACTCACTCATGCATATATTGGGGCTTACCTCATGGCTCAGTGGTAAAGAATCTGCCTGCCAATGCAGATGTGGGTTTGATCTCTGGGTTGGGAAGATCCCCTGGAGAAGGAAATGGCAACCCACTCTAGTATTCTTGCCTGTGAAACCCCATGGACAGAGAAGCCTGGCGGGCTACAGTCCACGGGGTCACAAAGAGTCAGACATGACTGAAGCGACTTAGCACCGAAGGCATGCAACTCAGAGATGATTCTAGCACTAAGTGTAAACTGTCCCATGTAAGACCACATCGCTTGCTGGCTGAGTGGCAAGAAGGTGAGAAAGGCACTTAGTTGCTAACAGAAGCAGCCTTCAAGACCTGTACCCACCAGGAACACAGAGATCAAATCAGCTCTTAAGGGTTTAGTCGCACATTTATATTAAAAGGGAGAAAAGTCACCTTCTGGGATTTTTCCAGAGCTTCAAATGATCTCCTTTCTCTCAGCTCATCAAGCTTAAAATGGTTTCCTTTGTTAGCCTTCAGCCACCTTTGCCTTCCAGACCAAGGAGATTTGAAACCCCTCTCCCCCCAGGTTACGGAAGATACAATGGACTTTTCAGCTCGCTTTTTTTTTTTTTTTTTCCTGAAAGAAAATCTCTCTGTCTCCTAAAAGCAGCCCCAAACCACACAAAAGTGTGGGGTCTGTGGGAAGGAAAGAGCCCCGTCCAGCTCTAGGTTCCATCACCCCACGGCCCGGCTGAGAACTGCCAGGTAGCCGTGCCAGATGACTAGCATCAGGTGAGCCTCAGCATCAGACAATTAGCAAAATAATCTGCCTTTTTCTATTAATAATAAGTGACTCATTGCAATGCATTTATGGCCCTACAAGTGAATGTTCTGATCAGGTCTTTATACATGTGTGTGCACTCTCAAACAAAGAAATATAGATCCCACAAACCTGCTTTCACTTTGGTGGAGAATATCAGTTTCCATGGCATGCCTAGTCAAAAATAAAAAAAGCACTATTAAATTTAAGTCCACTAAGGAACTACAAATAAAAGTATGTTAATTCTACTTTAAAAGCTTAAAAGCTCTGCTCTATAGTTGTTGCCATCTTTTTTATTTTCCTGTTCTCTAGTTCATGAAAATTAGAATGGTCTGAATTTGAGTTATTAGTCCTCAATAATTTCATAAAATCATAGAGCATTTCTTTTTCTGTAATGTTTTTATTTGTTCTGCTTATATATCAGGTAGCCTGGAATCTCATTTGATTCTCACTCGTCTTAAGGATATCTGAGGCATTGGCTTTGAGCACAAGGGGAATTGGGATTGATTCAATCCCAATTGAATCAATTGGGTCTGACTGATTCACACAGGGAGTCAAAGAGTTAAGGTTCAAGTTCAAGTCTCTCTGAGTTTAGAACCTATTACACACTTGGTCCTTCGTGATGCTTCTCTCTGCCTAGCAACATGTAATAGTCCTGGAGATTCTGACCCAGTGCTTCACAAAGCAAGGAAACCATTCAAGAACAAGTTCTCCTTTACCTTCCTTAATTATAATTTGGAACAACAGCCCATTTCCGCCCACTACTGCATTTTCTGGCTAAGAGATATGATGACCACAAGAGGCAGTGAGCAGGTTGTCAAGAGAACGTGGAGCCTTTGGTCCATAGGTGGGACTAAGACTGGGAGAAAGGCTGAGACAGAAGAACTTACCCTGGCTGAAAGTAGAGCCCGGTATAGGATCCAGCAACTTTGCTCTTAACCCGGACACCCTTAGAGTGGCATTTATATATTTTCAAGATCATGGTCTTTCCATAACAGAAGCTATTTGGTTGCCAAATTGCCAAGAATGTCTGGTAGTGTCAGAGTTGGGCTTGGGTGGGGACTTCAACCAAATAAAACTTTTCTTGTGGCTTGCTTCTATTATTTTTTCAGTAGCAATAATGATTCAGAAAACCATCTTTTAAAATATATTTTATCACCTAAATATTTTCAATCAGGGATCCTTGAGTGGTGATGCCTTGCTTGTCCTGAGTTGGACCCATGCTCTTTCCAGTTTTCTGCAGCCACCATACTTGCCATTAAGAAGAAACACTAGGCACAGAGAACTTTCCATTCCAGGCTAGTTCTATCACTCAGTCCCATTACTCCAGCTCAGAGGATCTCAACCTTCAGCCCCCTGGAAACTAGGATTCCATAGAGAGTGTAATCAGCATGAATATCAAGAGAAAAAATTAGAACACACTGGTGTCCTCAATAAAGAAAGATTCCAAAATGTGATCTGTTAACTTATTTGAATCGGGTTAATACTTATGCTTGTTGCTATTTAGTCACTACGTCGTGTCTGACTCTTTTGTGACCTACAGGCCACGCACTGTAGCCCACCAAGTTCCTCTGTCCGTGAGATTTTCCAGCAAGAA
The DNA here is from genome assembly GCF_002263795.3 of Bos taurus. NCBI lineage: Eukaryota > Metazoa > Chordata > Mammalia > Artiodactyla > Bovidae > Bos > Bos taurus. The sequence goes on from NC_037343.1 coordinate 22,977,368, forward strand.
CACTGGAGTGGGTTATCATTTCCTTCTCCAGAGGTTCTTCCTGACCCAGGTATCACTTGCATCTCCTGCATTGCCAGGCAGATTCTTTACCACTGAGCCACCGGGAAGTCCTTAATATTTATGCTTACCCCCAATCTATGACAAAATTATTAACAATCAGTTAAAGATGTATTGATTTTTTACTAGAAAACCAGCCATAATATAGTACAAATGAGTAAAGATCTGAGCTCCAAGTCCATGACAAAGATGGTGAAACTCAATTTCCATCATTCTCTGACCTCCATGCCTCTGAAATGATCATCTGAAGCTATAGTACACATTTATCTATAACTATGGCAATGTTGAAATAAAAACAAAAGTTATGTTAGGCATATCATTTTTCTATTTGAAAATCTAAGTATTGATTTTTGACCCGAACACCTTTATACATATCAATTAAAGAATATATTTAGCAGTTTATATATATATATTAAAGTTTCCAAATTTAAGAATTGATTTTTTTTTTAATTTTTTCTTGTCTTGCTTGCTTTTTATTTAAATATGTTGGATTTAATGTGGAAGTATCCTTCTTGACCATCTTGTATATTATTTGCTTTTCTGGTGCCTTTGTACAAACAAGGGAAAAATGATCTCTCTGGATCATTACTTGACAAGAGAATGCTACTTTTTTAAGGAAGAAAAAGGTGCCAACCTTTTCCTCCAGGCAGAACGGAACACAAACGACTTCAGCTCCCTGTCACTCCCTCCATCTGGTATTATGGGCAGTGTTTGAATTGTGAAGCTTAGAAGCATGTAGCCTGAAAGGCTTGCTCACAGTCAACTCGCAATGATTCTTTTACCCCAGTGTCATTCAAAATAGTCTCTAAAGAACACTTCTGAAATCTGCCATGCGTTTAGGCTGAGACCTGGTTTGAAAAGTTTCTAGCATTTAGTGAGAAGGGACCAGGTACGTCAGATGTCTTGCAATGTTCAGAGAAGTGCCGAACTACAAGTAATTGTTCTGCATTCTGTGGATTAAAATTTTTAAACCAGTACAATTACCTGAACCTTGAGCCTAATTCCTTTATACATATAAATTACAGAATATATTTAGCTGTTTGCATATATGTTAAAATTTCCAAAAACGCAACGACTGTATAAATCAAGAGAAGCCTGTACTTTGTTACAAAGATTTTTCTCAACTGTTTGGAAAACAGCACTGCTACAAGAAACTCAGGTCATAGGATTTGCATTTCTAACGCAAGACACTTGTATTCCATTTGTATTAGTAGTTGTTCCGTTTGTGATTGAACATGTGTATGAATATATTACTTTAGATCTTATTTCAAAGTGTCAAATACAAAGGAAAGTGACAACAATATCCAGCTGACTATTTAAAATTGAGTTTTTTAGTTTTGCCTATAAAAGTCGCCATTGTGTCTTCAATTTCTATGGATTTTGGTTTTTTTTTTCCGAGTGAAGCAGCAAAATCCTTGATTGAAGAAACATTTTATAATTAAAAATCCTAATAATATTGTTAAAGATATGTCACATTTCCAAGTAATCTTGTCTCTGGGATGTTTAAAAAACAGTTTTTTATTAAAAAAAGAACAAATCTTAGAGAGTAGTACAAATGATTACAAAATGTGGTAATCTATACAAATATCGGAGAAAATCTAATCTTACAAGCTGTACAAGATTTTACTTGAATAATGATGGAAAGGAATATGAATAAAATAATTTTTTACTTTTTCATTAACCAATGTTACTGTTTTAAGAAGTACTGATGAGATGCAAAGAGTATTGAAAAATTAACCGTGTAATGAACTGTAAAAAGCATATTTGTGACAAGTGTATGAAAGCATCCTATAAGAAAATATTTGGGCTTCCCTATTGACTTAGATGGTAAAGAATTCTGCAATGCAAGAGACCTGGATTTGATCCCTGGGTCAGGAAGATCCCCTGAAGAAGAGAATGGCTACCCATTCCAATATTCTTTCCTGGAGAATTTCATGGACAGAGGAGCCTGGCATGCTTAAGTCCATGAGGTTGGAAAGAGAGACTAACGCTTTCACTGTTTTCAAGAAAATATTTACTATTCACATGCATAAGATTTGCAAGGGAAAAAAAGTTGTAAGAAACTATTATTTTCAAAATTACTGATAAGACAAAAAAGGGTGTCAATAGTTGAAATTCTTAAAAATATTAAACAGGAAAAAATTTCATTTTCAATATCACTGTTTGTTCCATAGATAATTAGACCAGCTATAATTTGTCACCAAACAAGGTTTTATAAATAGCTTCAAGTATCACAATATTTTAGTAGTTCATTCTATTTTTCATAGTGAACCAATAGACAAAGATCTTGGTGAAACATTTCAATAAATGTTTTTTGAAATAAATAATAAAAGTTTAAAATGTTTGTGATTTCAAAGCAAAATATATGTTTAGCGGTCGTAAATTGATAAAAGTAAGACATTCTTTGAATGATAGTTTATTTAGGAACTTGTGGCATGACAAAAATATGAAAAAATTTATATTACATACTAAGAAAATTTTTCCTACATTTGCAATGACTCTTATAGGAAGCTGCTTAAATAGGGGAAAACAATAGAATGGGAAAGACTAGAGATCTCTTTAAGAAAATTAGCGATACCAAGGGAACATTTCATGCAAAGATGGGCTCAGTAAAGGACAGAAATGGTAGGAACCTAACAGAAGCAGAAGATATTAAGAAGAGGTGGCAAGAATACACAGAAGAACTGTACAAAAAAAAACCTTTACAACCCAGATAATTATGATGGTGTGACCACTCACCTAGAGCCAGACATCGTAGAATGTGAAGTCAAGTGGGCCTTAGGAAGCATTATGAACAAAGTTAGTGGAGGTGATGGAATTCCAGTTGAGTTATTTCAAATCCTGAAAGATGACGTTGTGAAAATGCTGCACTCAATATGCCAGCAAGTTTGGAAAACTCAGCAGTGGCCACAGGACTGGAATAGGTCAGTTTTCATTCCAATCCCAAAGAAGGGCAATGCCAAAGAATGCTCAAACTACCACACAATTGCACTCATCTCACACACTAGTCAAGTAATGCTCAAAATTCTCCAAGCCAGGTTTCAGCAATACTGAAGAAAAAAAAAAATTGTTCAGTAAACTGTGAACTTCCAGATGTTCAAGCTGGTTTTAGAAAAGGCAGAGGAACCAGAGATCAAATTGTCAACATCTGCTGGGTCATCAAGAAGGCAAGAGAGTTCCAGAAAAACATCTATCTCTGCTTTATTGACTATGCCGAAGCCTTTGACTGTGTGGATCACAATAAACTGTGGAAAATTCTGTAGGAGATGGGAATCCCAGACCACCTGACCTGCCTCTTGAGAAACCGGTATGCAGGTCAGGAAGCAACAGTTAGAACTGGACATGGAACAACAGACTGGTTCCAAATAGGAAAAGGAGTACGTCAAAGCTGTGTATTGTCACCCTGCTTATTTAACTTATACACAGAGTACATCATGAGAAACACTGGGCTGGAAGAAGCACAAGCTGGAATCAAGATTGCCAGGAGAAATATCAATAACCTCAGATATGCAGATGACACCACCTTTATGGCAGAAAGTGAAGAAGAACTAAAGAGCCTCTTGATGAAAGTGAAAGAGGAGAGTGAAAAAGTTGGCTTAAAGCTCAACATTTAGAAAACGAAGATCATGGCATCCGGTCCCAACACTTCATGGCAAATAGATGGGGAAACAGTGGCTGACTTTATATTTTGGGGCTCCAAAATCACTGCAGATGGTGATTGCAGCCACGAAATTAAAAGACGCTTAGTCCTTGGAAGAAAGTTATGACCCACCTAGACAGCATATTAAAAAGCAGAGACATTACTTTTCCAACAAAGGTCCATCTAGTCAAGGCTATGGTTTTTCCAGTGGTCATGTATGGATGTGAGAGTTGGACTATAAAGAAAGCTGAGGGCCAAAGAATTGATGCTTTTGAACTGTGGTGTTGGAGAAGACTCTTGAGAGTCCCTTGGACTGCAGGAAGATACAACCAGTCCATCCTAAAGGAGATCAGTCCTGGGTGTTCACTGGAAGGACTGATGTTGAAGCTGAAACTCCAATACTTGGCGACTCTTTGGTCGCAAAGAGTCAGACATGACTGAGCGACTAAACTGAACTGAACTATGAATATTTTGTTTACTATTTGATACTGTTGTAGAGTTGTTTCATTCAACCAATGAAAGATTAATGATAAATTCAATGCCAAAATTAAAATATTGAAAAATGGTGTGTTTATTTTTCAGAGCTATTGATAAAGTTAAATGAGGTAATCCTTGAGATTGAAGGAAATTAGATGAATCACATCAAAGTAAAAGGAATTTTCATAGGCATTCAGTTCCGTCGCTCAGTCATGTCCGACTCTTTGCTACCCTATGAACCACAGCACACGCCAGGCCTCCCTGTCCATCACCAACTCCCGGAGTTCACTCAAACTCATGCCCATTGAGTTGGTGATGCCATCCAGCCATCTCATCCTCTGTCATCCCCTTTTCCTCCTGCCCCCAATCCCTTCCAGCATCTGGGTCTTTTCCAATGAGTCAGCTCTTCGCATGAGGTGGCCAAAGTACTGGAGTTTCAGCTTTAACATCAGTCCTTTCAATGAACACCCAGGACTGATCTCCTTTAGAATGGACTGGTTGGATCTTATTTCAGTCCAAGGGACTCTCAGGCGTCTTCTCCAACACCACAGTTCAAAAGCATCAATTCTTTGGCGCTCAGCTTTCTTCACAGTCCAACTCTCACATCCATACATGACCACTGGAAAAACCATAGCCTTGACTAGACGGACCTTTGTTGGAAAAGTAATGTCTCTGCCTTTTAATATGCTGTCTAGGTTGGTCATAACTTTCCTTCTAAGGAAATGCATCTTTTAATTTCATGCATTACAAGAAACAAATTCCTTTGAAAATAACCTTTGTCACTGAATGTTTTCATTGTTTCTTTCCAGCTGTTGGACCAGGTTAAATGTGATAATATTGATTTGGACATATATTACTCTTATATGATTGAATCTAAAAGATGAGATGTAAAGATCTGGATGAGTTTTCATTAGTGATTGAGTGGGATTTATTTATTTGAAAGAAAAAGTTCCATCAGGCAATATTTGCAGAGAGTGTTACTTGAGAAAGGAAGAAAGGACAGGCGCCAAAGGATTTAAGCAGTTTAATTACACTGTTATGAATTTCAGACCTTCCTCTTTTGAAATAAGCTAAATTACTTACTAGAGCATTTTCAACTTCGTATAGCTGGATAGAGTTTCGGTGCTATTTCACAGTTACTAAAAAGTACAGTTACTATAATTATATTGCTTTTAAAAATGCCATATATATTATATCATTAATATATATATTAAATAGTTTTATTTTCTCTTACGGCTTATCACAGGATACTGAATATAGTTCCCTGTGCTATACAACAGGAACTTGCTGTTTATCCCTCCTATATACAATAGTTCACATCTGCAAATTCCACACTGCCAGCCCTCCCTCCCACAGCCTCCTCCCCTTGGTAACCACAAGTCTGTTCTCTATGACTGTGAATCTGTTCGTGTTTCGTAGCTTTGTTCATTTCTGTTGTATTTTGGGTTCCACGTGTAAGTGATGTCATATAGTATCTGGTTTTCTCCATTAGATTTACTTCACTTAGTATGATCATCTCTAGGTTCAACCATGTTGCTGCATGATTCAGATCCCTTGATTAACAAGAATTTTGTTTTGTTAAGGACTTTAAAAATGTCATTGCTTGTCCTCTGGTTTGCACTGTTTCTGATAAAGTCAGTGGTAATCATTGTCTCTGTTTCCTGGTACAAAATTTGTATTTTCCTCTGGCTGCCTTTGAGATTTTTCTGTCTTATCACTTTTAGCAATTGCACTATAATGTTCCCCTTTGTAGTTTTCTTTGCATTTCTCCTTGTTTGTAATTCATTTGGCTTCTTGAAACTGTGTTTATATTTTCATCAAGTTGGAAATTTTTTTGAATGTTATTTCTTCAAATATTCTTCAATTTTCCCCTTCTCTTTTCCTGGGACTCCAAATGACACATTTATTAGACACTATAGATGGATCAGGAGGGTGACTGGGAATCTGCTTTTACCTATTGAATACACATTGAGTCAGTTCTCAGTGGGGTAGATGTTATGATGTTGACATTCTCCGTTTTGTTGTCTTCCTTTAAAGAGTGCTGAATTTTTGTTCCAGCAGCAATTAAATGTGGATTAGCTTGATTCCTATGGAGTCTTCTTCAGCTTTATTAGGCAAAGCCATGAGGAACTAATTTGGCCGCACTTCTAAGGCATGGCTTTTCTGCAGCCTCTCCTAGTGCTCCAGATGTTTAAGGAGGTTTTTCCACTCTAACCAGAACAAATTCAAACTCCTCTTGAGCCTGACAGATCATCTTATATCTCCTGGCTACTTGTCTTTCCCCAGTAATTGTTTTTCTCCAGTCACACAGAGTTGCATTCTAGATCCAAGGGGACTTTTACATAGTCAGTCAGTTCAGCTGCTTAGTCATGTCCAACTCTTTGCAGCCCCATGGACTGCAGCACACCAGGCCTCCCTGTCCATCACCAACTCCCAGAGCTTGCTCAAACTCATGCCCATAGAGTCCATGATGCCATCCAACCATCTCATCCTCTGTCGTCCCCTTCTCCTCTTGCCTTCAATCTTCCCCAGCATCAGGGTCTTTTCAAATGAGTCAGTTCTTTGCATCAGGTGGCCAAAGTATTGGAGCTTCAGCTTCAGCATCAGTACTCCCAATGAATATTCAGGACTGATTTCCTTTAGGATGGACTGGTTGGATCTCCTTGCTGCCCAAAGGACTCTCAAGAGTCTTCTCCAACACCACAGTTCAAAAGCATAAGTTCTTTGGTGCTCAGCTTTCTTTATGGTCCAACTCTCACATCTATACATGACTACTGGAAAGACCATAGCTTTGACTAGATGGATCTTTGTTTGAAAAGTAATACCTCTGCTTTTTAATATGCTGTCTAGGTTTGTCATAGCTTTTCTTCCAAGGAGCAGGTGTCTTTTAATTTCATGGCCGCAGTCACCATCTGCAGTGATTTTGCAGCCCAAAATAATAAAGTCTGTCACTGTTTCCATTGTTTCTCCATCTATTTGCCATGAAGTGATAGGACCAGATGTCATGATCTTAGTTTTCTGAATGTTGAGCTTTAAGCCAGCTTTTCACTCTCCTCTTTTACTTTCATCAAGAGGGTGTTTAGTTCCTCTTTGCTTTCTGCCATAAGGGTGGTGTCATCTGCATATCTGAGGTTATTGATATTTCTCCCAGTAATCTTGATTCCAGCTTGTGCTTCATCCAGCCTGGTATTTCACATGATGTACTCTGCATATATAAGTTAACATATATATATATATATATATATATATATATAAAATAAGCAGAGTAACAATATACAGCCTTGACGTAATCCTTTCCCAATTTGGAACCTGTCATTCTATGTCCAAGTTCTAACTGTTGCTTCATGGCCTGCATACAAATTTCTCAGGAGGCAGGTCAGGTGGTCTGGTATTCCCATCTCTTTAACAATTTTCCACGGTCTGTTGTGATACACACAATCAAAGGCTTTAGTGTAGGCAATGAAGCAGAAGTAGATGTTTTTCTGGAATTCTCTTCCTTTTGTATGCTTTCTCTGCATCTCTCCTTCTTCTTTGGCTTTCTGCCCTGCACATACTAGCTCTCTCAACCTCCCTGGGCTCTGAACTTAGCCCCAGGCTCAGCAAGACAGCCATGCTCCAGGTAGGCTGTGCCTCCTGGATTCACAACAAACACCAGAGTGGTGGGATGAGACACCTGACTTGTTTTCTATCTCCTGGCAATCATAGTCTTGCACTGACTCTTGTCCAACATCAGAATCCAGTTGTTTCCTATATTTTGTGCAGATATGTGTTTACAGTGGACAGACTACTCCAATACTAGTTCCTCAACTGTGACCAGAAGCAGAAGTGAGTTCCCCATTCATTTTTATTTTCCTCTTATGCTTCCCTCAGAAACATATCCTAAAACAGTTTTCTACAGTCTCCTGTGTATATTACTCTTCTTTTTTCTCAGCCCACCCTCTTCTGCCTACCACCTGCCAAAATATTTGGCCTTCAAATCTTAATAAATAGCAGAAACTGAAAGTATTCCCCAACATGTGGCAGGAATTTAAAATAGAAGATATGTTTTCTGTGCTACTCTGTCACGACTCTGTCCGGGGTCATTTCGTATGAATTATTTTGACCTTTCCCTTACAAGTGCGATATGGCTCATTTGTCAGACTGTCACACTTTCTCATGGCTCCACTTTGTTGCTCTGCAATTTTCTTTGGCATGTTATCCCAACTTTGATTAAGGTTATTTCCCTCTTTCCCTTATTATACACACATGGATCTAGGTTGTTACAACCTACCCACATAGGAGTTTGCATTTTAGTGTCAGTCATCCCTCCACCATTTCATTTTCCTGCTTTTCATATGGGGCATGCATCCTTATCATTTTGCTTATGAAGAATCTAAACTCATTCACCTGACTACTTCACTGTATCTAAGTAGCCCTGTCTAGGCATTTACATAATGAAATGCATATTGTTATCAATTGTTTTTCTTTTATTGGTCTTTTTTAAAACAGCTTTTATTGGAGTATAGCTGCTTTACAATGTTGTGTTAGTCTCTGCTGTATAGCAAAGTGAACCAGCTATATGTCTACACATATCCCCTCTTTTTTGAATTTCCTTCCCATTTAGGTAACCATACAGCACGGAGTAGTTCCCTAAGCTATACAGGAGGTTCTCATTAGTTATCTGTTTTATACATATAATTGTATATATGTCAATTGAGACTATTCTGTTTACATGGAGATATATTGTTTTTGACATTATGTGTACAAATGCTGCGTGTATCCTAAGTCACTTCATCTGTGTCCAACTCTTTGCAACCCCATGGACTCATTGGGCCCACCAGGCTCCTCTGTCCATGGGATTCTCCAGACAAGACTATGGGAATGGTTTGCCATTTCCTTCTCCAGGGGATCTTCCCAACCAAGCGATCAAACACATGCCTCTGACATCTCCTGCGTTGGCAAATGAGTTCTTTACCACTAGCACCACCTAGGAAACCCCTATGTGCACAGATTGATGATGTCGTTGTTACTTTTCTTCCAGCATAGTGAAAAGCACGTGACAAAATATTGGTTATAAGAGAGCACGGGGTCTTTAAAGGTTGGAAACCATTGATTTACTTATTTAATACAAATTAGGAATTATTTTCCATGTTTGAAGCATTCTATGTAAACTAAAAAGGTGAAGTGGATGTCCCCAAGAAGTTCAGTTTAATATAAGAGAAACCCTGGAGCTTCATGAATGTAGGACTCACATTTGTTTGCTTTACCACAGCACCTCTTGTTCCTAGAACAGTTATTGATGCAGAGAGGGCAATCAATAAATGCACCTCGAATAATGAAGGCAGATCTTCAGATAGCTTAGTCAAGGGCAAAGAGTAAAAAGTGACCTAATAGTGGTGTAAATGGAATACTGTAGGAGTTTAGAAGAGGAAAGTATCAGACCACAGTGACCATCACAGGCCTCATGCAGGAAGAGACTTTTCATTTAGCCCATGATGCATGAGTCAGATTGACACACAGGAAGTTGACAAGGACATTCCAAAATGAGGGGACAAGCAAATGAACACAAATGCAGAATGACATGGAATGTTGGAAGAAGAATGATCAGGAACCAAGTTTATCTGGACCTTAGTAATTGAGTTCAAGTAGAAGAGAGAGGGGAGAAGGGACTGGGGGATTAGGGCTAGCCAGTCATGTATAGATGTGAGAGTTGTATCATAAAGTAAGCTGAGCACCGAAGAACTGATGCTTTTGAACTGTGGTGTTGGAGAAGACTCTTGAGAGTCCCTTGGACTGCAAGGAGATCCAACTAGTCTGTCCTAAAGGAAATCAGTCCTGAATATTCATTGGAAGAACTGATGCTGAAGCTGAAACTCCAATACTTTGGCCACTTGATGTGAAGAACTGACTCATTTGAAAAGACCCTGATGCTGGGAAAGACTGAAGGCAGGAGAAGGGGACAACAGAGGATAAGATGGTTGGATGGCATCACCGATTCAATGGACATGAGTTTGAGTGAACTCCAGGAGTTGGTGATGGACAGGGAGGCCTGGTGTGCTGCAGTTCATGGGGTCGCAAACAGTCAGACACGACTGAGCAACTGAACTGAGACTGTAGAAGGAGCATAGACAGGAGAAACCATGGCTCATTAATAACACAAGAAAAATAATACCCAGGGAAGGTTACTCTAGCTTCAATTTGTACAGAAATGATGAACATAAGTACAAGACTTAACCTCAAAGAACTTTTCATCAAATGTCCACCAAACATGTAAACAGCAGAGAAATCCCTTTTTTGAAACCAGTCACCCTCCGAATGACGTCATTATTTTTAATATCTTATTTCTGCAATGAGGAGGTAAAGAGAAATTAACAGGATTTAAGTCATACATAATTTAGGGAAATAATAGACTCTGAAGTAAGAGAATAATGTCATGAGAGATGAGGGATCTTCCCAGGAACTTGAGTGTTTTGTCCCTCTTCTTTCTTCAATATGGACAATTTTATTTATTATTTCTATTATTTTATCTTTAATTTTTAATTGGAGGACAATTGCTTTATAATCGTGTTAGTTTTTGCTGTACAGCAATATGAGTCAGTTATAAGTACACGTAAATCCCTGCCTCTTAAGCCTCCCACCCACTCCCCCACCATACCCCTCTAGGTCATCAGAGAGCACCAAAATGGACAACTTTAACGTCATCCCAGGCACAAGGCACAGGGAGAAATACAAAGTCACAGTAGTTTAAGCTCCATGCTTCCATTGTAGGGGCCATGGGTTGGATCCCTACTTGCGGAACTAAGATCCCCCAAGCTGCATGGCACAGCCTAAATAAATAAATGCTGTCTCCTATCTGAGAGGACAGACTCAGATAGCTTGACTTTCCTTACCAAGAAAAAAACATATGAAAACACATGATTGACACAAGAAGAATGTCGCTTAACGAAGTTTGCTATTTTTGATCTTTCCTGGATGCTTTATCATTTCTTCTCTGTTACAAAGGCTCTGGGTTTTTTTCAAGTTTTGGCTTTGTAGTTACCTAAGAGAGAATTTAAATTCTAAAGGCATACCTCTCTGAGAACCATGGATTCATTCAACTTCTAAGATAATGGCTAATAAGATTTTACTTATTCCAAAGCCCAGGCTGCATGATAAAGATTCCCCACAAACTCCAGCTGAGATGACACGTAAAGGCTCGCGTGTGGATTCGGCTCGGCACTGGTCAGGAGAGTCCTGTAATCTTGTGGTAGAACATTCGATCCTCATTGCATACCACAGCAGACCATTATGGGCCCCAGAAATCCCCTGGTTACTTTTCCTCCCACCCCTAGGAAAATAATTACTAGTCCATGCCCGAAGATTAAAACAGCCACAGCATGAAACGACTTCAGTGTTCCTCTTCATGTACTTATTTGCTTAAGCCTTCTTCCAGAATGCCCCATCAGTCAGGATTCCAGGCAGCGCTTAAAATGTGCAAAGTTGCTAAGCTTTCATCTCGAACTATTTTGACTCGATCCCAGTCTCTTCCTCTAAGTGAGGAGTGATTTTTATTTTCGTTCTTTCTCATATAAATCATCCCTTTCTTCTATTTGATGTCTCCTGCTTTAGCTATGGTAACCAGGAATGAGTCCTTTTCCAAATTGAGTAGAAGGAGAAAAAGAAAAGCTATTAAGGTTTTTTTTTTTTTAATCTGAAACTGAATAAATAAAATCTTTGAACACTGAGTAGACAAGAGGAATAACAAGCATTCTGTGACTGGATGGGATGATTCAGATTAATTTTGGCAATTGAGATATTAATTCTATTAATTTAAATAAATTCTAGTAATAAATCTCAATTATTATTAGTTCCAATAACTTAACTCTAAAAGTATGAAAGTGAAATTTCTCAGTCGTGTCCGACTCTTTGCGACCCCGTGGACTGTATAGCCCACCAGGCTCCTCTGTCCATGGGATTCTCCAGGCAAGAATACTGGAGTGGGTTGCCATTTCCTTCTCCAGGGGATCTTCCTGACCCAGGGATCTAACCCAGGTCTCCCACATTGCAGGCAGATGCTTTAACCTGTGAGCCACCTGGGAAGCCCTAACTTAACTCTAGTGAACCTTAATTGGGAACTAATCTAATTGTGATTGCTATGTCACTTCAGTCGTGTTCGACTCTGTGCGACCCCATACACGGCAGCCCACCAGGCTCCCCCGTCCCTGGGATTCTCCAGGCAAGAACACTGGAGTGGGTTGCCATTTCCTTCTCCAATGCATGAAAGTGAAAAGTGAAAGTGAAGTCGGTCCAACCCTCAGCGACCCCATAGACTGCAGCCTACCAGGCTCCTCCATCCATGGGATTTTCCAGGCAAGAGTACTGGAGTGGGGTGCCATTGCCTTCTAATAGTGACAGATTGTGATCATGATAGAGGTACAGAAAGAATAGCATGATAAACCAACACAGGAATAGTATCTCCCAACCTTTCTGTGCTATCCTTTTCTGTCTCTTTTGAAAGGCATAGTCAGTAGAAATGGGTTTATTTATTGATGTCAAACTGATGCAGAATAGTATGGAATCCAAAAATTTGAACTGTCATGAATTTGTAAAGTAGAACCTCAATAAAGCACAATAGATACGAATTCAGTTCTTTAGGATGACATCATCCATAACATTATAAATAATAAAAAAAAACTCATCTTTATTGAGCACTTACTATGTCCCAAGTGTCTTCATGTATTTTTATCATTCGATTCTTATAGTCCTTTTATTACATAATTCTGCCCAATTTACAGACACAGAAACTGAGCCTGAGAACTATGAAATAAGGCCTAAGTAAACTAGTGGGTAATGGGGCTGGGACATAAAACTGAATCCTTGTTCTTAAGCTCTGTGCTATTTTAATTACTTTATATATATAATATATATATATGTTGCTGTATGATCTTTAATCATATCTTTCACATAGTGTTTTAAATCCTGCTGATATTTTCATCATCTGTTGAACAAATAGGACTGTATTTGACTGCAAGCATCATTAAATACACTTACATGACCTAAAGAAATTGAAGGAGATTCACTGTATGATAAAACATGGTTTGCTTCTGCTGCTGCTAAGTCGCTTCAGTCGTGTCTGACTAGGTGCGACCCCATAGACGGAAGCCCACCAGGCTCCCCCGTCCCTAGGATTCTCCAGGCAAGAACACTGGAGTGGGTTGCCATTTCCTTCTCCAATGCATGAAAGTGAAAAGTGAAAGCGAAGTCACTCAGTCATGTCCGACTCCCAGCGACCCCATGGACTGCAGCCTACCAGGCTCCTCCGTCCATGGGATTTTCCAGGCAAGAGTACTGGAGTGGGGTGCCATTGCCTTCTCCGAAAGCATGGTTTGGGAGTTGGCTATAGCATTAGGTTCAGTGGCTTGGCAATGCCATCAAGGACTCAGGCTCTATCTATCCATTCATCACTCTTAACACAGAGAAGCATCAGCTTAGAAGTGTGATAGCACTAGAGCCGCAAGCCTTAGGTTCATGTTCAAATCAGGCAAGAGGGAAAAGGCTGGACCAGTGACATCTATCCTTTTTGTTAGAAAATCCAAAGCACTCTCCACAGTCTGAGCAGACTCTTCCTACATTTTACTGCCCAGATCTGTCACATGGCTACACATAGCTGCAATTTGTTGTTCAGTTGCTAAGTCATGTCTGACTCTTTGTGACCCCAGGGACTGCCACATACCAGGCTCTTCTGTCCTCCACTATTCCCAGAGTTTGCTCAAATTCATGTCCAGTGAGTCACTGATGCTATCTAACCATCTCATCCTTTGCTACCCCCCTTCTTCCTTTGCTTTCAGTCTTTCCCAGCATCAGGGGCTTTTCCAATGAGTCAGCTCTTTGAATCAGGTAGCCAAAGTATTCAGTTTCAGCGTCAGTCTTTCCAGTGAATATTCACGGTTGATTTCCTTTAGGATTGATTGATTTGCACCTAGCTCCAAAGGAGGCTGCAAAGACAAGCAATATTTTTGGGAGATTCTATAAGTGGAAGTAGGCAAGGGAGAAGGGAATGGGGATTGGACATGAAATTAAGCAACCAACTTTACCTGCCAAAAGTAAATATTCAGTTACAGAGGCTCTTAATCAATTCTAGCTGCTATAACAAAAATACCATAGTCTAAGTAGCTTAAATGATAGATAGTTATTTTTCACAGTTTGGGACACTGGGGTGTCCAAGATAAGGTTCATTTCCTGATTAAAGTCCTCTTCCTGGTTTGCAAATGGATGCCTTCTTGCTGGGCTTCCCAGGGGGTGCTACTGGTAAAGAACCGCCTGCCAAGTCTGGAGATGTAAAAGATGTAATTTCGATCCCTGGGTCAGGAAGATCCTCTGGAGGAGTGCATGGCAACCCACTCCAGTATTCTTGCCTGCAAAATCCCATGGATAGAGGAACTGGTGGGCTATGGTCCACAGGGTTGCAAAGGGTCAGATACAACTGCAGCGACTTCATATGCATGCCTTCTTGTTATAACCTCACAGAGTGGAGAAAGATTTTGTCTCTTCCTCTTTTACAAGGACATTAATCCCATCATGAGGACTCCACTCCCATGACTTAATCTAGCCCTAATTAACTTTCCAAATATCATCATATCAAGGATTAAGGTGTCAACACATAAATTTCAGGAAAAGGACACAAATGTTCAGTCCATAGCAGAAAAGATTATTTGACCAATATATTATAGCTTTTATTAACTGGTAATAGAATTCTTACAGAGTATATTTTTAAAGATACAAAGTCTTGTAGAAAATAAACAGTTTTCTGAGTGGTAAGAGTCCTGAGAAATGCCTGTTTGCAGGGGCATGTCCAGGGCATACAGAGAATTAATACGGAAGAGATTCAGGTTAATATGCAAATAATCATAAGGTAATATATGCCGCAGGCTATGAAACAGTGGCAAGCAAAATTCAGATTTCAGAGGAAGGAGAAATTATTTTTCAATGGGGAGTTATTTGCCTATTTGATAAAGTGGAAAGAGAATCCTCAAATACATGACTCTCTAATGGTAAAACTTCAGATGCTATGACAAGTATGTGTAAGAGGTGAAAATGTCCAGTGTAGGCAAAAGCACCAAAAACTGCTGGATGGATAAGAATCTGCCTGACAGTATTTAAGCAGTGTGGCATCATCTGCCATGGATGGGTGTTCTGGATTTCCCTAGTGGCAATGTGAATGTGAGTGTTCTTGGTATCTCTGATGTTTAGCTGTCATCATTGGGCGTCTCTGGGATTTTCCTCTTCCTTAATCATTTAATCAGTTTGAGATTCTACTGTGCTCAGAGACTGAGAATTGTTTGGTGTGTTAGAAAAACACATAATATTTTAATTTCATCTGGAGACAGAGAGACTCACTGAGGAAGGATAATCAAGAAACATAAACTAAGAGTTCTGCTTTGCCTCCTGTCACATCATTATGATTCAGAAGGAACTGCTAAGTTTTATTATGAGTCAAAGAAGTAATTAGAGTTACTGATTTAGGTGGAAGACTAAAGATTATATGTAATACATAAAGTGAAAAATGAGAGCAGCTACTATTTTACTATAATTATTAATTTTTATTGTACATTTGGCTATCATAAAAAACACTATAAGCTATACATCATGTGCTCTTGTGTAACATACATACATTATAATATTTTTAATTTAATCTTCATACTAAACGTACAAGGTGGATATTCTTATTACCTTCATTTTCTAAAAGAAGAAATAAGATTAAGAATGTTCAAGTGATACACCCAAGGTCACATATTGCTTCTGGGTACCTAGCAGGTGACACATTTGGTTTTGAATCATGACTTATTAGCCCCCAAAACTCATGTTTTCAACCATCATGGAAACTTTGATATTTCAGAAACCCCAAAAAAAGACAAAAGAACTTTGAATTCATGGAAAGTTTGGTAGATTCCAGATCTAGAGAGATGTAGAAACAAGCAATTAAATGTAAACATGCTTGACATGGAATATAAAATACACATAGAAATTATCCCATGATTGGATGCATTTATTAATACAGCTAAAAATACTGTATGTGAATGCTTGGTTCCATAGTTGCATAATTAGTGATTCTAAATGTCTGTCTATATTCAGGGACTGGCAAACTTTTTCTGTAAAGGCCATATAGTAACTATCTGCAGACCTGTGGGCCATAGAGTCTGTTTACAGTTGCTCAACTCTGCTACTGAAGTGCAAAAGCAGCCATCATTTCAGTTCAGTTCAGTTGCTCAGTTGTGTCTGACTCTTTGTGACCCTATGGACTGCAGCACACCAGGCTTCCCTGTCCATCACCAACACCTGGAGCTTGCTCAAACTCACGTCCATCGAGTTGGTGATGCCATCCAACCATCTCATCCTCTGTCACCTCCTTCTCCTCCTGCCTTCAATCTTTCCCAGCATCAGAGTCTTTTCCAATGAATTAATTCTTTGCATTAGGTGGCCAAAGTACTGGAGCTTCAGCTTCAGCATCAGTCTTTCCAATGAATATTCAGGACTGATTTCCTTTAGGATTGACTAGTTTGATCTCCTTGCAGTCCAAGGGACTCTCAAGAGTCTTCAACATCACAGTTCAAAAGCATCAATTCTTCAGTGCTCAGCTTGACAACACATAAATGAGTGAATGTTGTTACCTAGTCTAAGCTCACTCTGCTCACTGCTCTAACAGGTCAATAAATTGGAGACAAGGTGCTGAGATAAGGAATAACGACTTTCTTAGGAAAGCCAGTAGTCTGAGAAGACGTCAGACTAATGTCTCAAAATAGCCATCTTGTCAGGGTCTGGAAACCATGTTCTTTTATAGTACAGAGATGGGGAGGAGGTAAAGTAAAAAGCTATTAGTCTTGCAAATATCTCTTGGAATGGCCAGCCTGTGGAAGGAGGTGGGGGAGTGTGTTACTTTCTTCTTTTCTGTAGCCATTCACAGATGCACAGGGTCAAATTGTCTCTTTGTTAGCTGAACAAAGGCACTTTAGTTTAACAGTCAGGCAGAGGGGCAGGGTTCCCTGAGGCAGGCCCTTATGTATGATTATAATTTCAAAAGCAGTGAAAAGCAAAAGTTAAAATCGAAGAGAAAGATCCAACATGGAGTCAAAATGGAGTCATCCCTGTAACAATGAGATTGTTTATTTATAAATAAAACTTAATTTACAAAAATGGGCTGTGATAGACTTGAACTATAGGCCATAGTTTGCCAGTCTCTGTATTAGAGGGCTACTCCATCTCATTGAGGAAATTCTAAGAGTGCCACAGTTGCAAGCAAGAAAAAAAAAAAAGTATTTGAATTTAAACAGTACCTGAATCTTTTGTTTACAAAGTGAAGAGGTCAACATGATTTTTGTTTTTACTTTTAGCTTATTAAATGAGGAGTAAGAAGAAATAGATTTATGTTAAAATTTATGTTACATTTATACATATGTTAAATTTATGT
Organism: Bos taurus; assembly: GCF_002263795.3. Classification (NCBI taxonomy): domain Eukaryota; kingdom Metazoa; phylum Chordata; class Mammalia; order Artiodactyla; family Bovidae; genus Bos; species Bos taurus. The sequence goes on from NC_037343.1 coordinate 22,994,965, forward strand.
TAAATGATAAAATGATTCAGTAATTCATAAGGAAGAGTTTCTCAGCCATCCCATTTAACTAAACATAGGAAGGCACTTTAGAGATAATATTAGCATAAAAAATAATGTTTACAAAAACCAGAATAAAGCTTGATATCAACCAATCTACACATAGTTAATGCTGCAAGTCTTGCTAGAAAAATACAAAGACATTTTTAAAAGGTAAAACCATTGAAATGAACATTAGAGAATTAAATATATTTAGTTCATGAGAAATCAGTGAGTAGTTATTAAAATTATTTATTTGGTGGTGTAGAAAATATTTCCATATTTAAGAGTGCTTAGGCTACTTCTAAAATTAACTCCATGTGATAGCTATCTCTAGAGATAACAAAGAAGAAAATATGTCAGTATTAATGGATTTAGACTTTTAATCATCTGAAATCATGGAATGGATTCATTTAACCTCTTGAAATTAGCTATAGCTCTAGTATTCAATAGCTTTATAATGCAGGCACAAAAACGACTACATATATGCACATGTATTCATGCTAAGTTTCTTCAGCTGAGTCCAACTCTTTGCAACCTACGGACCCTATAGCCCACCAGGCTCCTCTGTCCATGGGGTTCTCTAGGCAAGAATAGTAGAGTGGGATGCCATGCCCTCCTTCAGGGGATCTTGCCAATCCAGAGATTAAACCCATGTCTCTTAAATCTCCTGCATTGACGGGCAGGTTCTTTATCACTAGCACCACCTGGGAAGCTATAGTGTGTGTGCACACACAGACTATGTACATGTATTTTATATATATATACAATGCTATATTTTATATATATATATATGTATATATACACAAGACCTATTATTCCCTAGTCTCCATATAGATATCGGGTTGGCCAAAAAGTTTGTGTTTTTCTGTGTTTATATATATATATATATGCAGTGTATATATTGCATCAATACATAACCCATCGTGTATATACTAGATATAATATATAGTATATATATTACATATAACATATAGTATATACACACTATATACTATGTGTCTGTGTTATATAAAGTATAAAATCTAAATCTACATGTATATGTTATGTATATAGTATATGCAGTGGATATATAAATATATATTGCATTCTACATATATGTGCTATGTAGAGAAAAGAGAGTACAGATTACCAACATTTTCACATGACTTATCTCATTAGATCTTCACATCAACAGATAATAATAACAAAAAAGGCAAAGTAACCTGAATAAAGATAATAGTGATGAGATTTTTAAGAAGAGCCCAATTCAGCTTCACCAACACATGGCAGCTGGATAGCTTAAAGCTTCTGTCCTCTTCTTCCCAACAGATGGCACCAGAAGGAGAAAAATGGGACTCCCATCAAGTTGTGCTCCAGATAATTTATCTTCTATGAAATGTGTAGAAGCCATTGAATTGGTAAACAAGACTTTTGTAAGCATCCATAAAACATATCCAATATTTGGTGGCAAGGGATTTCCATTAAGCTTTCATGGGAGTTAATAAATCAACAGAAACCACTTACTGAAACATTTTCATGGGTCCTGTGGAATTCTAAGCAAATATCGGGTTTAAGAATGAAAAGTCAGTTATATTTTCAACATAATCTAACGTTCAAAGAAGTGTAAAAGATGCTTAAGTGTTAATATTTTATGTTTCCCTGCTCTCAGCAGTAATTGCAGCCCATTAAAAAGAATGCTAAGCCATAGCTGTTAGCACTGGCACAAGCCCAAGGAAACACTGAACCTTCACAGAAGGGGGTTAATTGCTACACGAAGAGGTAATTTATTAAGGAACACTGAAGCCCTGTATACTCCCCAACATGAGGCTGAACGACACAATCTTACGTGAATATTACATTTGATAATCAAGGCCTTTTCTATGGTAGATTTCAGAACAAGCTCAGCTAAGTGGTCCAGAGAGGTGGATGGGAGGAAGGGAGAAAGAAAAAAACCCAACACTATTTTTCTCCATGGCTCCCATAAACTTGCCCTTGGTGCCCTGCAGTCTGTCGCCCCCACCACTAGGAAAGTTGACTGCTCAATAAAATTCTTGGTGGTTGATGAGAGGCTTATATAACTATCAAGTTGAAGAGTGGCTTCTGTTGTTTATGTGTCTAGAACTGGTGCTTCAGTCCTTTTCTGAGTGTTTAACTTAATTTTCACCATTTGTCAGAAGTGGTATTTTCCAAGCTTTATCACACTGAACTAGCTCTTCATCACAGTTTAGATCAGTATCATGTGGTTTATTAAACATCCTTATGTGAGGAGAAAATTATGGCCCCACGCATCCCTTCCCTAATGTCTCCCCTTTGGCAGAATTTCTATTCTCAGTCCTCTGGGAGCCTGGTTGTGTCCTGAACTTAACAAATGTTTATCACGAAGCAAGAGTCCAAAAGCAAGTGGGAGGGCGAGGTGGTTCTGAGGAATCCTTTTACCTAAAATGCTGATGGTTTTCTTGGCTGTACTAACACCAAGTTCTCAAGTCTCAGAGGATTAGGGAAAAAGAATTAGTTTTACCTCCTTGTCTCTCTTTTTAATAGCACTAACAGCAAACTGACATTGAAGAAAAATTCCCTTGAAAATTAAGGTAAAGGCGAAACAGTGATTTCTCTAAAATGCATCATTGATGTATTCCAGCTTTTTCCACTCTGCAGCTTGGTCCTTTAGCCATCCCTGATCAAAACCCCCATAAATGAGTGTTTATGGAGTACTCATTTCCCTCCTGGCACCAGGCTCAGAGTGATGCTTTAGCAGTGCACAAAAGGCATACAACATATGCCCCAACCTTATGGAGTATTCAGTATCATAGGAAAGGTACAGAAAGAATTTATGTGAAACAGAGACTAACTTTATGGTAATTACAACGAGAATGATAGCAGAGATAGTGTAACACAGGCAGATTTTCATGGGTCTGTATTTATCTCCTTTTTTGAACTTCTCTCCTGCTTCAGTTTTTTCTCCTCTTTTGCCACTTTTTCTATAACTCAGCGGCATCTTCTTTTCTTTGATTTGTAGATACTCAAAGCTATTATCTGGCCCTTTCACTACCCGCTTAACACAATCCAAGCTTGAAGGACTCCATGATCAAAATTGTGTCTTACACTTGAGTTATTCCTCCCTAAAACTCTTTAATGTCTTCATTGTCAATCAGTCAGGAGTTTGGGGAAAAAATATAAATTAAAGTAGTTCATACTCAAGCATCCTCCGCCTTCTCCCCTTCTCCTCCTTCAAATTTTCCATGGATGGTTCAGATTTGAAATATTCTATCCTGTTCTCAGACTATACCCTGACCATTAGTCAGATGATTGAGATACTAGTTGTAAACCAGAGGAGAGAATAGCAGAGGTTTCTTTCCCAGCTGCAGAGGACCATCCATCATGGCATCACTTTTCCATTTACCACCAAGTTCCATTACTGTTCTTGATCCTTTTCTGTTTAGAGCTTGATGTGCAGGCTGCTATACTTGAAACTGAGCAGGACCTGTGGGGCTGCTGAGCACATAAGACCTTCTGTTCCCCATTTCTTATAAGCAAGACTCTAATTAATACAAACTTTAAAAAATTTAAATGCAGATGACCTTAACACAAGAATTCCATTTCTAAGAATGTATCCTACAGATAAAATTTCATGTGCACAGAAGATATATAGATATAGATAGCTATAGATATAGATAGCTATATCTATATCTATATAGATAGATATATCTATATCTATATGTATATATATATATTTACTCATTACAACATTGTTTGCAATAGCAAAAGAAGAAAACTGCTTGAATATTCATTAATAAAGACTACCTACAATTTCATTTTTAAAAATTAAAAAAAAAAAAAAAAAGACTCCAGCCTCCATGACCTTTCCTGAGTTCCAGAGGGCAGATTGCAACAGTTGCTAATCAAGGGAGAAGCAACCAAGAAACCACCTGAAGTAAGATTAAAGGGAACAGAGCAGCTCTGTTCTGTTAAGAATCCCCTAATTAAGATTAGGGGACCAGACTACCAGAGACCAGATTAAAGTGCAGGCCCTGCACACACCCTAGTCTTAAGTAGCAACCCCACCCTTGAACCACTGCTATAAAACTCTTCATCAAATCCTTCCAGGTTGGGACACAGTTTTTCAAAGCAAAAGCCTGATAGGTCCCTTTGCCTGACAAAGCAATAAAGCTATTCTCCTCTACTTCACCCAAAACTCTGTTTCTAAGACATGATTTGACACCAGTGCAGAGGCCCAGCTTTCATTATCACACTTGATATGACATCAAGGAGAGAAAGGAATCACCCCTTTTATAAGGGTGAAAGGAGAAACATGCCCTATGTAGGCATAATGCTGCTCTGCTTTAGAACACCCAAGGGGACGCACCTGTGCATTGGAGACCCCTAGAAGGCTGAAGGTAGACAGAGTCCCCATTGGAGAGAAGGAAGGAGCTGGGATCCCCCAAGATACAAACCCATGTGACTTGGTAGGGCCTTCAAGTTACTTTCTGTTCTCCCTTCTTGCCTTTCTTTGGAACTCCAAATGCTTGTCCTCAGTTCAGTTCAGTTCAGTTGCTCAGTCGTGTCCGACTCTTTGTGACCCCATGAATTGCAACACTCCAGGCCTCCCTGTCCATCACCAACTCCCGGAGTTCACTCAGACTCACGTCCATTGAGTCAGTGATGCCATCCAGCCATCTCATCCTCTGTCATCCCCTTCCCTTCCTGCCCCCAATCCCTCCCAGCATTAGAGTCTTTTCCAATGAGTCAACTCTTCACATGAGGTGGCCAAAGTACTGGAGTTTCAGCTTTAGCATCAGTCCTTCCAAAGAAATCCCAGGGCTGATCTCCTTCAGAATGGACTGGTTGGATCTCCTTGCAGTCCAAGGGACTCTCAAGAGTCTTCTCCAACACCACAGTTCAAAAGCATCAATTCTTCTGCGCTCAGCTTTCTTCACAGTCCAACTCTCACATCCATACATGACCACAGGAAAAACCATAGCTTTGACTAGACTGACCTTTGTTGGCAAAGTAATGTCTCTGCTTTTGAATATGCTATCTAGGTTGGTCATAACTTTCCTTCCAAGGAGTAAGCGTCTTTTAATTTCATGGCTGCAGTCACCATCTGCAGTGATTTTGGAGCCCCCCAAAATAAAGTCTGACACTGTTTCCACTGTTTCCCCATCTATTTCCCATGAAGTGATGGGACCAGATGCCATGATCTTCGTTTTCTGAATGTTGAGCTTTAAGCCAACTTTTTCACTCTAACTTTCATCAAGAGGCTTTTTAGTTCCTCTTCACTTTCTGCCATAAGGGTGGTGCCATCTGCATATCTGAGGTTATTGATATTTCTCCGGGCAGTCCTGACTCCAGCTTGTGCTTCTTCCAGCCCAAGGTTTCTCATGACGGCGCACAGAGCGCGGCCGAGAGGAGCTACCCAACGTCCACAGCCAGGGGCAGAAGCTGGGAGGACTCCACGCCCGAGGGGAGGCAGCCAAGAGGAGTTACCCCACGTCCGAGGTCAAGGGCAGCGGCCGAGAGTGCCAGGCTGCAAAGGCGCAGGAACGGCGGAGAGGAGCTACCCCACGTCCAAGGTCAGAAGCAGAGGCCGGGAGGAGCTACCTCACGCCCGAGGCCAGGGGCGGCAGCCAAGACGAACAACCCCACGTCCAAGGAGAGGTGGCTGCACCGGCGCAGGAGGACCTAGAGGAGCTATTCCACGTTCAAGGTTAGGAGAGGCGACGGTGAGGAGATACCCCTCATCCAAGGTAAGGAGCAGCGGCTGCCCTTTGATGGAGCAGCTGTGAAGAGATACCCCACGCCCAAGGTAAGAGAAACCCAAGTAAGACGGTAGGTGTTGCAAGAGGGCATCAGAGGGCAGACACACTGAAACCATAATCACAGAAAACTAGTCAATCTAATCACACTAGGACCACAGCCTTGTCTAACTCAATGAAATTAAGCCATGCCCATGGGGCCACCCAAGACAGGCGGGTCATGGTGGAGAAGCCTGAGAGAATGTGGTCCACTGGAGAAGGGAACAGCAAACCACTTCAGTATTCTTGCCTTGAGAACCCCATGAACAGTATGAAAAGGCAAAACAATAGGATACTGAAAGAGGAACTCACCAGGTCAGTAGGTGCCAAATATGCTACTGGAGATCAGTGGAGAAATAACTCCAGAGAGAATGAAGGGATGGAGCCAAAGCAAAAACAATACCCAGTTGTAGATGTGACTGGTGATGGAAGCAAGGTCCGATGCTGTAAAGAGCAATATTGCATAGGAACCTGGTTGTAAGGTCCATGAATCAAGGCAAATTGAAAGTGGTCAAACAGGAGATGGCAAAAGTGAACGTCAACATTCTAGGAATCAGGGAACTAAAATGGACTGGAATGGGTGAATTTAACTCAGATGACCGTTATATCTACTACTGCAGGCAGGAATCCCTTAAAAGAAATGGAGTAGCCATCATGGTCAACAAAAGAGTCCAAAATGCAGTACTTGGATGCAATCTCAAAAACGACAGAATGATCTCTGTTCATTTTCAAGGCAAACTATTCAATATCACAGTAATCCAAGTCTATGCTTATCCTAGCTACTTGTAATTAATACTAAGCATGGCAATTTCTACCTATGTATTTAAAAAAAAAAGAAGGAATTTTTAAGTTTTTCCAGTCAATTTTTTTTCTTTCTTTTTGCCTCACAGATTGTTCCCAAATTAGGCCAATATATCACATAACTAGAGCAGCCTCTATTCTGGATAATTTTTCACTTGTTCCTCATCCTAGAAAGATTTTAAAGTCATTAAAGATCACTGTTAAGCTCACATACTTTATTTTCTTGGGCTCCAAAATTACTGCAGATGGTGAATGCAGCCATGAAATTAAAAGATGCATGCTCCTTGGAAGATCTAAGCTATGACAAACCTAGACAGCATATTAAAAGGCAGACATTACTTTGCCAACAAAGATCCGTATAGTCAAAGCTATGGTTCTTCCAGTAGCCATGTATGGATGTGAGAGTTGGACCATAAAGAAGGCTGAGAGCCAAAGAATTGATGCTTTTGAACTGTGGTGTTGGGAGAAGACTCTTGAGAGTCCCTTGGACTGCAAGGAGACCAACAAGTCCATCCTAAAGGAAATCAGTCCTGAATATTCATTGGAAGAACTGATGGTGTAGCTGAAGCTCCAATACTTTGGCCACCTAATGTGAGGAGCCAATTCATTTTAAAAGACCCTGGTTCTGGGAAAGATTGAAGGCAGGAGAAGCAGACAACAGAGGATGAGATGGTTGGATGGCATCACCGACTTAATAGACATGAGTCTGAGCAAGCTCCAGGAGATGGTGAAAGACAGGGAAGCCTGGCATGCTGTAGTCCATGGGGTCGCAAAAAGTCGTACACAACTGAGTGACACAACAAATTCAGCTCACAAAATGAAATCAAAAGTCCACACATGTGAACACACACACGCACACTTCCAAAGTTAGTCTTTTTTTTTTTTTTTGGTCTTATTTTTAAAGAAAGCCTGCACGTATGAGATCTTATTTTCTGCAATTATTCCATTGAGGAATGTCGTATCTTTTTAATATTGGAGTTTATCTTGGAATTTATCTAAAAGGAATTTTTTTCGGTCATCAAGGTCAACATCCCTTTTTTTCCCTCTCTCCTTATTTTCAATTTTCTTTCTAAGGAATTGGAAGAAAAGGCAGGCGGATGAGTAGTTAAGTAATCCCAGCGCTGTGCATGTCACTTGGACCTGAGCCAGGCACATGTAAAGGTCTTCACTTGCCAAAAACTCACCAGGGACCTCTTAAGCAATCAGAAATTGCTACATGTGTGGAAGAGCTAATATCCTGAACACAATAAAAATCTGTAATTCAATTGTCCCCCATTTCGCATACATTTGCCCTCCGAGCATCCTGACATGCTGGAGAATAGAGGTCCAAACAGAAACTACCGAAATCTCCCCTTGCTTGAGAACGGGCAGCAAGGTTACTCCCTCCAGTCCACAGAGGAGCAAAGGAGGAGGAGCAGGAGACTTAGCTCTATCCTCACTAAGCCCTGGGGAAATGGGAAGGAAAGGAAAGGGAAACAATAATGGACGGAAAAAGCATCCAAAGGGTAGACTACAACCAGAAAGAAGAGTTAGAGTCAGGAAAGTGAAGCAAAGAGAACTTAACCAAGTGTTAATTTCTGTTGCTCTTTGAGTTCTCTTAGGGAGCTCTGATGGCATTCTTGAGAACCAGTCCTCAAAAAGAAAGAGATGGGGGAGGATTTCTTTGCATAAGAAAGGAATTCCTTGCCAATTTGCTGTTGGCATATTTTCTACTTAAAGGAGATCCACTACCTCCAGTCCTTCCCACATGCAATGGTTCTACTTCTGAAAATGGAATCCTAAAATACACAAGATATTATTCACACAAGATATTATTCACTACCTGTGTACGATATGAGAATTAGAAAAAAAAAAGTATCCCCCAGCAGTTCTATTAGTATTTATTATAGTGGGCCAAGACATTTTCCATAAAAATGAGTAACTCCCAGCAGGACAAAAAATGTATAGAATGTGCTGATCTTGAACAGAGAGTATTTATATACTATATTTTATCACCCTTAGACCCTTCAGAGCTAGGTTTTTCTCCTGGGATGCACTGTTAATATTTCAACCTCTGTGTTTGCCAAATGGAAACAAAGATTGTTTCAAAAGGTAAATACAGTGCTGTCATTCTTCCTGGCACAATATAGATGCAGTATATTTAATTAGGGTTACCATGAAAACTATAGATTTTTTACAAGATGTGGCAACATTATGCAAATAGGTTAATCCAATTAAATCCTTTTATGCTTTATGTGTTACACAAGGTTCTTTTGATTGCAAGTGATGGAAATCTAACAGATTTCCTTAGAGGGAATTTATCGGTTGATACTGAAACCTCTCAGGTTATCAAATGAAAATTTCCATAACCAATTCATCAGAAGGACAAGGATGCTGCTAACCCTCAAAAACAAATAGAACCAAAGTTTCCAAACAACTAGAACTTTCTTTCCAGGTCCCTTAGCTTTCCTCTTCTCTGTATGTTGGCTTCTTTCTTTGTTTAGTTTAAATTTCTTCCAGGATGCAGGCAAACATGGCATCTTGCCAATGTAGATTTATCCTTTTATTCCAAGTTGGGAAATCCAGGTGAGGAATTCTGATTGGCTTGTCTATATCTGGCGCTCATCCTGCAACCGGAGAGTCACTCTTGCATCGACTATCAGAATGTGCTCTTTTCTTGCGCTTGGGGTGCCTTCTTTAGATGTTTGCTAACTACCAAAATGGAGTGAGTGTTAGTCTCATCCTTTCAGTTAAGCACCAAGAGCAGCATGAGAAGTAATCTCCGAAAATCTTGTGTGGGAGTCCTGCATGGGCTAGTTGTGAGCTAAGTCCTTCAGAAAAATTAGCCTACTCTTCAAGTTTGAGTTTCCTGCTCTGTAAAATGGGAAAAGAAGCACTTCCTCAAAAGCAATGCAGGCTGATGCAACATGTTGTGAGTCTTATGTTCATGAGGCTGAATGCAAGAAACAATAAGCAAAGGAAGGCAGAGTATATCATTCCATTTTATAAAATTCTAGAAGAGGCAAAACTGTCTTACAGTGATAGAAACTCAATCAGTCCTTGAGCATGTGTTGGAGGATGCTGAATGACTTTCAGCTTAAAAATGAATGAGGTCTGAAGATCTAACGTATAGTGTGGTGACTAGAGCTGATAACAGTGTATTGCATAGTCAAAATTTGCTGAGAGAGTGAAACTTCAGTGTTCTCACCCCCAAAATTAAATACATAAATAAATATGTGAGGTGATGGTGCAGAATTAATTAATTACATGGGGAGAATTCTTTCACAGTACATCACATATGAAATGACCGCAGTGCACACTTTAAATTACTTGCAATTTTATGTGTTATTTATACCTCCATAAAGCTGAAAATTTTTTAAATACAAAAGAGAAAAAAGAAGGCAAGAGGGATCTTTCTGGTAAAATAAAAATGCTCTATATATTGATTCAGGTGAAGGTGACACGGATGTATGTATTTGTGAAAAGTCTCCAGGTTTCTCTGGTGGCTCAGATGGTAAAGAATCTGTCTGCAATTCAGGAGACCTGGGTTGGGAAGATTCCCTGGAGGAGGGCATGGCAACCCCCTCCAGTATTCTTGCCTGGAGAATCCCACGGACAGAGGAGCCTGGTAAGCTACAATCCTCGGGGTTGCAAAGAGTCAAACGTGACTGAGTGACTAAGCACAGCACAGCACATATACTTAAAATGTGAGATTTTATTTTGTATAAATTATGTCTTGATAAAATTGAGTTTATAAAAAATTGTCTTTCTCAGAGAGTTGAGCATCAATTGAAGCAGAGCACATCAAAGGCTCTGCAAACATAAAGCAATACACATATTTTTTTATTCTATTTAATGGGGTCTGTGGCTAGTTTGTTTAGTTAAATCAAGATGTTAATATAACTAAACATGGTGTCAGACTCTACTACCATAAACGACTCCTGTCCTTCTGGTGATACCTTCTCTGGGCTCTTCCCACTGCAGGAGTCCAGACATCAAACCCTAGGTGGTAAGACTCTTAAAGGTATCTCAACTCGTGATGTCATTTGTAGCCATTTGATCTTCAGGGAGACACAAGCTGCAGCAAAGACAAAGTGTACTCACCACAAGTGCGCGTGTGCTGAGTCGCTTCAGTCGTGTCCGACTTTTTTGACCCTATGGACTATAGTCCGTCAGGTTCCTTCGTCCATGGGATTCTCCAGGCAAGAATACTGGAATGGGTTTTCATGCCCTCCTCCAGGGGATTATTCAGAGCCAGCGATCAAAGCTGAGTCTCTTATGCCTCCTGCATCGTCAGCCAGGTATTTTACCGCTAGTGCCACCTGGGAAGCCCGCTCAGCACAAGAGGCACCACTGAAGTCTTTTCCCCCTGCAGGAATGGACATGCTTCTGAGCTTGGTAAGGCTGCCTTACTATGCATTTCAGTAATTTCTTGCTGCTTAATAAACCACTGCAAAAATAAAACTTAGGGTTTAATACAGCAATGATTTATTATTTCTCATGATTTTGTGTGTTGGCTGGGCTCCGTCGGGCAGTTCTGTTCCACACAGTGTCAGTTGGGGTCATCCATGTGAGTGCCTAGAGTTGGAACACGCAACAGGGCGGCACCTATGTTTGGCACCTCAGCTAGGGCAGCTGGAAAGGCTGGGGGCTGACTGAGCATCTCTCTTTTTACATAGTTTCTCATAATTCATTCATCCTACTCAAGCTCCTTCCATGGCATCCAGATACCGCAGGGAAGAAACAGAAGTTGCAAGTTCTCCCCAAGTTCCAGCCTCAGTAGTCCCAGAAAATCATTTCCAATGTCATTTCAAGGACCAATGTCATTTCACTGGTCAAAGCAAGTCATTAGACCATCACTAATTTAAGAGATGGAGGATCAGATGCCACTTCCTGATGGAAAGAGTGCCCTTCAGTGGAAGGATGGTGAGAATTGTTGGTGGACCAAGCTTTACATACAATTCACTGTACTTCACCATTTATTAATACTTCTTTCACTCATTGTAAATAATTAATTCTAAGATCAGTTAGCCCCCAAAACTTAGGCTACAAAATAAGGGACTTATTCATTCATATATTCATTCATTCAGATAAACGTATCAAGAATCTATGTGTCTATCATTTCTTTCTAGATTCCACATATATGGGATGTTGTATGATATTTCCCCTTCTCTTGTCTGACTTACTTTATTCATCATGATAATCTCTAGGTCCCTCCATGATACAAATGAACTTACAAAAAAGAAAGAGAAAAAAAAAAAAGAGAGAAAAAAAAAAAGAAAGAAAGAAAGAGACTCACAGACTTAGAGAATGAATTTATGATAGCTGGGAGGAGGATGAGGGGAAAGGGATAGTTAGGGATTTGGGATGGACATGGACACACTGCTGTATTTAAAATGGATCACCAACAAAGACCTACTGTATAGCACATGGAACCCTGTTCAATGTTATGCGGCAGACTGGATGGGAGGGGAGTTTGGGGGAGAGTGCATAGATGTATATGTATGGCTAGTCCCTTTGCTGTTCACCTGAAACTATCACAGCATTGTTTGTTAATTGGCTATACCCCCAATACAAAATTAAAAGCTTTAAAAATTTTTAAATAAAAATATTTTATTAGAAGGAAAATAAATTTCTACCACAACATAAAAAAAAAAAAAAAAAAGAACCTATGTGCCAAGTACATTGTATGCTACACACTTAACCCAAACTTCATTCCCACAGTAAGTCAGGAAACCACCCAGTGCCTGGAGCTGCAGGCTAGGCAAGGTCAATCACACCTCTATCAAATCAAATGAATAGTTCCCATTCACCTGGATGTTAGGAATAATAGACTACTTTGAATGTCACCTGTTCTTTCCTCTGTATCTAAGAGGCACTTCTTTATATTTCCCCAGCTAGATCATAAGCTTTTCTCTTTTGTAAGAAGAGTTAGGAACGGGGTAAATAAATATAGACAAATTGTTGCCATTATGTGTGCTCGGTTGTGTCTGACTCTTTGCGACCCCCTGGACTGTAACCCGCCAGGCTGCTCTGTCCATGGAATTTTTCCCGGCAAGAATACTGGAGTGGGTTACCATTCCCTTCTCCAGGGGATCTTCCTAACCCAAGGATCAAACCCACGTCTCCTGAGCCTCCCGCATTGGCAGGCGGATTCTTTACACTATGCCACCTGGGAAGCCTGTAGACGAATAGCTGTTTGTGTAAATTAGAGCAAGATCAACTGAAAGATAGATGGAGTTCATTCATTCTTATCCATTATTGTCATCTATCTATTCCATAAAAATAAGTGCTTGCTCTCTGCTACATCATAAGCATTTCTATTTCCTGGTGAAGAGGAATATCCATTTCACGTCTTTTCAGTTTAATTAAGTTTCAGACCCAGCTTCCTACTGTCATTTGTTAAAAGCCATAACTCAAATAAGCGTAATCCGGAGGAAGGCTGGGACCAGGAGCCCTGGTGGAAGCCTATTGAAAGTGAAAAGTGAAAGTGAAGTCGCTCAGTCATGTCTGACTCTTTGTGACTGCATGGACTGTAGCCTACCAGGCTCTCTGTCCATGGGATTTTCCAGGCAATAGTCCTGGAGTAGATTGCCATTTCATTCTCCAGGGGATCTTCCCAATTCAGGGATCAAACCCGGGTCTCCCACATTGTAGACAGACGCTTTACCATCTGAGCCACCAGAGAAGCCTACTGGAGGTGTCCAAACCGGGGTGTTAAGACTCCTTCCCGTCAGGTGTATGACCCTCCTCAAGGGCACCCGGGTCTCCAGGGCCCAACTCTGCCAGGTGTCTTCCATCATCCTTGGTCCTTTGAGTTCCTTTTTTTTCTCCTGATGAAACCTTCCTGATTCTATGACATAATCCCTGTAGGATTGACCGAATCACCAAAGGATGTGAAAGATTGCAACTGCTTCCTTGTTACCTAACCAAGAGGCATCTGCACTTGGATTCTCAGAGCAGAATCAAGTGATCCCACAGACATGCAGCTCTAATGGATCCAGGCAGAGACATGAGGGAAATGCATGGCTCGAAGTCTCATCCCAGCGTTCCTTATGTCATAGGATGTATGCAGTTTTGATCTATCAAATAAATTTGTCTACTTAAAAAACTCCACTCATCTCCTCCTGGAAGCTTTATTCAAAAAAAAAAAAAAGCTTGGTGGATGAATGTCAAGAGACATATCAGAAGAGAGCCCTTGATTCCTTGTGGAAGCAAGCCACTGAAACATCCTCATTTGTTTTTGTCAGAGGACTTGACTACAGAACTTTGGGTTCTGGGAATTGATCAAGACCAAAAGTTTGAGGGGGAAATGAGGTCAAGGTCACTGCCACACCACATGGCTGGGGCTCAGCTAGCTGTTTGTGTGTGGGTTTGCTTTAATGACATGAAGCAGACTAATAAACAGAACATGCTATATTTTGGAAAATGAATGAATCCCAGTACTGGGAGACTCTTAGGTGGAGTGTGTTAACCCTCTCCTGAGCCAGAAATGGGACCTCTGAGGTTTCTCGTGGAAATTACAATATTTGTGAAATCGAAAACATAGAAATGGCCAAATCTTAGAAGCTGAATGAGAATGACTCATTTGGGTAGGTATTTCATGGCTGTACAAACATCACTCAGTCACTGTCAGGAGTGTAAACATCCTTAGGTGCACTCCTAAGAACGCACTTTGATTTCAAATCCTGGTGATCACAGAGACATTAAATTCTGCATCTTTTTATCCTCTATTTTAAATGGAGATAATTAAGAGTATCTATCTTAATTAAGAGATAATTAAGAGGCAATGATCAAGACCATTCCAAGAAAAAGAAACGCAAAAAGGCAAAATGGTTGTCTGAGGAGCCTTACAAATAGCTGAGAAAAGAAGAGAAGCGTAAGTCAAAAGAGAAAAGGAAAGATATACTCATCTGAATGCAGAGTTGCAAAGAATAGCAAGGAGAGATAAGAAAGCCTTCCTCAGTGATCAGTGCAAAGAAATGCAATGGAATGGGAAAGACTAGAGATCTTTTCAAGAAAATTAGGAATACCAAGGTAACATTTCATGCAAAGATGGGCACAATAAAGGACAGAAACAGTATGGACCTAACAAAAGTAGAAGATAAGAAGAAAAGGTGACAAAAATACACAGAAGAATTATACAAAAAACTATCTTAATGACCAAAGATGGAGATGCTCTATACAGTTAGCAAAAACAAGAATGGGAGCTGACTGTGGCTCAGATCATGAACTCCTTATTGAAAACTTCAGACATAAAATGAAGAAAGTAGGGAAAGCCACTAGACCATTCAGATATGACCTAAATAAAATATCTTATAATTAAACAGTGCAAGTGACAAATAGATTCAAGGGATTACATGTGACAGATAGAGTGCCTGAAGAATTATGGACGGAGGTTTGCGACATTATACAGGAAGCAGTGATCAAGACCATCCCCAAGAAAAAAAAATGCAAAAAGCCCAAATGGTTGTCTGAGGAGGACTTACAAATAGCTGAGAAAAAAAGAGAAGCTAAAGGCCAAGGAGAAAAGGAAAGATATACCCATTTGAATGCAGAGTTTCAAAGAATAGCAAGGAGAAATAAGAAAGCTGCCCCCGGTGATCAATGCACAGAAATAGAGGAAAACAAAAGAAAAATGGGAAAGACTACAGATCTCTTCAAGAATATTAGAGGTACCATGGAACATTTCATGCAAAGATGGGCACAATAAAAGACAGAAATAGTATGGACCTAACAGAAGCAGAAGGTATTAAGAAGAGGTGACAAAAATAAACAGAGGAACCATACAAAAATGATCTTTATCACACAGATAATCACAATGGTGTGATCACTCACCTAGAGCCACACATCCTAGAATGCAAAGTCAAGTGGGCCATAGGAAGCATCACTAGGAACAAAGCTAGTGAAGGCGATGGAATACCAGCTGAGCTATTTCAAATGCGAAAAGATGATATTGTTAAAGTGTTGCACTCGATATGCCAGCAAATTTGGAAAACTCAACAGTGGCCACAGGACTGGAAAAGGTCAGTTTTCATTTCAATCCCAAAGAAAGGCAATGCCAAAGAATGTTTAAACTACCACAAAATTGCACTCATCTCACATGCTAGTAAAGTAATTCTGAAAATTCTCCAACCTAGGCTTCACCAGTGCATAAACTGTGAACTTCCAGATTAGAAAAGGCAGAGGAATCAGGGATCAAATTGCCAACATCCATTGGATCATAGAAAAAGCAAGAGAATTCCAGAGAAACATCTACTTCTGCTTTATTAATTACACTAAAGCCTTTGACTGTGTAGATCTCAACAAACTGTGGAAAATTATTCAAGAGATAGGAATACCAGGTCACCTTATCTGTCTTCTGAGAAATCTTTATGCAGTCAAGAAGTAAAAGTTAGAATTGGACATGGAACAATAGATGGTTCCAAATTGGGAAAGGAGTACATCAAGGCTGTATATTGTCACTCTGCTCATTTAACTTCTATGCAGAGTACATCATGCAAAATGCCAGGCTGTGTGAAGCACAAGCTGGAATCAAGAATGCCGGGAGAAATATCAATAACCTCAGGTATGCAGATGACACCACCCTTATGGCAGAAAGTGAAGAGGAACTCAAAAGCCTCTTGATGAAAGTGAAAGAGGAGAGTGAAAAAGTTGGCTTAAAACTTAGCATTCAAAAAACGAAGATCATGCCATCCAGTCACATCACTTCATGGCAAATAGATGGGGAAACAATGGAAAGAGTGACAGACTTTATTTTCTTGGGCTCCAAAATCACTATAGATGTTGACTGCAGCCATAAAATTAAAAGACGCTTGCTCCTTGGAAGAAAAGTTATGACCAACCTAGACAGCTAAAAAGCAGAAACATTACTTTGCCAACAAAGGTCTGTCTAATCAAAGCTATGGTTTTTCCAGTAGTCATGTATGAATGTGAGAGTTGGACCATAAAGAAAGCTGAGCACCAAAGAACTGATCCTTTTGAACCGTGGTGTTGGAGAAGACTCTTGAGAGTCCCTTGGGCTGCAAGGAGATCCAACCAGTCCATCCTAAAGGAAATCAGTCCCAAATATTCGCTGGAAGGACTGATGCTGAAGCTCCAATATTTGGCCACCTGATGCAAAGAACTGACTCATTTGAAAAGACCCTGAAGCTGGGAAAAATTGAAGGCAGGAGGAGAAGGGGATGACAGAGGGTGAGATGGATGGATGGCATCACTGACTTGATGGACATGAGTTTGAGCAAGCTCCAGAAGTTGGTGATGGACAGGGAAGCCTGGCATGCTGCAGTCCGTGGGGTCACAAAAGTCGGACACAACTGAACAACTGAATTGAACTGAACTGAATGACCAAGATAACTGGTTGGTGTGATCCTTTACATAGAGTCCAACATTCTCGAGTCCAAACTCAAGTGGGCCTTAAGAAGTATCATTATGAACAAAGCTAGTGGAGGTGATGGAATTTAAGCTGAGCTATTTCAAGTCCTAAAAGACGATGCTATTAAAGTGCTACACTCAATATGCCAGCAAATTTGGGAAACAGCAGTGGCCACAGGACTGGAAAAGGTCAGTTTTCATTCCAATCCCAAAGAAAGACAATGCCAAAGAATGCACAAACTACCGCACAATTGCACTCATCTTACCCGCTAGCAAATCATTGCCCCAAATTCTCCAAGCTAGGCTTCAACAGTACATGAATTGAAAACTTCCAGATGTTCAAGCTGGATTTAGAAAAGGCAGAGGAATCAGAGATCAAATTGCCAACATCCTCTGGATCATAGAAAAAGCAAGAGAATTCCAGAGAGACTTCTGCTTTCTTGACTATGCCAAAGCCTTTGACTGTGTGGATCACAATAAACTGTGGAAAATTCTTCAAGAGATGGGAATATCAGATCACCTTATCTGCCTCCTGAGAAATCTGTATGCAGTCAAGAAACAACAGTTAGAACTGGACATGGAACAACAGATGGTTCCAAATTGGGAAAGGAGTACGTCAAGGCTGTATATTGTCACTCTGCTTATTTAACTTCTATGCAGAGTACATCATGCGAAATGCCAGGCTGTATGAAGCACAAGCTTGAATCAAGATTACTGGGAGAAATATCAATAACTTCAGATATATAGATGACACTATCCTTATGGCAGAAAGTGAGGAGGAACGAAAGAGCCCTTTGATGAAGGTGAAAGAGGAGGCTGCCTTAACACTCAGCGTTCAAAAAATGAAGATCATGGCATCCAGTCCCATCACTTCATGGCCAATAGATGGGAAAACAACGGAAAGAGTGACAGACTTTATTTTCTTGGGC
Source organism: Bos taurus (assembly GCF_002263795.3). Taxonomy (NCBI): domain Eukaryota; kingdom Metazoa; phylum Chordata; class Mammalia; order Artiodactyla; family Bovidae; genus Bos; species Bos taurus. The sequence goes on from NC_037343.1 coordinate 23,012,849, forward strand.
TCCAAAATCACTACAGATGTTGACTGCAGCCATGAAATTAAAAGACGCTTACTCCTTGGAAGAAAAGCTATGACAAACCTAGACAGGAAATTAAAAAGCAGAGATATTACTTTGCCAACAAAACTCCATCTGGTCAAAGCTATGGTTTTTCCAGTAGTCATGTATGAATGTGAGAGCTGGACCATAAAGAAAGCTGAGCACCAAAGAACTGATGCTTTTGAACTGTGGTGTTGGAGAAGACTCTTGAGAGTCCCTTGGACTGCAAGGAGATCCAACCAGTCAATCCTAAAGAAAATCAGTCCTGAATATTCATTGGAAGCACTGATGCTGAAACAGAAACTCCAATACTTTGGCCACCTGATGCGAAGAACTTTCTCATTGGAAAAGACCCTGAATCTGGAAAAGATTGAAGGCAGGAGGGAACGACAGAGGCTGAGATGGTTGGATGGCATCACGGACTCAAAGGACATGTGTTTGAGCTAGCTCTAGGAGTTGGTGATGGACAGGGAAGCCTGGTGTGCTGCAGTCCATGGGGTCTCAAGAAGTCAGACAGGACTGAGTGAGTGAACTGACTACCTGACTGATCTCAGATGTTGAGAGAAGTAAGAAAGAGGGCTCTGGAAGTTTTTGAACAACATATATCATATAGTAAATGCTCAGAAGTGTTCTTTATTATTATTATTATTTTAATTTTTTGGCCATGCCATGTGGCATGGGGGATCTTAGTTCCCCGACCAGGGATCGAACCTGTGCCCTCTGCATTGGAAGCCTGGAGTTTTAACCACTGGACCACCAGTGAAATCCTTCTCATTACTGTTTAAGTACTGTCAACTCCTTATCATGCTTATTAGACATCAGAATATCTGGACAAATAGTCCCCAGTAACAATGACTGTACAGGTATCTGCCTATCACTGGAATGAGCTAGGTGTTTGCATTTAATTCTTGCAACAGTGGATTTATTTTTCTAATTGTATTGCCTGGGCTTGACATTCTGAGTGGCCCAATGATAGGCTGTAAAATTGGAAAAAAAGTGGGCAGATCTCTCTGGCCTCTTGAAAATTGAATATACTGTGGCTTGAGGAATACAAGTTTCAGAAAAGTAATCTACCATCTGCCTACTTCTCCAATGGCAAACGAGGCATTGTCTCATTTTATGAAAGCCTTTCCTCGGGGCTTCCAATGGTAAATAATAGCACTTTTCCTCCTCACCCAACTAACCATCCTTCTCTTCCAAGCATCAGGTATTCATTCCAGGACTGAGCAGCTGTGTTTCATCACCAGGTGACCCAACTGTTCTTTTATCTTCATCAAAGTCTCCTGTATATTCTGGATGGTGCTCAGCCAGAAGAGTATGTATTTTTATGGCAGGATACAAAGTAAGCAAACACAATAATATATAAAATACAAACTGACAAGTTGAAGTAGCAGAAGTACCATGGCAGGGGCAGAGAGTGAGGCAGGAAGAAGTGTTAAAATACAGAACTTAACCCTTGAGAAGACCTAGCAAAAGCTTACAAAATAGGCATAAAGTATTCATTCACTCTGAAAATGATCCGGATGTCTTCAGCAGGGACTCAAAGTCAGGATTCAGAATCATTGATAGATTCTGTGAGCGTTTTTTTTCTAACTACAATAAGTCCCATGGACCCTCTAGATTTGAAGAGTCTCTGTCAATTAGAAATTAGAGAGAAATAGCATTGACTGTTGTGAATGAACAAACAGGTCACTTTAAAAAAAAAAAACTGAAGTTTTAAAGTCAACTGAAAAATATCCATTCAACCAAAAAAGCACTTTTGAGCTTTGATGGCAAAGTATCTATACTCGGCCTTGTCTACATATAGGAGATGCAGTGAGAAGACCCCACATTCCTATAGTTTAAAATCTGGTGGAAATGACAGGTAATACACAAATAATCAAACAAATATATAGTCCATTGACTATACAGTACATTGAATAAAGATGAAACAGGGTAAGATGTGGAGATAACAAGGTTGCGGTTGTTGTAATGAGGGGGTCAATGAAGACAGAATGGTCTGGACCCCTTGTTTTGGGGGCCCTATGATTGAGTCATGTGAGGTCGTGTGAGTCATACTCATCACCTTTCCCTTAAATTTGTAACTATTTCTGACCTTTGGTCAAAGACAGGGAAATAAGAAATGGCTAACATGCTGGTTTTTCTGAAAGCTAGCACTAACAGACTTTCTGAAGTTTCTTTCAGCTCTGTAACAAACTCTCCTTTATCCATTTCTCTCCAGAAGCTGAGATTCACTTGTCCCCAAGTAGCTTGAAAACTAGTCAGAAGGAAACAGTGACAATGCTTTAAAGGGTTTGCTATTCCTCGATTTGCAGAGTCAGTATAAATAGACCATGTTTTAAAAGGTGAGCCAGAAAAACCCCAAAAGGTGGAAAAATAGAGAAGCTAAAAATAAATGACTAAAAGAGAAAAGTTCCTGTAATTTTAGGTTTAAAATACGAGGTTGAGTAATCAAGGAAAGTATTTTTACTGCCTTGTCAATATTTTTCCTGGAAGCTCAAGTAAATAGACCTTCTTCAGATCTGCAGTGTGCGTGCCTAATGGTCTTAGGTGTCTCTGACCACAGAATAACTTTATCCCTAAGAAATAGAGCAAACAGGAACTTTGTGGTTTTAGCATTCCCCACAAATAAGTCAATACATGGATGTATATAAAAATGGTTCAGTGCCATAGGACAGATAATTTAAGTCTATTCGAGAAGTGTTTTCCCCCTAGTGGAATCTTTCATATGAACCTTTCCACACAGTGAAATCTAGCCCTGCTTGCCAAGAGTGGTCATCGTATTTTCTGCATCATTTGTACTCTCTTTCAATTTACTGTTCAATGCCTAGCAGTGGTGCAGAAAACTTAAGAGAGGGCGTCCCTCTTCTAAGTTGAGTCCTCATTTATTTTCCCTGCTGGTGAAAAACCCACTGGCTTTCAGGCTCTTCTGAACCTGTAGCCAGGCGAGGCAGGGGGTCACAAATGTTGAACAGAGTTTAAAAGGGGGGAAAATGATCATAGGAACCTTTAAGCACACAGTGCTCTCCAGTTCTAGCTGTCCCTGGGTTTTACGAGGCATTTGCGCAAAGCCCTGCTGTTCAGGCAAGGGGAACAGCACGTGGCTTTGTTGGCAGCCCTGAGCTATGTCTCTAATTGGGGCATGCTTCCACTGGTTGATTCATTAGGTTGCACTGATCCTAGGATTTAACGCAAATTCATCACTTGAATAACTGGCACCCTTCAACCTGTGGATCCTTGATTGTTTGATGCTGGGTGGAAATAGGTTCTGGGAGTTGTCAGAAACAAACAGCAGATCAGATGCCCATACGTCACCTTGTAGGCCACCGATACAGTGGTGCTTTCAAGTCAGACATGACTAATAGGTCTTCAATCTGGAATTGGCCAGTGTACAGCCCGTGGGGTTAACAGAGAGGAAGGCTCACTTTCTCTTCCAGAAAGGTCCCATGTGAACCAACATCTCCATGTGTCTGACGGTTCCTGGCTGAAAAGATTTGAAAGATCACTTGGAGACTGGATTTTTTTTTTAATTGGTAAAAAATCATAATTTTATCCCAGAAGGAAAAAAATAATGCTCTTCTAGCCTGTTTGGCAACTTCTGAGTTCATCAACATGCCAAAACTTCCAGTTAACTCAGTCAAAAAACCCAGTCAAACCAGTCATACACAGGCAAATAAAAGCAAATACTTCTCTAAACAGCAAGTAGCAAATTATTTCCAAGACATTGTGTGTGTTTTCAAAATCTCAAACGCTCTAAGAAAGATTAGTTAGATACATCTATTGTTAATCATATAGTTTTCATAGAAAAGCTAACATATCCTAAAAAAAAAAGCCTATAACCAGACTAACATTAAAATGAACAAACACATTTTGATATAAAATGGCCCCCAAAGCCAAAATACAAAGATAATGTTCTTTGTATTTATGTTCTTGAATTTGATATCATGTGGGCAAAAATAAATGAATAAATAAATAATCGGCCGAGCATTTGTCTGTTACATCGAGGTAGCCTTGTTTTTATTCTCCCCGGGATATATTTGAGATGACTATAGTGTGTACCAGTTTCTCCTCACCATCTGACACATCCATGGCATTTCTTCCTCCTAAAAGGCAGTAAACAGTAAGCAGAGAAGCAAGAACTCTGTTTCCCACAGAGTCTTGAGTCTGGTCCTGTTTATCTTTCTATAACAATGGAAACAGATGTATTCCTGTTCTTGCAGCTTTCCAGATGCATTACTCTAAAATTCCATCTGCTGTTCAGAGATGTTGCTAGTTTTGAAAGGAGTGAGGACTTTGCCAAGTCAATTACTTGACTCAAGACATTGCAGTTTCTGCGTGCAAAGCCCACTCTCCGTGGTAGTTGGGGTCCGGTTGTAGTGGACTGTGATTATAAACTCTCAGCAGAGTGGACCTCCAGGTGGAACTGAGGGCTTCTGGAAGCACTGTGTAACAGCAATAAAGACCTGGAGCTCAGAATCAGTGATGAACTCAATTACTTTAATCCTGCCATCAGCTTCAGTCAACTGATCCCAGGGCCCTGTGTAATAGTTGATGTCAGGTTGAGGCCAAGTATCCCTGGTTATGGGAAAAAACAGAACTAGAATGTGGATAGAAAGTAGGCAAAATCTTACACAGTCACACTCTATTAGAGAAGCCTGTTTTGAAAAGAGCATCTTTCCTTTTCTCTTAAATTATAGTATTCCTTCACTAAGTGTGCTTGTTTCTCCCACTAACTTTAGCCTTTACCCAAAAGTATACATTTTTGTCCTTAGAGTTCTCAATTGCCTCAATGGTAAAGAATCCACCTGCCAATGCAGAAGACGCAGGAGACACGGGCTCCACCCCTGGTTAGGGAAGATCCTCTGGAGGGGGAAATGGCAACCCACTCCAGTATTCTTGCCTGTAGAATCCCATGGACAGAGGAGACGTGCAAGCAACAATACGTGGGGTCACAAAGACTTGGACATAACTGAGTGACTGAGCACACACACAAGCATTATTATGCTGGGCAACATAAACTGTAGAAAGATGTTTAATTTGAGGCTGTGTAAAACAGCACTTACAGCAATAGCAAAATATGTACTTTTTTCAATTACACACAGAGCACTCAGTAAAAATGACTATAATCTGTGCCATAAAACAAACATTAATAAAGCTAAAATGATAGAAATCATACAAAGTATGTTCTTGGAGAATAAAAGGATTAAGCTAGACATCAATAACAGAAAGATACTTGAAAAATTCCTAAAATATTTGAAAATTTAAAAAAAATTTAAATATCTCTTAAATAGCCCATGATTCAGATAGGTGACCTGGGGAAAATTCTAAAATACTGTCAGCTGAAAAAAATTAAACTACAATGTAACCACATTGACTGGATGCAGAGGAAGCTGTGATTAAAATTGGCCTACATTAGGAATGAAAGAAGAAATAGCACTCCTGACCCTGTAGACGAAAGAATAAAGAAATGCTGCAAATAATTCAGTGCCCCCCAAACGCAACAATTTAGATGAAACTGATTTATTCCTTGAAAGACACAAACTACAAAAATGTATTCAAGAAGAAATAAATAACAAACATCTATCGAAGAAACTGAGTTTGTAGTTAAAAGCATTTATATAAAGAAAATTCTAAGCTTGGATGATTTTACTGGTTAATTCTATCAAACGTTTAAGGAAGAAATAATGTAAATAAATAAAATGTAATATAAATAAATGACATATAACATAAATAAATAAAAAACATAAATTATAAACCATCTCTTAGGGCAAATAATTGGAAACTTGGCTGTCTCAATTTCCAACTGTCAGAGAAAAAAGTTACAAATAAGCCAAGGGGAAAAGCTAGAATGAACACTACATTGTTGGATTGGAATGAAAGCTATCACACTCAACTCATGCTTTTTTTAAATAGAAATAGCAATAAACATAGATGTATGTGCATGCATTGGTTAGTATATATACATATACTGCCAATCTCTGTCCACCGAGAGAGTCTAGAAGGAATAACACACTTGCAGCAAAGAGCACATCTAGTGCCCGTATCTTTGCTTTTAAAATATCATTCTCAACAAAAGGAACCAAGGGGCTTTGGAAAAGTGGTTGATTCTAGGGCTGGGCAGAGAAAATACAAATGAAATTTGATGCCAGAAAGTAAGAAAATAGTCCCAGAGGATGGGAACTGGAATACAGACACCAACCAAAAACCTCTCCAAATGGCTAAAACTGGACCAATTTTAGAAACAAAAATAATAGTATTATACTTACTTCATAAAATATAATAAATAATACTCTGTGTTGATATGAATAAATAATTGAATAAACACATAAATGAAGAAGGGATGACACTTCCTTACAGTTGTTGCTGTTCAGTCGCTCAGACATGTCCAGCTCTTTGCAAGCCTGGAAGGCAGCACACCACGCTCCCCTGTCCTTCACCACCTCCCAGAGCTGGCTCAAACTCAGGTGCGTTGAGCTGGTGATGTCATCCAACCAACTCATCCTCTGTCATCCCCTTCTCCTCTTGCCTTCAATCTTTCCCAGGATCAGGGTCTTTTCTAATGAGTCAGTTCTTTGCATCAGGTGGCCAACGTATTGGAGTTTCAGCTTCAGTATCAGTCCTTGCATTGAATATTCAGGGTTGATTTCCTTTAGGATTGACTGGTTTGATCTTCTTGCAGTCCAAGGGACTCTCAAGAGTCTTCTCCAACACCACATCTCAAAAGCATCAGTTCTTCAACATTCAGACTTCTTCATGGTCCAACTCTCACATCCATACATGACTACTAGAAAAACCATAGCTTTGATTATATGGACCTTTGTTGGCAAAGTAATGTCTCTGCTCTTTAACATGCCGTCTAGGTTGGTCATAACTTTTCTTCCAAGGAGCAAGCGTCTTTTAATTTCATGGCTGCAGTCACCATCTTCAGTGATTTTGAAGACCAAGAAAATAAAGTCTGACACTGTTTCCATGGTTTCCCCATCTATTTTCCCTGAAGTGATGGGACCAGATGCTATGATCTTCATTTTTTGAAAGCTGAGATTTAAGCCAGATTTTTCACTCTCCTCTTTCACTTTCATCAAGAGGCTCTTTAGTTCTTCCTCACTTTCTGCCACTTTCTTCCTCACCACCACATATGGGTGTGTCATCTGCATGTCTGAGGTTATTGATATTTCTCCCAGCAATCTTCATTCCAGCTTGTGTTCATACAGCCCAGTATTTCACATGATGTACTCTACGTATAAGTTAAATAAGCAGGGTGACAATGTACAGCCTTGACGTACTCCTTTCCCAGTTTGGAACCAGTCCATTTTTCCATGTCTGGTTCTAACTATTGTTCTTGACCTGCATACAGATTTCTCAGGAGGCAGGTAAGGTGGTCTGGTATTCCCATCTCTTGAAGAATTTTCTACTATTTGTTGTGATCCACACAGTCAAAGGCTTTAGTGTAGTCAATGAAGCAAAAGTATATATTTTTCTGGAATTCTCTTGCTCTTTCTATGATCCAACAGATGTTGGAAATTTAATCTCTTGTTCCTCTGCCTTTTCTAAATCCAGCTTGAATGTCTGGGAGTTCTCAGTTCATGTACTGTTGAAGCCTAGCTTGGAGAATTTTGAGTATCACTTTGCTAGCATGTGAAATGAGTGCAATTGTGTGGTTGAACATTCTTTGGCACTGCCCTTCTTTGGGACTGGAATGAAAACTGACCTTTTCCAGTCCTGTGGCCACTGCTGAGGTTTCCAAATTTGCTAACATATTGAGTGCAGCGCTTTCACAGCATCATCTTTTAGGATTTGAAATAGCTCAACTGGAATTCCATCACCTCCACTAGCTTTGTTCAGAGTGATGCTTCCTAAGGCCCACTTGACTTTGCACTCCAGGATGTCTGACTCTACGTGAATGATCACACCATCATGGTTATCTGGGTCATGAAGATCTTTTTTGTATAGTTTTTCTGTGTATTCTTGCCACCTTTTCTTACTTCTGCTTCTGTTAGGTCCATACTATTTCTGTCCTTTATAATGCCCATCTTTGTATGAAATGTTCCCTTGCTATCTCTAATTTTCTTGAAGAGATCTCTAGTCTTTCCCATTGTATTGTTTTCCTCTATTTCTTTGCACTGATCACTTAGGAAGGCTTTCTTCTCTAGCCTCGCTATTCTTTGGAACTCTGCATTCAGATGAATATATCTTTCCTTTTCTCCTTTGCCTTTAGCTTCTCTTCTTTTCTCAGGTATTTGTAAGGCCTCCTCAGACAGCCATTTTTCCATTTGCATTTTGTCCTTTTGCACTTCTTTTTCTTGTGGATGCTTTTTTTTCGGATCCTATTTCAACATGGCCTAAGCAAGCAGTGTCAACGTAGGTGGCATTTGTGATGAAAAAGGGCCTGCATAATTGTCTCAGGAATCTGCATGCCCCAGCGCTACCATTTCAAGGGTGAAGCTTTTCAACATCTTAGTGGACACTTTCCTCCAAAAGTTGATGATTTCCGGGAGAAGCTATACCCCTGTGTGTACCAGGACCCAGGAGAAAGGAACAGTGACCCCATAAGAGACTGACCCAGACTTCTGTATGGAAGAATTCCAATTAATAAATACAGAAGGTATGAAAATAAATATTAGATCCATTAATTGATACTAAAATTAGTAGGTGAAAGTTTGAAAAGTGTTTGGACATTTGCACAGTCTTGAAGTGTTTCTTCCAGATATTTATTTACAAAGGAAAACATGGGAGGGGTACAGTGGAGAAACCCATCAGATACCACATTGACCATGTAATCAAGGTTATTGTCACCAGTAATAAGATTTATTTCATACTCCCTCAATTATAATGTGCAGAAAAAGACTTCTGTGCCAATTCTGTGGCATTCTGGTCAAAAATGTATAACCTAAATCTAATCATAAGAAATATTAAAAAAAAATCCAAACAGAAGAAAATTCTACAGAATTACTGAACAGGACTTTTCAGAAGGATCAAGGTCATGAAAGATAAGAGAAGACTGAGGAATTGTCACATCTTATGAGGAGAATAAAGACATGCAATTAAATGTGATGCAGGATTCCAGATTGAATCCTGAAAAAACAAACAAAAAAGACATAAATGGAAAAACTGGTGAAACCCTATGAAGTCACTAGCTTACATAATAGATTGCACCAGTGTTAATTTCTAAGTTTCTGTCATTGCTCTGCATGTGTGCTCAGTCATGTCCAACTCTTTGTGACCCCATGGACTGTAACCACCAGGCTCCTCTGTCCACCAAATTTTCCAGGCAAGAATACTGGAGCAGGTTGCCATTTCCTACTCTATGGTGTCTTCCCAAGCCAGGGATCAAACTCACATCTCTTACGTCTCCTTCATTGGCAGGAAGATCCTTTACCAGGCTGCCACCTGGAAAACTATGACTATGCAAATGCTAATTTGGTGAGAAGCTGGGTGAGGGGCATAAAAAAAACCCTACATTCTTGCAACTTTTTGGTTAAGTCTAAAATTATTTCAAAATAAAAACTTTAAAAAATAATTAAAAGAGAGGAAGGGGAAATACATACCAGTCACTGGGTCTATAGAGAGGATTGAAATCTGATGGGCAGAATTTTGAAGTTGTCCTGCTCTGGCAACAGTGGTAGTCTCTTAGATCCCACTAGTTCAGCTCTCTGAAAGGAACTTTTCCTTCATTCTCCCTGACATTGAACTCTGATGAGTTCTTTTCTTGTTGATTTCAGATTTATTGCAATATAATGGACAAGCAAAACTGTAAGATACTTAAAGTATATATTGTGACCTATAACACGTATACATTGTGAAAGGATTCTCCCCATTTAATGTGTTCATCAACTCAATATTTATCCAGTGTGTGAGACAGAACATTTAAATTCCACTCTCTTAGCTAATTTCAATTATGCAATACAGTGTTATCAGCTTAGTCACCATGCTTTACCTTTAGGTCTTTGGACCTTATTCATTTTATAGCCTAAAAATTGTATCCTTTTTCCAGCCTCTCCCTATTCCCTCCATCCCCCAGCCCCTGACAACCTCCATTCTATTCTCCTGTTTCTATGAGTCTGACATTTTTTTAGACTCCACATATAAGTGATACCACACAGTATTTGTCTTTCTCTGTCTGATTAGCCTCACTTAGTATAACGCCCTCAAGTTTTATCCATGTTGTCACAAACGGCATGATTTCCTTCTTATGGCTAAATGATAGTCCATTGTATATACATGCCACATCATCTCTATCCATTCATAATTTATGAACACTTATCCTGTTTCCATTGGCAACCCACTCCAGTGTTCATGCTTGCAGAATTCCCAGGATAGAGGAGCCTGGCAGGCTATAGTCCATGGGATCACAAAGAGTCAGACACGACTAAAGTGACTGAGCACACACTCACGCAGCCTGTTTCCATATCTTAGTCACTATGAACAATGCTACTATGAACATAGATATCACTTTAATATCTTGTTTTCACTTTCTTTGGATATATACCCAGAAGTGGTATTGTTGGATCATAAGGTAATTCTATTCAATTTTTTAAAAGAAGTTCCATACTGTACTCCATAGAAGCTGTACCAATTTATATTCCCAACAACAGCAGCCAAGAGTTCCCTTTTCTCCTCAACCTCACCAACACTTATCGCTTATCTTTTTTATAACAGCCATTCTAACAAATGTGGCATGATGTTGATCACTTTTTTTATGTTTCTGTTGCCCATCCATATGTACTCTGTCCATGGGGATTCTCCAGGCAAGAATACTGGAGTGGGTTGCCATGCCCTCCTCTAGGGGATTTTCCCATCCCAGGGATCAAACCCCGGTCTCCCACATTGCAGGAGGATTCTTTACAGTCTGAGCCATCAGGGAAGCCCAAGAATGACCTTCCATATGTCTTATTGGTATCTATGTGGAGAAAAGGAAATCCTCTTGCACTGTTGGGGAAAATGTAAATTGATGCAGCCACTATGGAGAATAGTATGGAGGTTCCTTAAAAAATCTAAGAATAATACTACCATATGACCCAGCAATCCCTGGGTCATATATAGGTATATACCCTGAGAAAAGCATAATTAAAAATCACACATGGATCCCAATATTCATTGCAGCACTATTTACAATAGCCAGGACAGTCAGTCAGTCAGTTCAGTCGCTCAGTCGTGTCCTACTCTTTGTGATCCCATGAACCGCAGCACGCCAGGCCTCCCTGTCCATCACTAACTCCTGGAGTTCACCCAAACCCATGTCCATTGAGTTGGTGATGCCATCCAACCATCTCATCCTATGTCGTCCCCTTCTCCTGCTGTCCTCAATCTTTCCCAGCCATCAGGGTCTTTTCAAATGAGTCAACTCTTTGCATCACATGGCCAAAGTATTGGAGTTTCAGCTTCAGCATCAGTCCTTTCAATGAATATTCAGGACTGATTTCCTTTAGGATGGACTGTTTGGGTCTCCTTGCAGTCCAAGGGACTCTCAAGAGTCTTCTCCAACACCACAGTTCAAAAGCATCAGTTCTTCAGCTATCAGCTTTCTTTATAGTCCAGGACAAGGAAGCAACTTAGATGTACACCGACAGATGAATGGATAAAGAGACTGTGGTATATATATACAATGGAATATTACTTAGCCATGGAAAGGAATACATGTGAGTCAGTTGAACTGAGGTGGATGAACCTAGAGTTTATTATACAGAGTGAAGTAAGTCAGAAAAAGAAAAACAAATATCCTCTATGATGCATACATATGAACTGTAGAAACATGGTTTTGATGACCCTATTTGCAGGGCAGGAGCAGACACAGACGTAGAGAATGGACTTGTGGACACAGCAGGGGAAGGAGAGGGTGGGGTGAACTGAGAAAGTAGCACTGATGTATATACACTACCACGTGTGAAATAGATGACTAGGAGCCCAGCCTGGAGCTCTGTGATGACCTAGAGAGGTGGGATGGGGGAAGAGAGGGAGGCTCAAGAGAGAGAGGATGTGTATATAGTTATGACCTTATCACATTGCTGTATGGCAGAAACCAACACAACTGTAAAGCAATTGTCCTCCAATTTAAACAAAATTGATTAATTTTAAAACCAAAATAACTGAAGCTAAAAAAAAAAAGAGATTCTCTGCCCCGTTTTTACTTGAATTGTTTGACTGTTTTGCCCATTGACTTATATAAGTTCTTTATAAGTTTTAAGTATTAACCTCTATCAGATATATGATTTTCAAATATTTTCTCCCATCCAGCCATTTGATTTTTTTGATGATGTCTTTGGCTATACAGAAACTTTTTAGTTTGATGTAGTCCAACTTGTTTATTTCTGCTTTGCTATATCTTTGCTTTTGGTGTCAAATCCAAAAAATAATTGCCAAGACCAATGTCAAGAGCTTACTGCTTACATTTTCTTCCAGGAGTTTTATGGCTTGGGGTCTTACATTTAAGACTGTAATCCATTTTAAGTTAATTTTTGTATATGATGTAAGGTAGTTGTTTGGTTTCATTCTTTTTTATGTGGCTATCCAGCTTTCCCAACACCTTCTGTTGAAGTCTTTTCTTTCTCAAAGTATATTCTTGGCCCCTTTTTTATAAATTAATTGGTCACATATGCTATGCTATGCTATGCTGTTCTATGCTGCATTGCTTCTGTTGTGTCTGACTCTTTGTGACGCTGTGGACTAAAGCCCACCCGGTTCCTCTGTCGATGGGATTCTCTAGGCAAGAATAATGGAGTCAGTTGTCTTGCCCTCCTCCAGGGGATTTTCCTGACCCATGGATCAAACCTGAGTCTCTTATGTCTCCTGCATTTGCAGGCAGGTCCTTTACCACTAGCACCACCTTGGAACATATATATGAGTTTATTTCTGAACTCTATTCTGTTCCATTGATCTTGGTGTCCATTTTCAAAACTCTGGTAAGTTCTTATTAGTCCATTATCTGTTAAGGCCACATCCAAAATAGATAATGCCAACTCTTTTCCTCTTGGCAACAGTACAACATTTATACCCTGCTTCCTGCTGGTACAGTTTTGATGCCCTGTGAACTGGTTAAAACATAGTCTTTTCTTTGACAATACAGTTCCCTTAAAAAATAATAATAGACTTTAGATATTTTTGCTGCCAGTTGTTTTCATGTGTCAGCAAACTACCTACAGTTCTTTTCTGGACATATTTCTAATTCCTGCTGTTCTTCATTGTTTCCACTTGTGACACACGCCTGTTGCTCAGTTGTATGATTGCTACTTTGAGGTCTTCTGAACCACAAGCCTAGTTGGAAAAGCCACACCCTTGCTCTGTTCTTCATCCATCCTTTGCCTCCCTTAATTTTTTTTAAGGTTATATTAACAACCATTTCTTCTCTTCTAGTTGAGTTATTTTTTACATCTTTTCCTAACATGAGAGACCTCAAGTTTCTAGATACTATCTAGTCTCTTTCTTTCATGTTTGCAAATTAGTTACTTTTTTTCTGAGAGAGTATCTTTTTTTTTTTTTTTAATGCCTTGCTACAGCAACAAAGAACTAGAAACATACACAAAACTCCTGGCTTTTTCTTGCTTCTTTTAACTTCCAGGCTCAGTGGGCACAGGCTGTACAATGTATTACAATAAACAGCTCTACCCACCTTTTTGCCACAGGATTATAAAGGTCATAAGCTTTTTGGCATGTCCAGGCCACTTTCTGCCTGCCCTCTAAGCCATGTATATTGGTTTAGTTGGGAAGAACCCCACTTTTAGTGCCAATGTCTGAATTAACTAAGATGCAGCTGGGCAAACAATGCAGTGAGTGTCTTAAAGATCAAAGAACCTTAAAAATAGTGTCTTTTAAAAAAGAAATACTTTCTCTCTCAGACAATAGTCCAAGTCTGAGTTGGTCTCCATCTTTCCATCTTGTGTCTCCACCATTCCTTAGTGCAGTATTTTTATCAACATGATGGAAGTTGGGGAAAGAGCATGGGAGAGTGGATGTGCGATGTGATAAGGATACAGCCTGGAAATGGCACGTGCCATTCTGCTCACAATTCACTCTGAGCATTTAGTACATGGCCACACCTTGGTGCGACAAGTGCTTGCAAATGCAATTTTTCAAAAAGCAGCTACTAATATAATTCTGTGGAAGAAGCAGAGAATTGATTTGGGTGAACACATTCTCCATCACAATTTTCTCTTAGATTATCTATCCCTGCACTTTCCTAGTTTCTTTCTCACCCTCAACACCATTTCTTTAGTCTCTTCTGCTGAACTGTGCTCCTCTCCTTAACACATAAGTATTTGTTAGGGATAAGTGCTTCAGGGCCCAGTCTTTGTATCTCTCTTCTTATTTGTTTAGTCACTAAGTCATGTCTGACTCTTTGGTGACCCCCATGGACTGTAGCCCGCCAGGCTCCTCTGTCCATGGGATTTCCCAGGCAAGAATACTGAAGTAGGGTTACCATTTCCTTCTCCAGGAGATCTTCCCAACCCAAGGATTGAACCCTCATCTCCTGCATTGGCAGGTGGATTCTTTGCCACTGAATCACCAGGGTAGCCTTATCTTGCTTCCTGATTATCTCACCCATGCTGTGATTTTCAGTTATATAAAAAAAAATGTCAATTCCCTTTTTTAAATTAGTTCATTTTTATTGGAGTATAGTTGCTTTACAATGTTGCATTGTCTTCTTGTGCAGTCGCTAAGTCAGGTCAGACTCTTTGCACCCCCATGGACTGTGTTAGCTTATAATGTATAGAAAAATGAATAGTCATACATATACATATATCCTGTCCCTATTGAACTTCCCTCTCATTCAAGTCACCATGGTGCATTACTGAACTCTTCAATTTACCCCCACAAAATGACTTCTTCCATAATATTTGTTCATCCTGACAGATGGTAGCATCATTCGGCCAGTTACCCAAATCAAAAACACTTAGGAGAGATCCTTGATTTATAAATCCTTCTCTCATTCCCCCCATCCAACTGGTCAGCAAAGCCTTGTTGGAAGTACTTTTTAAGTAGATGCTGAACCTGTCAATGGTCGGCTGAATAAAGTGTCACCCCTCCCCAAAAGAATTCCACATTCTAACCTCCAGAACCTATGGATGTATTACACTTCATGGAGAAGGAACCTTTAAGTTGTGGTCAAGGTAAGGCTCTTGAGAGGGGGTGGAGAAGGCAATGGCACCCCACCTCCAGTACTCTTGCCTGGAGAATCCCATGGACAGAGGAGCCTGGTGGGCTGCAGTCCATGGGGTCGCTAGGAGTCGGACACGACTGAGCGACTTCACTTTCACTTTTCCCTTTCATGCATTGGAGAAGGAAATGGCAACCCACTCCAGTGTTCTTGCCTGGAGAATCCCAGGGACAGGGGAGCCTGTTGGGCTGCCGTCTCTGGGGTCACACAGAGTCAGACGCGACTGAAGCGACTTAGCAGCAGCAGCAGCTTGAGATGGGGAGATTATCCTGGATTATCTGGTAGACTCAATGTAATCGCAAGGGTCCTCCTAAGAGGGAGGCAGAAGGATCAGAGTTAGATCCGAGAGAGGGAAAATGTGATGAAGGTGACAATGGAAGAAAAGGAAGAAAAGGCTGTTTGAGACAGAGCCATGAGCCAAGGTGTGAGGTCAGCCTCTAGACACTGGAATATGCGAGAAAATGAATTCTCCCCTAGAGCCTCCAGGAGAAACACAGGCCTGCCAATGCCTTGATTTTAGCCCAGTAAAACTGGTTTCGGACTTCTGAACTACAGAACTGTAAGGTAATAAACTCATGATGTATAAGCCATGAAAGCTGTGGCAATTTGTTAAGCCGCAATTGGAAACTAATACATTAATTCACGTTCCTCCATTTCTACTGCTTCTACCATAACTGAGGGCTAGTTGAGAGCAGAGATTCTGAAGCCAGACAGTTTGAATTCCAGCTCTGCCACTTAATTGCTACAGGCCAGCCATTCAAAATTCCTGCGCCTGAGTGCTCTCACCTGTAAAGTGGAACCATAATAGGATGCTATGAGAATTCAGTGAATCTTTGAAATGTTTGGGACTTTGCTTGGCATACTATAAACATGCTATAAGTGTTTCCCATTACTGTTTCTGTAATCTTTGTTCAGTTGCTAAATCGTGTCTGACTCTGGGACCCCATGGACTGCAGCACGCCTGGCTTCCCTGTCCTTCGCTATTTCCTGGAGCTTGCTCAAATTCATGGGAGGACCCAGATATTTATAACATGAACCACTTGAATATTCTTAGCTTGTCTCCCTGTAGTCGTCTCTTGCCCCTGTAATCTCTTATTCTCAGCATAGTAAAGTTGATATATGTACAATGTAAAATCACATAATCCCTCTGATTATCATCCTCCAAGGCCTCTGCATTACAGTTAAAATTAAATTCAAAATTCTAACTATATAGCTTATGGAACCAGATATGACCTTGTCCACTCTCTCTGTTGCCCACTCTCTGCATGATTTAAACACACCAAACTTGTTTCTTCCTCAGCACCTCCAAGTTGGCTAGTCCTCTGTCCAGAATGTCATTTTTCTCAGGTCTTCGTGGGGACTTCCCAGGTGGCTCATCAGTAAAGAATTTACCAGCCAATGCAGGAGACGTGGGTTCCATCCCTGGGTCAGGAAAATCTTCTGGAGGAGGAAATGGCAATCCACTCCAGTATTCTTGCCTGGAAAATTCCATGGACGGAGGAGTCTAGTGGGCTCCAGTCCATGGGGTCACAAAGAGTGGGATGCAACTGAGCATACGTGGAGCACCCAGGTCTTCAAGTGACTGGCTTGTTCTTAAAATTCAGTCAGGGTCTCCTCAAAAATGTTTTTCCTCATCACTCACACTAACATAGCTCTAACTACTGTTTGTTTACTTACTTCATGTTCCCCCTGTGAGAGGAGCCTACAGCCACATGCCCAGTGCTCAGAACATTATCTGGCATACTGTAAGTACTCCATAAATATTTCTTAAATGAGTAAATTGTTGGCTGATGTGCATGAAGGCCATTTGTTGAGGTATCATATCGGTGACTCCTACGTACATTATGAATTAGACTAGGAGAGCTGTAAATCTTTCCTCTCAACATGAAAGTTCTGCCTAAAGACAAAGTCTTTTTTCAGTGATGATTATGTAAGTCTCTTTCCTCACATTTTTTAAATTTTTTCTTAACAAGTGCCTCTGAGGACATTTTCTACCAAATTACTTTTCATAGCACCGTATGAGAGGTTGAACTATGTTTAACCTCTAAACCCCACCCCCCCCCCTTTTAACTCTTAATTCAATTAGATTTTTATCATAATTTGTTTTGGTGAAGAGTGAAAATCTGTGTGGTCTGCAGTGTTTACTTGAGGTGGTACTGCCTAGCTGCACAGCACTTCAGAGACTGATTATTTTTTACATTTATTTATTTATTTGGCTGTGCCAGGTCTTTGCTGTGGCATGCAGGATCTTTAGTTTCAGCAAGCAGACTCTAAGTTGCAGTTTGTGAGATCTTGTTCCCTGACCAGGGGTTGAACCCAGGCCCCTTCTTTAGGAACATGGAGCCTTAGCCTCTGGGCCACTAGAGAAGTCCCAAGACTGATTGTTGAAAGAACTTGGAACGTACCTCTCAGAAGATGCAAAGAAAGTCGAGATCTAACAGCAAAATGAAGGTACATCTTGCATGGTCCATAGACCAGCTCCCTTGATGGCCTCACATAATGTTGGCCCATGGAATGTGGGATTTGTTTGTAAACCTCTTTCCCCTGTTTTTCCATCTTTGCTTTTTCCCATCTCTCCTTCTCAGCCTGAGGCTTTGTGCAAATAGAAAAAGGGCTTTTCTCAGTCTCCATCTCTCTAAACTCTTTCCAGCACCTTTCTTTAAAATTCAAGACACTTCATGAGCCGAAAGTGTATTTTCATCTTGATGGGGCTTTCTGGGTGTTTCATTGCAGATCTTATTGGCTAATTTGGAGCTAGTAACCAATCTCTGGTCATTTTAAGATGTAATAAATTGTGCTGCTGGGGTTTAGGGTTAATGGGAGAAAACAGACCCCTGGAAGGTGATTCACTCTTTTTCTCTCTAAAGACAACAAAATGTAATCCTAGGGTGGCCTCGTCCACATTGCAAGTGCATACCTGGCATTTCCACTGACAGCCAGAGAGTGCCTGCTATTACTCTGAAGAAAAGATGGTATATCTGATAATCTGAGAGAACAAAGACTCCAGTTACTTCATCTCTCTTGCCTGAGGGTCTGGAATTAATTGTGTTTCTTTATACCCCATCTAATTTTACAAAATCATACCTCTCCATGGCAGTTTACTAATTTACCACCTCATCTAAGATAAGACGTTGCCAACAGTAATAACATTTAGCAAATGCTGTCAGACCTACTGAGAATGGTTTCTCCCTCCCAACCCCTCCAGCCCGTACACACACACACACACACACACACACACACACACACCACAGACTTCTCATACTTTAGAGCAGGCAGACTCCATCTCTGAGGGCACAAAGACATCAGAATGAATAATCTGGTGCCTCAGAAGTTCAGGAAAAAATCAAGAATAACTGAATCTATTCAGAAACCTCTTTGGGTATCTGCTTCAGTTTCTTTTCAAAAAGTAGATAGAGTAGGAAGAAATAATTCATCTAGTTTTCAGAAAAATATTCCCATATGATGCACACTTGTTGGGTACTTACTGTGTTTAAAAAAAAAAAAAACAACTATGTGGCTTACCTCCTTTCAAATATGAAGGAAAAGGAGAAACAGCAGGGAAGTAACAAAATTTGGAATAAGCATGGAAATACCAAGCCTGAAGATTCTAAGTAGAAAGTTGGTATTACAGCTTTAGGAGGATAAAAGGGAGATGGGGCTTTTGATATTCATTTCAATTGCACAGTCAAATTTAGCAACTCCTTCTCCATCATAAGGTTTGAGTAAACAGGCTCAGGACACACATGCTCTCTGCATTCCATCACTAAAATATGGCACATACATGGCAACTCAAAGAATGAGAATGGGACATAGGTAATCCAAATCAACTGTGTTTCTGCTACCCTTTGTTCTCTGGGCATCAAGTAATACATCCCTGATCTTTAAGCATGATACGGTGTGCATGAGTGAGATGTGTGTGCAAGTGCATGTGAGCATGTATGCGTGTGTGAGTGTGAGGTGGAGCTCAAAGCAAAGCAAAATAGTGTATGTTTCCCTCTTGGCTCAGATTCCATTTGTAGATATAATTATTTGTTTAACATAGTCACACCGTATTATGTTACATTCTATGATTTATTAGCAAAAGCATGCTCTTTAAACTCCACTTTCCCAAGCCATGATCACTTCTTGACATGTTTCATTACTAGGAAATGACATAGACATTTGTTATATTCTCAGACAATAAAATATTGCTTTGCTCAAATACCTTCATGGAATATTAAACACAATGAATGCTGTTCCCTTTCCTGTGTTTATCATATCATATTAAAAGTGAAGACATAGCCCTTATGTTTTCTTTCCTGATAGACGAGACATTGGAAAGAATGAGTTTAGTTTACCCTTCATCCAACTGGCTTTACTTAGCTACGTCCGAAGCCTCCAACAGTGCTGTTACAGTATCATTTCAATCATTCAGCTTTTCAAAGGCCATTTCTAATGTACCTTTCTTTCAAATCATCATGAGGAATAAAATCCAAAATTTATCCTGTAAACTTTCTCTTGGTGTCACCTCCAGATTTAGTGAGTGTCAGGCAGTGATGGAAATAGCAAAGACTGAGGTTGTTGCTTAGTCACTAAGTCATGACTGACTGTAGCCCACCAGGCTCCTCTGTCCATGGGATTTTTCAAGCAAGAATACTAGAATGGGTTGCCATTTCCTTCTCCAGGGGATCTTCCTGACCCAGGGATCAAACCCACATCTCCTGCATTGGCAGGCAGATTCTTCACCACTGAGCCACCAGAAAAGCCCCAAAAAGAATGGGGAGAGATCCAATAGAAGGATTGAAGGATGGATCTCTTTAGAAACTGGTTGTGGATCAGCCCTAGAAATAGGTTGTAAATATTTACCAGTCAACATACTGGATCATTCCCTGTGCACATAAAGACTATATGAAACATATAGAAATATCAGAAAGTGTTATCTAATCTGAGTGAGTGATTACCTATTCACAGAGTAGTATGCACACGCCCACAACTATACAGATATACATATTCATTCTGGAAAGTTTTTCCTAATATTAATACTATTGACTTTCTGTGTAAAGCAAGCTCATCAGAGAGAACAATAAATTATCCTTTGAGTTTCATCAAATGCATAGTAAACAAAGTGGGGATTTTCAGGATTACTCATAAGATTAAGCTGAATCCCTGGTATGTCTAAGCTTTTTCAGTTCTCACAGAATTAGTATTAAACTAAGGGTAACTTTGGTAAACATAATTTTTAGCTAAGGAATTTTATGTACTTAAAAAAATTATTATAGTTGATATATAATATTATATAAATTTCTACTGTACATCAAAATTATACATATATATGTGTATATATATATATTCTTTTTCATATTCTTTCCCATTATGGCTTATTACAGGATGTTGAACATAGTTCCTTGTGCTATGAAGTAGGACCTTGCTGCTTATCCATTCTGTATATAATAGATTGCATCTGCTAGTCCCAAACTCCCAATCCATCTCTGCCCCAAGCCCCTCTCCCTTGGCATGACTATGGAAATATAGCCTAAATACTCTAAAACAACCTCAAGCTTCAAGTCTCATGGTCCAAGTTCTACACTTGTTTCTGTTACTACTTTGAACATAGGCCAATAAATTGCATTCTCGATTTCGGTTTTCCAATATTCACTGGAGAACAGATTTGCTCTAGCTATTTTAAAAGGTGGTTGGGAGAATCAGATGAAGCTACACAATCATGGCAAGTTTTATGGGAGGACAGTCAGTGCAGCTGCCTAGGGCTCTGCTCTCAGAAGGGCCAAGCACTTGGTCTATTGCTCTCCCATCACTGACTAGAAATGTTTAATAAAATCTTTGAAGTTGTGCTTTGTAAGAGAAAGTTGGATAGGAGAATGAACCTGAGCAAAGCAAATATGCCAGGTTTAAGCACACACATGTGCAGACTCGGGTCCCTGGGTACAGCAGCAATGAGCAAAAGCATCAGTGTTAGCAGCAGTGGGCATGGCCAAGGCTAAGGCGGAGAGTGAGAGCTGGGCGTATTGGCAGGACCAAGCCGAGAGGTAAGAGGTCAACTTGCCCGTTCACCTCCAGACCCCGTCCTTACAGCATCTGTACCAAAACTAACTCTCCAGTCCGAGTGATAGAACATGAAATACCTACTCGTAGGCAGTAAACTTTGCCAGAAAATTATTACAGAATGAGACTGTGCACACAGACATTGCAGTAAACTTTCAGTTCAGTTGGTCCAGTCTCTCAGTTGTGTCTCTTTGCAACCCATGGACTGCAGCACGCCAGGCCTCCCTGTCTGTCGCCAACTCCCAGAGTTTACTCAAACTCAT
Organism: Bos taurus; assembly: GCF_002263795.3. Taxonomy (NCBI): domain Eukaryota; kingdom Metazoa; phylum Chordata; class Mammalia; order Artiodactyla; family Bovidae; genus Bos; species Bos taurus. The sequence continues at coordinate 23,034,335 of NC_037343.1, forward strand.
GTCCATTGAGTCAGGGATGCCATCCAACCATCTCATCCTCTGTCATCCCCTTTTCTTCCCACCTTCAATCTTTCCCAGCATCAAGGTTTTTTCAAATGAGTCAGTTCTTTGCATCAGGTGGCCAAAGTATTGGAGTTTCAGCATCAGTCCTTCCAATGAATATTCAGGACTGATCTCCTTTAGGATGTACTGGTTTGGATCTCCTTGCAGCCCAAGGGACTCTCAAAAGCCTTCTCCAATACCACAGTTCAAAAACATCAATTCTTTGGTGCTCAGCTTTCTTTATAGTCCAACTCTCACATCGATACATGACTACTGGGAAAACAATAGCTTTGACTAGATGGACCTTTGCTGGCAAAGTAATGTCTCTGCTTTGTAATATGCTATCTAGGTTTTCTTCCAAGCAGTAAGCATATTTTAATTTCATGGCTGCAGTCACCATCTGCAGTGATTTTGGAGCCCCAAAATATAAAGTCTGTCACTGTTTCTATCTATTTGCCATGAAGTGATGGGACCAGATGCCATGATCATGGTTTTCTGAATGTTGAGTTTTAAACCAACTTTTTCACCCTCCTCTTTCACTTTCATCAAGAGGCTCTTTAGTTCTTCACTTTCTGCCATAAGGGTGGTGTCATCTGCATATCTGAGGTGATTGATATTTCTCCCGGCAATCTTGATTCCAGCTTGTGCTTCATCCAGCCCGGCATTTCTCATGATGTACTCTGCATATAAGTTAAATAAGCAGGGTAACAATATACAGCCTTGACATACTCCTTTCCCTATTTGGAACCAGTCTGTTGTTCCATGTCCAGTTCTAACTGTTGCTTCCTGACCTGCATACAGATTTCTCAAGAGGCAGGTCAGGTGGTCTGGTGTTCCCATCTCTTTAAGAGTTTTCCAGAGTTTATTGTGATCCACACAGTCAAAGGCTTTGGCATAGTCAATAAAGCAGAAATAGATGTTTTTCTGGAACTCTCTTGCTTTTTCAATGATCCAGTGGATGTTGGCAATTTGATCTCTGGTTCCTCCACCTTTTCTAAATTCAGCTTGAACATATAGAAGTTAATGGTTCGTGTACTGTTGAAGCCTGGCTTGAAGAATTTTGAGCATTACTTTACTAGCGTGTGAGATGAGTGCAATTATGTGGCAGTTTGAACACTCTTTGGCATTGCCTTTCTTTGGAATTGGAATGAAAACTGACCTTTTCCAGTTCTGTGGCCACTGCTGAGTTTTCCAAATTTGCTGGCATATTGAGTGCAGCACTTTCACAGCATCATCTTTTAGGATTTGAAATACCTCAACTGGAATTCCATCACCTCCATTTGCTTTGTTCATAGTGATGCTTCCTAAAGCCCACTTGACTTCACATTACAGGATAACTATACTCCTGAATTATTATAATTCTTTAAAGGATTTGGAATCTCTGGTTTTGAAAACTTCTACAGCATTGCAAATAACATCCCCAGAGACTTAGATATAGGAATTAAATGTTAAGATTTTTACAATCAACAAAAAAGAACCTTTTCTCACATGAAGCTTCAGATAACTATTAACAAGGAAGACAATTTTAAAATCACTTTCCCTTGTAATTGAATATATTATACTATAATGTATAAACAAACTTACTTAATTGTTTATAAATCTTGAAGTCACATTTGGTTTTTTATATGACCTCTACAAGTCATAGGAAATGTTAGAGAAAACAATAAAAATGCCATTGTATACATTCACATTGACTATTAAGTTAAATTAAATTCACTTCTTATGTGTAGAAAAAGTTAAATCTTTTCTAAAGAATTGTTCTTTAAGAATCATCAGCTCTAAATTATTTATTCCAGTGTTGCCAGTCTATAACATACTATTAACAGCCCCTGTAACACTTGCTTTAATAGAAAAATTCTTCTTAAAATTGAATATTCAAGAATTATTTGCAATCTTTCATTGACAGAAAATGAAATTTCTAAAAGTATAAATTTTTCTGACCTAATACATGTGCAGAAAATCAAGTCAGAAAACTTTTATGATTAATCAAGATATCACATGAATAAAGTATTGTTATTTACTTAAAATTCTGACACCAATATATTATCAGTTTGTTAGTTTAAGTTGTTACTCAGACATCATTATCCCCATTATGTTTTACAAGTAACAAAATGTTTTTAAAGAAAACCCTTTTTACTTTAGTGCTTTTAATGACAATTTTTTACTGCTTTTCTGAACAGGGAGCCCTGCATTTTCATTTTGCACTGGACCATGCAAATTATGTAGCTAGCCTTGGATATAATATAGTTCAGATTTTTGCCACAAATTTGCTGAATCCTGTTTAACCAAAGTGGGGCTCATTTTTCTTTAAACATTTTAAGCATACTCATTATATGTTATTTATCCCACAAGTCTGCCTCCTGGATATTTGTTTCTTTGTGTGTTATATAAACTCTGATTAGTGTGTTCATGTTCAGCCTGTATATATCTCCAACAGGCCTATGCATCATAGTTGAAATCTGCCCCTCTACGGGGAATTTACATGTTTCTGTCAGACACCCCAGGATGCTGGTGGGCCATCATATTAATACCTTAGCTTGGGATTTTACAGTCCAGTCAAAACCTGTATGATGGCAGATCTGTGTTAAACTTTGTCAGAAAGTTTGTTTTATTAACCAGAACCTAACAGAAAAAGATGTCTCCTTATCATTCCCTTTTCATGGGGATTTTTTTTTCCCAGTCCACATTTTTTTTAAGGATGTGGCCTTTCAAACATCCTAACTTCCCCTGGCCCTGTCTTTCCCCAGATTATCTCCCAACTGAACTAAATGTTCAAAATCAGCATTTAGGTGAAGAAGTCTTCAGCAAACCCAGTGAAACTTCACCTTCTGGTTTCAACCTTCTACTTAAAGATAGTCCCTGATCATCACAGCTACTCTGTGCATTGGAGATAATGTTGATGACATTTTGCATGCCTTTTAAATGTGTTTTGCAGAAGATTATCCTATCTGACACAAGGCCAGACAAGAGCCTTTTTTTTCCATTATGTAATATGCAAGTGTTGAGTTAAACTAACCCTAAATTACAGTTCACTCCTTCCATCTTCCCTTCAGTGTTTGTTGAACATTTATTATATTCTAGCCTGGTAGGCTGTGGTCCATGGGGTAGCTAAGAGTCGGACACGACTGAGAGACTTCACTTTCACTTTTCACTTTCATGCATTGGAGAAGAAAATGGCAACCCACTCCAGTGTTCTTGCCTGGAGAATCCCAGGGACGGGGGAGCCTGGTGGGCTGCCATCTATGGGGTTGCACAGAGTCAGACACGACTGAAGTGACTTAGTAGCAGTAGACATACAATTCAAGGTGGGAAAGATACAGAGAGTTCACAGTCTGGTTAGGAAGATAAAGACCAAAACACGATTTAAATAAAACATGGTAATATACTCAATAGGCTTATGGACAGGGTAGTATATAGTGTAGGTCAGTGAAGGCTTCTGGTAAGAATGGAATGGTAAGCCAAGTGTGGAAGGATGAGCAGAAGTGAACTTCCCCTAGTGTTTAGGGGCAGGGGGTTGTGGGAGGGATGCTGCTGGAATGAAGAATCTGATTCCTAAAAAAATGGGGGATCATAGTAACAACTGAAATTAAAAATCACAACCTGAGAGCTGTGTTTCAGTTTTATCTAGAGACACTGAGGACTATAGCCTGGGAGACAGTCTGTCAGCTAGCTCTGAGGAACTGCTCCAAAGAGGTGGGGTGGAGGGGAGGTCAGCATGTACAGTAAGTGCCCTACAAATCTTCATGGTATGAATTTTTGAAGACGGGAACATTTGCTCCATCAATGTAAGGCTTGAGTGAAATTGCAGCTTGCCCTCCGTCTCCTTTTGCGGACAGTCCTTCAGCTCTACTGTCTCCCTCCTCTTCTCCATCCTTCAGTCAGTAACTCTTCTTGCCTGTTCACTGGCTGCCATTCCCTGCATGCCAGCTGTTATACTGTGCTTTCCAAAGTACTGTACTGTAAGAGTAAAGATGGTTTCTTTATTTTTTTGTGTTTTCTATGTATTATCTGTGTGAAAACTATTATACCTCTATTGTAGTACAGTACTATATAGCTGATTGTTATAGTTGGGTACCTAGGCAAACTTTGTCGGACTTCAGAACAAACTGGATTTATGAATGCACTCTCAGAATGGAACTCCATATGAAGGGAATTACTATGTGTGATTTTGAAGAAGGGCACATACATTCAAACACACATCTCAGTAGACAGTTGCTGCTAGTTTTTGAAGAACAGATAGTTAATGATTCTGCTGCTGCTGCTGCTAAATCACTTCAGTCGTGTCCGACTCTGTGCAACCCCATAGATGGCAGCCCACCAGGCTCCCCCGTCCCTGGAATTCTCCAGGCAAGAACACTGGAGTGGGTTGCCATTTCCTTCTCCAATGCAGGAAAGTGAAAAGTCAAAGTGAAGTCGCTCAGTCGTGTCTGACTCTTCGAGACCCCATGGACTGCAGCCTACCAGGCTCCTCCGTCCATGGGATTTTCCAGGCAAGAGTACTGGAGTGGGGTGCCATGGCCTTCTCTGTTAATGATTCTAGAGCTTTTCTAAGTATGGGAAGATGCAAGACATTGATTTCATAACATTTTCTCCTGAAAAGATCTATCTGAACGCCTGTTCTGCCAGTTTTCCCAGAGCACAGAGTGTTTCATTCCTGATCTCAGTCCTGAAAGCCTATCAGGGTAACTTGAAGGTCAGTCACTGTGGTGGCTAATGACTCAGTCCTTGTAGAGCCAGATGGTGAGCAACATTCTTTAGCTGGCAATAGCAAAAGGACAGAGGTAACAAACAACATGGTAGAAACAAGAGTTGACTGATCCAACGAAACAGCCTTGTTCTAGTCAGTTTTTATAAAGGATACTTACTGTATCCATGAAAATAGGAATTATAATTGTCTGTTTTGTTCTCCTTTTTAAATGTTTCTTAACATAACCTAAGGAGATTTAACTTAAGATTTTATTTCTGTAACTTTACTACTTTTTTTGAATATGTATAAACTAAAACTATACCCTGGAATAACATGAGCTTTTAACAACTCAAGCATAAAAGTGTGCAGCAAATTACAAATCACTTGCAGATATAAGAACAATGTAGTTCTGGTGGAAATTAATCAAATCCCTTCTCTAGGGTATTAGTGAGCCCTTGGCCAAGCTGTCAAGAGAAATATTTTTGCCCAATTTCCTGTTTCTGTTGTCTCCATGCTGTCTCCAATCCAAATTGTATGTGGCTACAATTCTCATTGAATCAAGCTGGTCTGACGGTTTCCCTCATAGTGTGCTCAGTCAGTCTTCAATTCTCTGCAACTGTTCCAGGTTTCCATCTTAAAACACAGGATTTTGGCTTCCACTGCCTTAAGATTTGCAACAGAACATTTACTACTGCAAATTTATGCAGTTGCTACTCCTGTTCCTCATACTTTATTGTACAATCCCATACAACATGAAACCTGTAAGAGGTGAGGTCCCTCTCAAGCTCAAATGGACTCCGTCCTTTGACTTAAAGTAGAAAACTCTCCTTGTATTCAGATGGGTGACTCTGTGGCTTCAGATGGTTAGAAAACATTTTCTGTGCTAAGCACTCTCCCCCATTACTCAAATGTCCTTTCCTTTAAATGTTTCCTCCCTCTCATTATAGATGTTCCACTGAAAAAAGAATTACTTATCTTTATAACTGAATTGGCTTGAAATTCTACTGTTTAGTTGTTGTTGGGTCACAAATTCTCTTTGAAGTGGTTAGCAGTGGTATACATAAATGCAAAACACTGTTATTATATGTAAATTACTACCTACATTGTATAATTCTTTCCTTTCCATCTTCAAAACACACATACTTATATTAAAGTTCAATGTACATATTTTTTTTTTCCTGCAGATTTCTATGAACAGCTATATGATACTCAAGTTGTCAGGATTCATTTCAACCCAACTGAAATGTCATCAACTTTTCATTTTCTAACAATGTAAGTGCCAAATTACTGTGTGTTTAAAGATTACATGAACTAATGTGCTATAGAATGTTAAACGTTCAACATGGAGTATTTTTCTTAATCCCTTTAAAGGGCAATGTTATGATGTTTTTAGCTTATGTTAAGATACTTCAGTATAGACTTTATGATATTGTAAATATGCCATTTAATTCAAGCTCCAGCTCAAAGGAGAGTCACTTCCTCTGATTGAAAATCTACACTCCAGAAAAACCAATTAATATCATATCAGAAAGACCACACATGGCTACTATAAGCACTTCTGTTATTCATATTTTGATCAATCCCTGAGACTTTGATAATTAACATAGTATATATCAGATTCTCAGAGCAAGTGTTTAGATCAATGAATGTTACATTCAGTTCAGTTCAGTCACTCAGTTGTGTCCAACTCTTTGTGACCCCATGAGTTGCAGCACGCCAGGCCTCCCTGTCCATCACCAACTCCCAGAGTTCACTCAAACTCATGTCCATCGAGTCGGTGATGCCATCATGCCATCTCATCCTCTGTTGTCCCCTTTTCCTCCTGCCCCCAATCCCTCCCAGCATCAGAGTCATTAGGGGGGCTTATTGTTGTTGTTCAGTCACCAAGTCATGCCAGAACCTTTGTGACCCTGTGGACTGCAGCACGCCAGGCTTCCCTCTCCCTCACCACTCCAGAAGTTTGCCCAAATTCATGTCCACTGTGGGCCTTAGAAAGCATTACTACGAACAAAGCTAGTGGAGGTGACAGAATTCCAGTTGAGCTATTCCAAATCCTGAAAGATGATGCTGTGAAAGTGCTGCACTCAATATGCTAGCAAATTTGGAAAACTCAGCAGTGGCCACAGGACTGGAAAAGGTCAGTTTTCATTCCAATCCCAAAGAAAGGCAATGCCAAAGAATGCTCCAGCTACCGCACAATTGCACTCATCTCACACGCTAATAAAGTAATGCTCAAAATTCTCCAAGCCAGGCTTCAGCAATATGTGAACTTACTGATGTTCAAGCTGGTTTTAGAAAAGGTGGAGGAACCAAAGATCAAATTGCCAACATCCGCTGCATCATGGAAAAAGCAAGAGAGTTCCAGAAAAACATCTATTTCTGCTTTATTGACTATGCCAAAGCCTTTGACTGTGTGGATCACAATAAACTATGGAAAATTCTGAAAGAGATGGGAATACCAGACCACCTGACCTGCCTCTTGAGAAACCTGTATGCTGGTCAGGAAGCAAAAGTTAGAACTGGACATGGAACAACAGACTGGTTCCAAATAGGAAAAGGAGTTCGTCAAGGCTATATATTGTCACCCTGTTTATTTAACTTATATGCAGAGTACATCATGAGAAACACTGGGCTGGAAGAAGCACAAGCTGGAATCAAGATTGCCAGGAGAAATATCAATAACTTCAGATATGCAGATGACACCACCCTTATGGCAGAAAGTGAAGAGGAACTCAAAAGCCTCTTGATGAAGGTGAAAGTGGAGATTGGAAAAGTTGGCTTAAAGCTCAACATTCAGAAAATGAAGATCATGGCATCTGGTCCCATCACTTCATGGGAAATAGATGGGGAAACAGTGGAAACAGTGTCAGACTTTATTTTGGGGGGCTCCAAAATCACCGCAGATGGTGACTGCAGCCATGAAATTAAAAGACGCTTACTCCTTGGAAGGAAAGTTATGACCAACCTAGATAGCATATTCAAAAGCAGAAACATTACTGTGCCAACAAAGGTTCGTCTAGTCAAGGCTATGGTTTTTCCTGTGGTCATGTATGGATGTGAGAGTTGGACTGTGAAGAACGCTGAGCGCAGAAGAATTGATGCTTTTGAACTGTGGTGTTGGAGAAGACTCTTGAGAGTCCCTTGGACTGCAAGGAGATCCAACCAGTCCATTCTGAAGGAGATCAGCCCTGGGATTTCTTTGGAAGGAATGATGCTAAAGCTGAAACTCCAGTACTTTGGCCACCTCATGGGAAGAGTTGACTCATTGGAAAAGACTCTGATGCTGAGAGGGATTGGGGGCAAGAGGAGAAGGGGACGACAGAGGATGAGATGGCTGGTTGGCATCACTGACTCGATGGACATGAGTGTGAGTGAACTCCGGGAGTTGGTGATGGACAGGGAGGCCTGGCGTGCTGTGATTCATGGGGTCGCCAAGAGTGGGACACAACTGAGCGACTGATCTGATCTGATCTGATCTGAATGAAATTTAAATACATTTGAGATACATAGATTGGGTGATATAAGTTACTAAATTAAAGATAAAGGCAATGGCAACCCACTTCAATACTCTTGCCTGGAAAATCCCATGGACGGAGGAGCCTGGTAGGCTGCAGTCCATGGGGTTTCAAAGAGTTGGACACGACTGAGCGACTTCTGTTTCACTTTCATGCACTGGAGAAGGCAATGGCAACCCACTCCAGTGTTCTTGCCTGGAGAATCCCAGGGACGACAGAGTCTGGTGGGCTGCCGTCTATGGGGTCGCACAGAGTCAGACACGACTGAAGTGACTTAGCAGCAAGCTATGTACATTGGAAATTGGATGAAGTCGTTTGAATTTACTCTTTACTATCTGTTGAACAGTGTGTAAGAACCTAGCCATTGAGGAATGGTGGTAGGGATACATTTTTTTAAAATAGTTAAAATCATACCTCTATGGTAAAAATGAACATATCAAAAATTTTATTTGATTCATTAATTAATGAGAAAAACAGAAAGGGAATTGTTCAAAGAAGATTTCAAAGACCAGAAAAATAGGTAAGTCCACTGGTTGTACTAAAATGAATTTTCTTGATAGGCATACAATTGGCTTCTTCTACTACAGTAATTTGGTTTCTTCTTAAAGACTACTTTACCTGCCTCCTCAGAAATCTGTAAGCAGGTCAAGAAGCAACAGTTAGAACCAGACATGGAACAATGGACTGGTTCAAATTTTAAAAAGGAGTACGTCAAGGATATATATTGTCACCCTGCTTATTTAACTTCTACACAGAGGTACATCATGCAAAATGCTAAGATGGATGAAACACAAGCTGGAATCAAGATTGCTGGGAGAAATATCAATAACCTCAGATCTGCAGATGACACCACCCTTATGGCAGAAAGTGAAGAACAAAAGAGCCTCTTGATGAAAATGAAAGAGGAGGTGAAAAAGCTGGGTTAAAACTCAACATTCAAAAAATGAAGATCATGGCACCCAGTCCCATCACTTCATGACTAATAGATGGGGAAACAATGGAACAGTGAAAGACTTTATCTTCTTGGGCTCAAAATCACTGCAGATGGTAACTGCAGCCATGAAATTAAAAGATGCATGATCCTTGGAAGAAAAGTTATGACCAACCTAGACAGCGTATTAAAAAGCAGAGACATTACTTTACCAACAAAGGTCCATCTAGTCAAAGCTATGACTTTTTCAGTAGTCATGCATGGATGTGAGAGTTGGACCATAAAGAAAGCTGAGCACCAAAGAATTGATGCTTTTGAACTGTGGTGTTGGAGAAGACTCTTGAGAGTCCCTTGGACTGCAAGGAGATCCAAACAGTCTGTCCTAAAGAAAATCAGTCCTGAATATCCATTGGAAGGACTGATATTGAAGCTGAAACCAACACTTTGGCCACCTGATGCGAACTGATTCATTTGAAAAGACCCTGATTCTGGGAAATATTGAAAGCAGGAGGAGAAGGGGTGACAGAGGATGAGATGGTTGGATGGCATCACTGACTCGATGGACATGAGTTTGAGCAAGCTACAGGAATTGGTGTTGGACAGGGAAGCCTGGCATGCTGCAGTCCATGGGGTTGCAAAGAGTCAGACATGACTGAGTGACTGAACTGACTGACTATAACAAAGCAAAGTCAACTGAACCTCCCACTAGACAGAATGTATTTGCATGTGTAAGGAAAAGCATTATTTGCATTACCATCAATTTTCCACAGGTTAACTTAGATATATAGAATTGCAATATAGCTCAAATACAATGAAAGACAGAAACTCCATAGAATCAAATAACCAAAAAAGTGTATGCTCTGAACAACATAGATCTCTATACTAAAAACATCAAATATTGTCGTCTATCTTGTATACATTATTATAAATTGGAAAACTTAGGATGCCTTAATTTTTTTTCAAATTTGAGAACTTCATGGAGGGAATATTATTGAAACATTGTGTGCAACATTCAAGTCATGTTGAACTGTAAGTCTGTAGGATGAGTACATTAATAAATGTTTGCATTGTTAGTTTCATTATTTGGGCCTGTATGTATTTAAATGTATTTTTGTTTATCTTTTGGAGGGTGAAATGTCCTTAAAATTAAAAAAATAGTGTGCAGTGTATAACGCGGAGAGTAGTAAAATGTGATTTGTCATTAAAAAAGAATCTAATAATCATTTGGTCTGTCTAGAAGTCTTTCACAATTTTCCTTTTAATAGACCTATCTCCAACTACCGGTTTACAAGGATTTCTGGTTGCTGCCAAATGCTGTCTACTTTTCTTTGGACTATAAACTATTAATATCTTCCAAGACATTGGAAGTAACTAAAGTAACTAAACAAAGAGAATTTGACCACATTGAACTTACAGAACAGACTATATTGTGCTCATGTGTGTGTGCTCACTCGCTTCAGTTGTGTCTCACTCTTGGTGACCCGAAGGACTGTAGACTGCCAGTCTCCTCTGTCCATGGAATTCTCCAGGCAAGAATACTGGAATGGGTTGCCACACCTTCCTCCAGGGGATCTTCCCAACCTAGAGATTGAACCTGTATCTCCTACATTGCAGGCAGATTCTTACTGCTGAGCCACTGGGGAAATGCTGTATTGTGTTCACTTGCTCATAAAAGTTGGTTTAAAAATGTATCTATGATGAAATTTGTTAGGAGCTTACTTTCATTATAACCTTGTGGCAGGAATTTGGGAGAAGGCTAACCTGGTACCTCAGTTGGTAAAGAATCCACCTGCAATGCAGGAGACCCCGGTTTGATTCCTGAGTCAGGAAGATCCGCTGGAGAAGGGATAGGCTACCCACTCCAGTATTCTTGGGCTTCCCTTGTGGCTCAGCTGGTAAAGAATCTGCCTGCGATGTGGGAGACCTGGGTTCGACCCCTGGGGTGGGAAGATCCCCTGGAGAAGAGAAAGGCTACCCACTCCAGTATTCTGGCCTGGAGAATTCCATGGACTGTATAGTCCATGGCGTCACAAATGTCAGACAAGACTGAGCGACTTTACGTTTCACTTTTCAACTTTCATCAACCTCAGACATTTTGGGTTATTGCCTTTACCTACCAAAAACCATCCAAGAGCTGTGCATATCCAAATGAACTTAGATACCTTCACAACAGGCAGAAATTGGTATCGGGGTTAGCCTTTTTTTTTTTTTCCTTTAGGAGAGGGTTATTAATTTTGCTTACCGATACTCAGAATTATCCTCTGTAAAAGATTTTGACTGACCTATAATTGTTATACTATATCCTGTAAGAGATGTAGTAACAGGTTTATTTTTGAGTCTGTAAAGCATGGCTACCTTTCCTTTGGGCTTCCCCAGTGGTTCAGTGGTAAAGAACCCACCTGCCAATGCAGGAGAAGCAGGAGACGCAAGTTCGATCCCCGGGTTGGGAAGATCCTCTGGAGAAGGAAATGGCAACCCACTCCAGTATTTTTGCCTGGAGAACCCTATGGGCAGAGGAAGCTGGCAGGCTATAGTCCATGGGGTCTCACAGAGTTAGCCACTACTGAGTGAATGGATTTTAGCATCAGTGAGGGCCAAGGCTGGCTATTTACCCTTTGTTTCTAGTTGTTGTGTGACATGGACATGACCTCCTCAACTAAAGTAAGATGAACCAGAAAACACAATCTTTATTCTTCATCCATTCCCACCGTGCCCCCCACTGTCACCCCCTAGTCTCTATATCCTTGTCACAGCCTCCCTTTAGCCAGTGTCCTGAGGAGGCGGTGATGGGAAGGGTTGAGAGGCAGGTGTGGACCCTCAGGCTCTGTATCTCTGAGCCAACATTTTGTGCTCTTTTTCGATAAGATACAGCACTGGACTATAAGATATTTTGGCAGCAACTCCATCAAAACGTAAACACAAAGACTGGTGAGTCAGCTACGTTTGGCTTCTCCAGCTTGCTTCCAGAAGAATTCGAATCTCCATACACCTCCAAGTGAACTCTTTAAGGAGGGCCTCATGAAAAGGAGGTAAAACAAAGACTTACGACATATGGTTTATCTTTTCAGTAATTACATTTTCAAATGTAATCCTATACACTTTTTCCCCTTAAATAAAGTCTTGTTTAAAACCAAATGTTTCTCTGTTAACACAGAGTAGGCAAATGAGAGTCCACACGCGGATATTGAGATATTCAGTGGTTTCATGGTTTTGAAAAGTTTGAATTAACATGCTGTACTTGTGGCCTCCTGCAGAATAAGGCTGTGGAAAGGGAAAAGTGGTTAAGCACTAGGCTTGTGTCTTCCACATGGACAAGCTCTTTCAGGCCACACTCAACTGCAGAATCAGCGTTTTGGTTTTTTTTCAGGGAGGACAGAGCAACCTTGCGGTAGAATATTTGCCGCATGTCCACATCAGAATGGCATATTTCTGAATTCCAAGTTCCAAGAAGAAAACCTACTTTCAGATTCTCTTCCTCAGTAAAGGTAGCTTTCACAAAACTTTTTCTCTCTCTCGGGTCAGTCCAAAGGGAAAAACACGTGGATTTTTAGAAGCTTTTAACCAGCTAATAGGACCAACTATATTTATGAATGATCACATTCCAAATATATTTTCTGCTATTCTGGGGACATGATGAGATTCCCACATCTCTCCCATTACCTAAATTTTCTGTTCATGCATCAGGGACCATGTTACTCCTTCAGAGAAAAAAAACATCCTCTCTGCTAAGGTAAATTTGTAGGAAATTCGAGACCAATAGGGCAGGCATCCTACAGTGAACCAGAGCCTCAGAGATGGGCTGCTGGAAGCTGAGGAGTAGGAAAGCAGAGAACTTTTACAAGTCAAGGGAGTGTGGTGGGCACCGTGGTTTTGTTTTCTCAGCCTCCATTCAACCCTTTTTGTCCTGCCAATGTAAGTGAACTGAAATCTACATTTTCCAGACTCCTTAGCAGCAAAGGTTGGGGATACAAAATAGGTTCTACATTGAGAAACACGCATTTGTCTGAGATTTAGCCAGGCTTCCCAGGTGGCACAGTGGTAAAGAGCCAGCCTGCCAATGCAGGAAACACAGGAGACATGGGTTCGATCCCTGGGTCAGGAAGATCCCCTGGAGAAGGAAATGGCAACCTACTCCAGTATTCTTGCCTGGAGAATCTTATGGACAGAGGAACCTGGAGGGCTATAGTCCATAGTGTTGCCAAGAGTTGGATACAACTGAAGTGACAGCAAGCGTGTATGCAAACTTCCGAGCCAAACATGAAAACGAAGCCAATGTCTTGCAGGCAAACCAGGTCACAGAGACGGAATTCTTGAGTCCCCTTTGCTGGCATATGCAGCAGTCCAGTGATGGATAGCGTGTCTCCTGGCTATCAAGAGTCAGTTATTGTGACAGCAGAAGGGACTACAACGGTGTAACAGCAACAAACTCTCTGATGCCTTGGCCACAACCACGCATAGTCCCGTGCCAGGCCCTTGACTCCCAGTCCTTCACTGCTTCCACTAATTTTAAATCACTTTCTGTTTAAAACACCCAGAGTGATTTTGCTTCCTGTGCTCTACTCTGACCAACATGGAAAAGACGTGTGGTCATCAGGGAAAGATCAACCACAAGGTTAGGAGCTACAGTCTCTAAGTTTTAGAATTAGAAGAGTGTTTACACAGCCTCCATCCAGTCCAATTCTCCTCATTTTCCAGGGTAGAAACTAAGATTTCAGAGAGGGTATATGACTGCTGATTAAATGAATTGAGACAATGTACACAAAAGACAAAATGGAGGGAATGATTAAGGCGTATTTGAGTTTGAACCCTAGAGCCTCAGTTTCTTGGTCTATAAAATGGAGGCACTTGATAACCTGCGATTCTTCCCCTTCTTTTGTCCCTTTATTCATCATCAGGTGATGTGGCGGTACCTGCTTAGACCCACATTTTCCTCATCACTAGAAATACGAAGGTGAAAAGCAAACCCTAAAAACGGCCCCATGTCCTAGTATACTTTTAGTCAGCAATGAAACTCTGGGTAGCAGCACTGAGATTACAAGAGCTACCCATCAGGAAGGAACAGTGAAAGAGGAGGAACAAAATGGAAATTGGGATCTGGAAATGTTCCTCTATTGACTCTACTTTCTTGGGCTCCAAAATCACTGTGGACAGTGACTGCAGCCACAAAATTAAAAGATGCTTGCTCCTTGGAAGAAAAGCCATGACAAATCTATACAGTGTATTACAAAGCAGAGACATCACTTTGCCAACAAAAGCCCATCCATATAGTCAAAGCTATGGTTTTTCCAGCAGTCATGTATGGATGTGAGCGTTGGACCATAAAGAAGCCTGAGCACTAAAGAATTGGTGCTTTCAAATTGTGGTGCTGAAGAAACTTGAGAGTCCCTTCGACAGCATGAAGATCAAAACAATCAACCTGAAAGGAAATCAACCCTGAATATTCATTGGAAGGACTGATGCTGAAGCTGAAGCTCCAATACTTTCACCACCTGATGCAAAGAGTCAACTCACTGGAAAAGATCCTGATGCTGGGAAATATAGTAGGCAAGAGGAGAAGGGGGTGACAGGATGAGATGGTGGGGTGACAGGATGAGATGGTTGGATGACACCACGGATTCAATGGACATGAGTTTGAGCAAACTCAGGCAGATAATGAAGGATAGGAAAGCCTGGTGGGCTGCCGTCCATGGAATTGCAAACAGTAGTACATGACTTAGTGAGAGAAAAACTAGGAAAAGTCTGTATTATTCAACTCAAGCTGTCATAACGAATACCATAAATTGAGTGGCTTAAACAACGGAAATCTATTTTCTCATGGTTCTGGAGGCCGAAAGTTACAGATTAAGATGCCAGCCAATTTGGTTCCTGGTGAGAGTTCTCATTCTGTCTTGTAGGAAAGAATAGCCTTCTCGCTATTTCCACACATAGTCTTTCTTTCCTGCATGTGCATGCAGAGAGAGAAAGGGCTCTTGATTCTTGTCTTCTTTTTATAAGAACACCAATTCTATCAGATATGGGTCCCCACCCCCACCTTATGACCTCATTTAACTCAGTTCACAAAGTTCATATCTTCAAATGAATTCACACTAGGGGTTGGAGCTTCAACATATGAACTCAGGAGACACTATTCAGTCTGTAACAAGATCCAGGTGACCTGATAACAAAACCCAGAGCAGATAATAATTCCTGAGGGAGATGGCTGTTCATGGTCCAAACTGAGGACACTGAACTGGATCTAGCAGCTGGTGTTGGGGACTATGGCCTGCTATGCCACAGTAGAGAATAGATCTGAATTCCCCAGACAGGCAGCAAAGGACAAACACACTTTTTTTTTCAGAGCTCTTGTTTGTTTGCTGTTTAGTTGCTATGTTGTGTCTGACTCTTTGGTGACCCCATGGACAGTAGCCCACCAGGCTCCTCTGTCCATGGGATTTCCCAAGCAAGAATACTGGATGGGTTGCCATTTCCTACTCCAGGGGGTATACCTAACCCAAGGATTGAACTCACATCTCTTGCATTGTAGGCAGATTCTTTACCACCCAAGCCACAAGGGAAGCCCCATGAAATGTTGTTGTTAGTCACTAAGTCCTGTCTGACTCTTTTGCAACCCTATGGACTGTAAGCCTGCCAGGCTCCTCTGTCCATGAGATTTCCCAGGCAAGAATACTGGAGTGGGTTGCCATTTCTGTCTCCAGGGGATCTTCTTGACCTAGAGATCAAACACTAGTCTCCCACATTGGCAGGTGGATTCTCTACCACTGAGCCATGAGGGAAGCCTCTTCTCATGGTTAGAGTAACATAAAGGCAAAAAGCAAGTCAGACTAAACATAAGACCCCTTTTATGTTCTATCCAACCACGCCAAGACAACAGGATCCACCAGAATGCACATACTGTACCTAAAAAAGCCTTAGCAGTAACCTCTTCACCCATTTACAAGGTTCTAAAGATGGTACTTGGAGCTCTTAAAGTGATAGCATAAGCTTTAGTCTCTTTTTGTTGTTTTATATTGACCTACACTTGGAGTTGGGCTTCTCTGGTGGTTCACCTGATAAAGAATCTGCCTGCAATGTGGGAGACCTGAGTTCGATCCCTCAGTTGGGAAGATTCCCTGGAGAAGGGAATGGCTACCCACTCCAGTATTCTGGCCTGGAGGATTCCATGGACTATATAGTCCATGGCGTCGCAAAGAGTCAGACACGACTCAGGGGCTTTCACTTTCACTTTTTCATACTCAGAGATATGTAGCTCACATGGCCCTGATGTCATGGATCATGTGGATCCATGGATCATTGTTATGGATCACTGAGACTCACATTCCATGTCCTGTGGAAGTCCAGTACGTCTATGCAGAATCCCAGTCATCTCTTTTTCCAGGCATGTTTTGGTGCTTCCCTTTAATACAACATTAAAATAAATACAGACACTCAGTTTCTTTCTCCATTTTCACACAAGCTTCCATGAGCATAAATAGGCTCTACAGAAATTTGGGGGTCATAGCAAAAAGCTTAGGAAAGAGTCACATTGCCAAAGCCATCTCTCCAACTCACTGGTCCTCCTTCTCTGAGTTCCACATATTATCCATAACAATTCAGCTCTCCCTAGCAATCTCTCCTAAGCTTATATGTTCAAACCCACACACGGGTTGACTTTGATGCCAACGCCAACAGATCCAAGATAGATTAAGGTGTTTGTTTAAAAACATACAATCTAATAAAAAGTAAAAATGCAAAATAAGTAAATAAACCAACATTTATAAAAAACAGACTAGTGCTGTTAGAGAAAATGAAACACTCCTTTCTTTGGGTTGATTGGTTCAGTCTAATGGTAAAAAAAAAAAAAAATGGAGTTGGAATTGATTCAATTGTTTTAGCAATCAAGAGGAAAAGAAACTAATCAATTATGCTAATGAGAATCACTTTTATCAGTGCAATAAAGTAGTCATTAAATAATGTCACTGAAAATAGCGATGACCAGTTTCTCCCTCAACATCTTCCTGTCTCTTCTTTCTTTTTACTTTTCTTTTATTCAACATGGATTTCTTATGCATCTACTGTGTGCCAGGGACAGTTTTAGACACTGTAGGTATAGCAGTGAGTAAAAGAGAGGCCCTGTCCTCATTCTGGTAGAAAAGACAGTTGATAAACATGAAACAGAGGCATAAAATAAAGTCATACTAGAAATAAAATAAAGCAGGGTGATGGGACAGAGAGTAACTGGAAGAGGTTGGGTCAAGGTGATAAGATAGAAAGGGAAGTCTCTCTAAAGAAGACCTTATTGAACAATGACCTTCTTGGTTAGCAAGAAAAAGGCATAGAGAAGAGAATCCCAAAGGTGGGAAGTGCAGAGAATATGAGCAACAGTAAAGAGGCTGGTGGTGGACAGTGAGGAGAAGGGATGTGGGGAAGTGATGGGTAGTGACATCACACACACGCAGGGCCCAGGCCACCAAGACCCTTGTGAGTCATGATAAGGAATGTGAATTTCATTACCATCAACACTATTCTATTTCCAACCACGTGTTAAACATTTTTTGACAGAATCAGAACTACTCCTACATGGTTCTTTCTTTTTCTTTCTTAATCAGCAAGAATGCAGAGATTTAGTGATCATATATGACATTATAACTAAGTAGAATGTTAAAGATATTAAAATTCCTTAAAGTCCATACATACACTCACACACACACTGAAGGTGTGTAGCCTTTGTCTCATGGGGTTTTACCTATAGAAAGCGGACGGTGTGCCCTCAGGCACTTGCATGGCCCATTGCCATCTGCTCCTGCAAAATCTATTTCCACAAACAAGAAAATAAGTCCCTGCCATACTATGTCCCAGGCTCCTCATTTCAGACCGCAGCTGAAGTTAAGCACTTTGAAAACGTTGGGTTTCTTCATTGTTTAAAACCAATAAGAAAACTAGTCCAGATTTTTTTTTTTTTGCTAGGTTCTTGGGATGGCTCTGAAGAGAGTACACATGACTTTTGGAAACCGTAATCCTTTCCAGCCCCTAGAGATAGGGAGGAAGAGTCTAGTGGATGCCAGAAAAGTGAGCTGAAACAAATTATGCAGTGGGCCTAATAGAAAACCCACCATGTGATGAAATATTCTCTCTCTTTTTTAATTTATGAAAACTTCTCCCTTGCTTGTTCCACACCCATCTCCCTTGGGGCTTCCCAGTCCACTTAACTGCATCATTTAAGAATTAATTTTTTCCTCCATAGCCAAGGGTACAAGACAACAAGACAAAGATTACCATCAGTGTTCCTTGGTTCAGATGG
Source organism: Bos taurus (assembly GCF_002263795.3). Taxonomy (NCBI): domain Eukaryota; kingdom Metazoa; phylum Chordata; class Mammalia; order Artiodactyla; family Bovidae; genus Bos; species Bos taurus. The sequence goes on from NC_037343.1 coordinate 23,052,787, forward strand.
ATTTCCCTTAGGAATTCCTTTCCTCCTTATCCCAACGTGGTTCTAAATAATATTCACCCACCCCAATTTTGAAATACAATTCATCCTATCCATTTACCTGAAAGTTAAAGATGCAGAGCAATAGCTAAAGTGAAGCTACCCGCTCACAGATGAGATCTTTGGAATATCCCCCAAGCTCTACTAAACAGAATACAGATTAATCCTACAGTCAGGGTATGACTTTAAATAATGTGGGAAAATGAACCTACTGTGGGATCATAGCCATCCTTTATTCTCCCTGCATTTCAGTTAGTCCATGTATAAGAAAATAATGAAATGGGAGGACAAAGACAGTACTAAGAACTATGAACAGCACTATGAATTAAGATGCTCACTGGAACATGGAAATGTAATGGTGAAAAATTAGAAGCAAGTTAACTTCCAAAATGCTGAAATCATTAATAATAGTTTACTGGATTTCATTAATAATAAAAACTAGAATTTGTAGAGCATATTACTTTATAAAACATTTGCAAGTATATTGCCCCATTTGTAAGCAACCTAACAAAAAAACAAAGACCAATTTATGGTCTATTTATATTTCCCCAGTGCAGGAGATCTAAGAGACATGGGTTTGAGACATGGGTTGGGAAGATCCCCTGGAGAAGGGCATAGCAATCCACTCCAATATTCTTGCCTAGAAAATCCCATGGACAGAGGAGCCTGGCAGACTACAGTCCATAGGGTTGCACAGAGTTGGACACGACTGAAGTGACTTAAGCATGCAATTATATTTCACAGATGAGGAAACGAAGGCTCAGATAGGTTAGGTGCTTTGTTTCAGGCTTCCCTTCTGGATCAGAGAGTAAAGCGTCTGCCTGCAATGCAGGAGACCCAGATTCGATCCCTGGATTGGAAAGATCCCCTGGAGAAGGAAATAGCAACCCACTCCAGTATTGTTGCCTGGAAAATCCCATGGACAGAGGAGCGTGGTAGGTTACAGTCCATGGGGTCGCAAAGAACACGACTGAGCGACTTCACTTCTACAGAGGTAGTATGTGACAGAGCACAGACTCAAAACCAGCGTGGTGTTTGGATCCAGGCAGGTTTGGCTTTGAATATTAGGTCTGCCGTCTTCCATCACTGTATCTTTTGAAGGTTGTTCATCAGTATGGACCTCAGTTTTCTTATCAGCAAAACAGGATGTTGAGTCTGTGATCAAGGGGAAGTGAAAGTCGCTCAGGCGTGTCTGACTCTTTGCAACCCCATGGACTATACAGTCCATGGAATTCTCCAGGCCAGAATACTGGAGTGGGTAGCCTTTCCTTTCTCCAGCAGATCGAACCCAGGTCTCCCGCATTGCAGGCAGATTCTTTTACCAGCTGAGCCACAAGGGAAGCCTGTGTGATCAAACAGGAGACTATGTATCTAATGCAATGCCTAGCATGTTGTTGGTAGAAATAAATCCTACTTCTCTTCCCCTCTCTTTTATTTGCTCATCCCATAGCTTTTCTACTAACTAACCAGGCTACCTCTACTATCACTGGAACTATTAATAGCTACCAGATAATTCTATTCTCCTTATCTTCCCAGTATGGAGTAGTATATTTTCCAACAAGCTACCACTTAGTATCTCCTGTCCCAGAGCCACCCACACCCAACCGACAGAGAGAGAGAATAACCTTTCCTTTGGCATCAGGGTCCGTCAGTGCTTTCCCTTCGGACTCTGATTCTGAATTTCTACTTGACTCTTTAAATCTACGGCACTTGTTGCTTCCTTAGTCTAGTTCCCTAGTGTCAGAAAACGACATGAAAATATTCATGTTTCTGCGTGTTTAAGGCTTTCTGAGTAATCTGGGTTAAAGGATGAGTGAATAGCAAACAAGGCTTGGATTATCCAGAATAATAAATTACCCAGGAGAGATTTACAGATTTCTCTCTCCTGGAGCTATTTGTTCACATTCCAAAGACTTGTAACACCCTCAGGATCTTTCCCTTCTCTCCACAGAGAAGATGTGTTTATACTAAAGAGCAAACTTTCTGTCCTTCTCTCCGGAGGGAATAAAGACACCTGTACAATTGTTCCTATATGAGCGCCAAGATTCATAATTTCAGGGTTCTTCTTCTGCATTCTAGTCACCCTTCCCTTCCATACAAGCCCATGGCGGCTGCCTTTATCATAGAATCCCGAGGGTGAGATGGGGCATAAGAAAACAAATCGGCCCCCCTCAGGTCCGTCCCCCTCTGATCCAGAAACCGTGTGTTTACTGTAGGGATCAAAATAAACAAAATATAAAATATTATCTCCTTGGCTTGATTTCTTATCCATAGAAGCCTAAAATATCTTTCAGCTCCTTCCTGAGTCCCCTTCCAATGCAAGAGATGCAAGAGACTCGGAAGGGGTTGGGTTCGATCCCTGGATCCAGAAGATCTGCTGTAGAAGGAAATGGCAACCTGGTATTCTTGCCTGGGAAACCCCATGGACAGAGGAGCCTGGCAGCCTACAGTCCATGGGGTTACAAAGAGTCAGAGAGGACTGAGCAAACACATATCATTTACAGAATCATCTCAAATGAATGCATGGGAAATATTTCTTGGATTATTAGTTCCAACCTGAGTCAGGTAGAATTATCAGAAAAGAGAAATCTGCCTATCCTGAGCACCAGATTTAAGACCATAAACTGAACCCTAAATGTCCTTTAGTGAAGATGGGAAAAACGCAAGTCAGAGGAAATGAAAGGAACCTACCTAACTCACCAGTTACTATTAAGTATCATATCTCTGCTACTCTGCTAAGTCACTTCAGTCGTGTCCGACTCTGTGTGACCCCATAGACAGCAGCCCACCAGGCTCCCCCGTCCCTGGGATTCTCCAGGCAAGAACACTGGAGTGGGTTGCCATTTCCTTCTCCAATGCATCAATGTGAAAAGTGAAAGTGAAGTCACTCAGTCGTGTCTGACTCTTCGCGACCCCATGGACTGCAGCCTTCCAGGCTCCTCCATCCATGGGATTTTCCAGGCAAGAGTACTGGAGTGGGGTGCCATTGCCTTCTCCGAAGTATCATATCATAGCTTAGTAATTAACTATTTCAACCTAAAAAGGCAAAATGATCTCTCAGGCTGTCCACATATACTCTTGCCAGATCAGAAGAGCTCCCAACAAAATTGTGGTCCCAACGACAAAGAAATTGGAAAAAACTTACAAAGGATGTTCCTTGCCCTTGTGTATTTGGTTCTGCCAAGATGTTGAGAGCAAAAACTCTTCCTCAACCTAACTGCAATCAGAATCTTCAGGTTTGGCCAGCTTTTTTTTTTTTCCTCTTCATGTATTTCTAGCTATGCTGGGTCTCTGTTGCTGTATGGGGGCTCTATCTAGCTGCAGTGAGCAGGGGCCACTCTAGCTGCGGTGGTGGGCTTCTCATTGAGGTGGCTTCTCTTGTTGCGGAGCATGGGCTTTAGGTACACATGAGCTCAGTAGTTGCCACACACGGGCTTAGTTGTCCTGGAGCACGTGGAATATTCCCAGACCAGGGATTGAACCCATGTCCCCTGCATTGGCAGGGGATTCTTAAACCACTGGACCACCAGGGAAGTCCTTGGCAGCTTTTATCTGCCTAGCTGTTTTATAGTGAACCAAAACAATCTTCATTCGGAAGCACACAGGAAGTCCATCTTAGTAGGATTTGGTTAGAGACTTCTGTAACCCCCTCAGTGTGCCCTGGTTCCAGGTCACCACAAGGCTGGCTGAGTTAACTTAAGTCAGTCACATCAGCAAGAACAGCAGTGAATAAAACTTGTGCCGAGCAAGACTGATCTCCTTCTCCTAGCTCTGAAGAGTAAGTTCCCAAGACAGCTTTGCTTGTCTTTCCCCTCAGACTTAGATTTCTGGAGCCTTTCAGAACAATCCTTGGTTGCCCTTTTATATAAAGCCTAGAGGGATCTTGCTACTCAGCTCTATTACTGTTTTCCTGATCCAAAGCACAGCCTGCTGCCCTGCTGGCATCTCTTTGCTATCTACCCTCTGGTCCCACCTCCTCCCGCTCTATTCAATCACTTCAGTATTTGACAAAATGGAAAACTTGGAAAGCCTGGTTTCTCTTATCATCTCAATGGTAGATTTATTCCCTGGCTTTGGACTAGTCATTCAACCATTCCAATCTCTGTTCTTTTAAAACATAAGTAGCCAGCCTGGATTGTCAACACAGAGCTCTCCATATTTCCAGGGAGGAGCTTTCAGTAAATTATGAAAACCCTTTGGAAATGTTAGTTTATCCAAAGCAGGCAAATTCCAACCCTGGAGAGGTTAATCCCTTCATAAAATAGCATAAAAATACTGAGACACTAAGTTTTAGGAGGACAGAATCTGACCCTAGTTAGATTGTTCTGCCCTAAACCCCAGCCCTTGTCATGAGCCAAAAAAACCTTAATAATTAAATGCATTTGACTAATACAGTGGCAAAACCAACTTCCTGACAGATGAAAATAATATCTACCCCCCGATGGTTTTATTCTGTTTGCATGATGGCATGAAAACTACCATGGCAAAGTTATTTCATGGGATAATTGACCAGTATGCCAATATACCAGAATCACTATTTTTTCATTTTCTGCAGAGCAATAGAAAAGATCAGTGTCCTGCCATTTTGGGACATTAACAGTACTGAAAATATCAGTAAATTGAATTTACAGGAAGAGGCTTTTGGATCATAGGGATAATCATTTATGCCCATGATGCTAAGCAGTTTGGTTGCAGTGAGAAAAGCTGATTGTTTCTATCTTATCTGATTCTGTCATAGCTGTAGAGTTGGCTTCTGCTGGGGGTCTGGGATCTGGGGAAACTAACCTTTTTGCTCTGGGGCTGTTAAATCACAGAAGCCTGAGGGTCCCACCCAACTCACTTTGACGGAGCATTAGGCAGTTCTTACTCTTTACAGGATAAGAAAGTATGTGAACAGTTTACACTCAAATTAATAATGAGCATGGTCTCCATTCTACAGTGTATCCATCCACGGAATCCTGCTCCCAGCTTCCGTGATTAGGCGGGCTTTAGTTTTAAATGACAGCATCAAGCTATCCTATTCACTTGTCTGGGAAGAGTAGGCTGTGTTTAAGCCCAGTGCAAGACTCTTTTATCGGCTGTTTTATAAGCCTAACATTCCCTTCCCACCCAGAATGGCCAGTTAATATTCCAGGGCTAAATGCTTGGAGAATTACTCTACCATATGGAAGTAGCAAATGAAGAACATAAAAAGCAGAAAGATCTATGCCCTGGTGGATAGTGGTCTCAAATTCACTCATTATTCATATGAAAGCAAGCAATCCAGGGAACAGGAGAAGGTCAGAGGGGTCCGTGGAGGCCATGCCTTTCCAGTACTCTCTGTTTTTCCTTGGGCAGCATCTAATTGCTTCTGTACTGCTTACACTGGAGGCTGCGATTCTATTCCAAATATTTGCTATTTTCAGAAAGGAAAAAAGAGTTCCTGGTGTCTGTTCTGTATATAAATGGTTGAGTTTCAAATACTATTCAAGCTGCTGGCAGACAAGGTCCTGGCAGAAGTGGGTTTCAGGACAAGCTTATGTTGCCCCCACCCCCAGGGGGTTCCTTCTCTCCTGGAGAGAAAAAAAGAGCTACTTTTAACCCCAAGGTTTGTTTGTCATTTTCCACTGGGGTGTGCTTCTGGAAAATGGTGAAGAACAGGGGCCAGTCAAATGGGATAGAAATATTTTAAACAGAAATCATGCTCCCTAGTTCTCAGGAAAATAGAAGCATGAAAAATACCTCCTTCCCAATCATGAATGCATGTCTTTTCTTTTCTCCCTTCCTTTCTCTTGTTTTAGGATTTTTTTCTTTAATATCCACAGTCCACCAGAATAAAAGTACCTTATTGGAAAGTCATCATTCTACTCCAATCTTCCTTGTTTCAAGGAAATGTCCACTGTCTTCAGAATGTCCACCGCCAGTCACTAGCCGTAGTTAGCATATACCTGCCGAGGTCTGGGAAACTGCCCTAACTTCTTGATACCAAAATCCTCAGTGCCCAGGGACGGCCATATCAACAGCTGTAAAATTGGGGAAATGAGAAGAATAAACCTTGTGCTCACCTTACAGCCTTGCCAAGATAGTATCTATGCATATCAAACAATTAATTAAAAATACATGACAACGTATTGAGAGAATGTGAAGAAGCTCTGAATTCACTACATTAAGACCTAGTATTGGGCCGGTATATGCCTAGGTTCTTACGTTCTACAACCAGCAGCTAGGAAACGTTATAGGGGCTCTTCCTTGCGTAAGGATTTTCATGAGTGAGTGAGTGAGTGAAGTCGCTCAGTTGTGTCTGACTCTTTGCGACCCTATGAACTGTAGCCTACCAGGCTCCTCCATCCATGGGATTTTCCAGGCAAGAATACTGGAGTGGGTTGCCATTTCCTTCTCCAGGAGATCTTCCCAACTCAGGGATTGAACCCAGGTCTCCCACATTGTAGGCAGACGCTTTACCATCTGAGCCACCAGGGAAGCCATACATTAATCCTTAAAAGATGAGTAAGAGTCGCACATTTTTTGTTTAGTTAAAAAATTCCCAATACTCTGAGGCTCATAATTTTCTTTGTCTAACTCCTTAGATTCCTTGAAGGCTTCATATCCTGGTATAGGCAAGGCAATTATATTATCAGACAAAAGGATCTCTCCTTTTTAAAATTTCAGGCCAGCAAGTAATAAAGTGATGCATCTGGGCTGGAATTCTCTCCTTCCTGGGACTGAACATTAATCATCCAGTGAGCTGGTCTGTTCTTCCTCAGATCAAAGTTTGGTGCATCAAAAGCAGTATTCTCACAGATGAGAGCTGGACAACTTTTGACCACCATGGTCTGCCTGCAAAACAGGATGAGGCTTTTCAAAGACTATTCATGAGCTCACAAGTTCTATAGTATGTCTGCCTTGGGTTTATTAGTACGGTGAAATTTTGATGGATTTTAAAATATATATAAATAGCCATAGTAAAACACCTGTGTAGTTCTCACCCACACATGAACTGAAGAAATTCATAGGCACCAGTGCTATGCATACAAACACACCCAATTGGCTTTGTTTGGTGAGATGATGATTTCACTCTTGGAAGCTCTGTTGCTCTTAGATATGCTAATTTTTTTCTTCTAATATAAAATTTTTACATTCAAAAAGGTAAGGCAGGGTGGCTTCTCATTGAATTATGCTTCTACTAATATAAATATGAGAAAAAGGGAAGCAGCTTAAGTTAGAAATAAAACATATAAACTTCAATGAAGGCAAAGTAGAGACTTATGAATTTTCTAATGAATTTTACCACCAACAACCTTGATCACAGGGCTTCCCTCAGAGCTCAGTTGGTAAAGAATCCATCTGCAATGCAGGAGATCCTGGTTCAATTCCTGGGTCAGGAAGATCCGCTGGAGAAGGGATAGGCTACCCGCTCCAATATTCTTGGGCTTCCCTTGTGGATCAGCTGGTAAAGAATCCGCCTGCAATGTGGGAGACGTGGGTTTGATCCCTGGGTTGGGAAGATCCCCTGGAGAAGGAAAAGGCTACCCACTCCAGTATTCAGGCCTGGAGAATTCCATGAACAGTATAGTCTGTGGGGTCACAAAAAGTCAGACATGACTGAGCGACTTTTACTTTCAACCTTGATCACATAAATGCCAAGTGTATCTGTTAACACCATAGTGTGAGAGAGACAGACAGGTAAAAGAAAGTTAAAAAGTAGCAAGAAGAAATAGAAAAATGAAGGAAGGTGAGAAATAAGAAAGTTCTACTGATATTAAGGAGTTAACAGCTTCCAAAATTCAGAATCCCCGAACAAGGCATGTTCAGGGATCATGAACATGCCATGAACAAGGTTCATGGCAAGGGCTTGAACCTCAGATTTAGGGGGAGGGATAAGTTATATGAATTATCTGAATTTCATATAATTCATACCTTGGGTTTAGGGGTAGGGATAAGTTATATGAATCATCTGAATTTCCCAGACCTTGTGGTCCATTCAAAAAAAACTTGTTATCTCTAATTTGTAACCACTGGAAGAACCTTAGAAACTTCCTAGTTACAACCCTCACATTTTACAAATAAATTATGATTCAGAGAAGTAAAGTGGTTTTACAGAGAACTTCTAGCTAATCACTAGAGGAGCAGGGCCTAAATTCCACATCTACTCCCCATTTTTACTTCCACTAAACTTGTTTCTTGATTTTTGGTGGGCGCTATAATTTCCCATCTTTTTGTGTACCCATCTCCTTCATCCTCTACTCCCCATCCCACCATTACATGCCCCACCCCAAATGCACACATACACTTACACTTCTGTTATATGCTTGTGAAATACGAATTCTTCCTTAGTTAGGATGGGTTGGCAAGAAATAACAGGGAATATGTTTTGACAACCCAAAGCTTGCAAACTGAATACAAATACTATGTAAATGACAGTATGGCACTCCCAGCTATTACATATGCCTGAATGTGACCTTTGGGAAACTCCTAATGGAATTCGCCCATTTCCTTTGCTCTGAATTTACCAAACAGTTGCACAACACAAATCCAGCTGTGTGAGGCAGCCCTGTAGGGGAGCAAAAAGCTGTGGGGCTGGACGCACTTCCCGGTAGGTTCATATGTTGAAGCAATCCTGCTGTTGTCACCCGTGAATGGGAAATAGCTGTATGTTTTGTCAAAATCTGGGGTTCAGTTGACTTCCTCTAAGTCACACAACAGATCCCTAAGCCCTTGGGTTCCAGCGCTTCACCTCCTGAGCACTGTCATCCCCCACCCACATCTTCAATTTCTGATCCCATCATCTGACACACACTTCTGTTTTTGTTTCCATCCTTCACTTCAAGACAAATTGCACTCACTGACTGCTAAAGGCCAAAGTGAAATGGTAAAAAAAAAAATTCCTTCATTCTAAAATTTTTAATGGGGTTTACATGATGCAATCTGCACAACTTTGTATGAACATGGCTGTCATTGACCAGCCATCAGAGGAACTGGAGCTTTGAGATGTTTTCTTAGTGACAAGGATGCTCTGGACAATTGAAACTGGATGGGTAGCATAGTGGAGAGCAGGTGGAATGGTGTCTATCCTTAAAATATCTAGTAATAGAAAAACAAAAGGCAATCCCAGGACTATAAAGACATCCATGCCTGCTATATAGAAGGGGAAATTTCAATTCAAGGCAAAGAAGGATTCTCTAATGAAATAAACTCATACACTGTTATTTCAACAAAGGTCCATATAGTCAAAGCTATGATTTTTCCAGAAGTCATGTATGAATGTGAGAATTAGACCATCAAAAATGCTGATCACTGAAGAACTGATGCTTTCAAACTGTGGTGTTGGAGAAGACTCTTGAGAGTCCCTTGGACAGCAAAGAGATCCAACCAGTACATCCTAAAGGAAATCAACCCTGAATATTCATTGGAAGGGCTGATGCTGAAGCTGAAGCTCCAATACTTTGGCCACCTGATGTGAAGAACAGACTCACTGGAAAAGACCCTGATGCTGGGAAAGGCTGAAGGCAGGAGGAGAAGGGGACGACAGAGGATGAGATGGTTGGATGGCATCACTGACTCAGTGGACATGAGTTTGAGCAAACTCTGGGAGATAGTGAAGGACAGGGAATCCCGGCATACTGTAGTCCATGGGGTCACAAAGAGTCAGACACGACTGAGCGACTGAAAAACACCAACACACTGTGATTTCAATGGAGGTTGAATGACCATTTGTTCAGATACTTCCGGCAGGCATTCTTCCAAGCAATGCTGACCTAAACCCTGAATCCCTCCTAGCTCTCCACACCTGTGACTACAGAAATCCCTCTGATGGTTGGTTGCGAACAGGAGAACATTAGATGGGTTTGGAAAGGATCAGACTAACTAATCAACATAGGAATTAAAAACGGACTCATTAGCAAAATGTTCCAGCCAACTATGGAGTGATTCTGTAGCTCATAGTGTACATTGTAGCTAATAAAACCTTCAAAGATCTTCTATAATGAGTAGATAAGAATATTTTATAAATATCACACCAGAGATGTGTTTGACTTTTCAAGGACATGTGCATACTTTAAAAGCTTATTCCCTTAGGTCATACAAGCAGTAACTTTTAACAAAAAAAATAAATAAAAAATTGGGAAACAATAGTCCTTACTTCATAGAGGCCATGAGGTTTAAATGAAGTCATGTGTAAAAACTTCAGGGCAGATCTTCTAGCTGAGTTAGTAAACAATAAATATTAAATATTAACTATTTATCTTATTTGCAATCATCTTTGATTTTCTCAGTAAGCTGTTTCTTAGTCGATGGTGCCTAGATAGATAACACACTCTAGGTCAGAAACATTGCAACTCCAGATTTCCAGAGTTGCACTACATGATCTTGAACTTTATTATACTGAAGAACCTTCACACTGGACACAGTATCATGTACAAATCAGACGCTTGGGCATTCAGCATGCATCAGTGTCTCTTGGTGTGATCCAGTGGGTATAAACTAAAACCAATTCTCAAAAAACTCTGTTTTTCTAAGAAAATAAATAAAGCCTCCATTAAGGTGGAATCAAAGGGACAAATAGAAAGAACTGGGTCAGAGAGACTTCGTACACAGATTTCTGTGTGTGACTAATTTAGTGGGTTAGTGTTGCCTTGCAATTTGCAGTGATTTCCAGCTGGCTTGGAGGAGAAGAGAATTTAAGGCCAAACATTTGGTGAGTTTCCTAATGAAAGAAATTAAACAATAGCTGCTCTGGCTTTTTGTAAGCAAAGATGTGTTATAGTTGAACTCCAGAAAGAGAAGCCGTTCTCACTCTCTTCCATATTCATGAGTCTATAAGGTCGGACCAAGGTGAACTCACCCAAAGGTCTCTGTGACTGCTCTTTCTCTTCACCAAGCCAGAAAAGAAAAAACATACACTGAGAGGGGCTCTTAAAAAATGACTTCTGAAAAGCAAGCTGTAGACACTTTTTACCCACAACCCAAAGGCACATATTGCCCAGAGGCAAATGGGAAATGCCCAGTCAGCTCCCATCCAGAATGCAAGACCAAAGAACTAGAAACTTTAGATAGTTGGAGGACTCTGGACCAAACTCAGACTCATTGGGTGATATAACTCAGTTTAGGATTAACATCCTTAATTGACAGTCTAGCAGAGGTCTCCATTCCAGAGAGGAGCCCTGAAGTGACCACCTGTGTTTCCTCAACTGAAAAGATGAGCTTCCATCTTTGCCTGTTCCTGGACATCAATTCTCAGGAACTGTCTGGGGCATCCAGTTGAGGTATTTTTAGATGCAGAAGAGTTAAAATGGTTTCTGGCTATGTCCACTTCACAGGTCATGCATTCCACTTTGCCCAGCACAGGAAAAAAAAAATCACTGCCCACAACACACACAGTGATCCTTCTTTCAGCATAAATAATCCAATTTGAAACCACAGAGCAGATGACACTGTCTTGGTGACATTTCCTATGACTACAATACTTATAGTTCTTGGAGTCTCAAAGGAGACTTTTAATATAATGATTTTTATTATTTTAATATAATGATGAAATGAAGTGTGTAGTAGGCAGACTTCTAAATGGCGCCCCAAGGTTCCTATCCCTCAGTGTATATATTCAGTATAATCTTTTAATCCCTTTCCCTCGAGTGGGGTAGTATCTGTGAATATCTAGTGATGGTCACTCCATTGAGTAGATAGCACTCTATATGACTCCATTGTAAGACTAAAGGGAGATTTTTCCTGTTGACTTTAAAGAAGTTCACTACCTTGTGCTAAGAAAGTCACATGGCTAGGACCTGAGGCTGGCTTCTAGTCACCGACAAAACCTTCAACCGACAGCAAGAAAGTGGGACCTCATTTCTTATAATCACAAGGAAAAGAATTCTGCCAACAGCGTGAATGAGTTTGGAAAGGAACTCTGAGGTTCAGAGATAACACAGCTCAGATGACACCTTGAATTCAGCCTTATGAGACCCTAAGCAGCAGATTCAGTGAAACCATACGTAGACTTCTGACCCATGGAAACTGTGAGATAATAAACATACACCATTTTAAGTGGCTCAGCTTGTGGCATTTATTATAAAGCAATGGAAAACAAATATATATCATCCCAGCTGAGTGGCCCTCTGTCCTCAGCTACAACTCTATGGCCTTGAGCAGGTTAAATAACTCTCTGAGTCTTCACTTGATCATCTCCAAAATTTGAATTACAAACATATCGGTTCAATTGCTCTCATATGTTGGAAGAGAGAACGAAAGAGAGAAATTATTTATGAAAGATGTTATTTTGAAAATTGTAAAGCACTAATCAAGTAATTGGTCATCTTCAGTGAAAATCTTTGAAGTTTGTGGAAATTCCAAGGTTGGTATGGGCTGAAAACAGGGCCTTACATTCTGGATCCAGCCCTTCAAACCAGGAAAGGATTATGAGAACCCAGCTCCCGTGACCTGTTCCCAAAACAAATACCAGAGGAGGTTTGAGTTCATCCAGTAAAAGGTGTAAACATAGAGAAACTCCCCCTTTCATGAAAATTGGCAAAGCCTTACCCTACAAATGATCTACTTGTCCACAACAGCACACATTACTGGGCTGTGTGCTCAGTAGACACTGTGGATAGAGACGAACAGTACCCAGGCTCTCTCTATAAGCCAGTTCAAGTACCTAGAAGACACAGATAAGGAATGGACAAATAATAACAGCATGGAATGTTATACCAGGTGGCAGGCAGACCAGTGAGTGAGTACAAGGGAGAGTAAAGAAGATGAACACCCACTCTTCTCAGGGATGTTCATGTCCCTAGAGGAAGACAGGCTTGAGTTGATTTGGACAATTGGTGGCAGTGGTGGTTTGGTCGCTATGTCCTGTTCAATTCTTGTGACAGCATGGATTGTAGCCTGCCAGATTCCTCTGTCCACGGGATTTCTCATGTAAGAATATTGGAGTGGTTTGTCATTTACTTCCCCAGGGGATCTTCCTGGTCCAGGGATCGAACCCAGGTGTCCGGTCTTCTGCATTATATTTGGGTTCTTTACCAACTGAACCACTAGAGAAACCAAAAGGACAATTAGGAGTAATTAAACAGACAAGATGGGCAGGGGACAGAGGAAGAGGCATTTTAGGGGAAACAGTTGAATTAAAGACATAGAAATTTAAGAATATGGCCCTCTTAGGGACAAGCACCTTACTGTCATCTGGCTTCAAAAACAAGAACATGAAGATACATGACCAAATTAGACTTGAGAATCGGGAAAGATCAAACCATAAAGGAACTTACCCTCTTTGTTGAAGAGTTTGATATTCATTCTGAAGGCAATAGGAGTCCTTGATGGCTTTTAATCAGATTGACATTTTAAACTTGGACAGCAGAGCGGATAATGGATTTGAAAGAGGAAAGAATCCCCTTTGAAGGTAATCTGAATACCCAGGTAAGAAAAGATCACGATGTCAGTGCACATGAAAGGAAGGATGAATTGAAGAGCCAACAAGAAGGGAGTACAAGCAGGGCTCAATTTTGGCGGGGGTGAACTTAAGAGGAAAAGAAGCCATAGTTGAGTCAGGCTTCTTTACTGGATGGGCAATTGCAAAATTCATGAGTATCTTCTAGAAGGGAGAGAATGTAGGTAAGGAGTTCAGGAGCATCTCAAAGCTTGTCAGGATGTAGGAGAGGAAATTATTTATACAGGCAGAAACTTAATTTATGTCTTAGATCCACTGAGCCAAAACTTTACCCAGAAATTTTTCCTTCCCAAGAAGAGTGGTGAGGGCAGTGTAAGTCCTTTCTGGAACTAGGACAAGGTGGTGTTTTTATGTGTCCCCTGATACCATGAAAGGTGGGGCAGCTAGATATTCAGTAAGTGCATCACAGGTCGGTTTCTTGATGGGTATGTCCTCATCATGGTACAAATTAACTGTAGGCATTTAGAAGGCAGAATCAAGAATTTATTGACTGATTGGTTTATTGGCTTAGTTCAACATATATGCACTCTTTTAAAAGGAATTATAGTGTCAGATAACAAAAGAAATTTTAGTCTTGAAAGTTACTTTAGCAGTAAAGGAGGGGTGAGGGCTCAGAAGGATTGTCAACATTTTTTTTTTAATTCAGTTTTTAGAACCACGTCATTCAAAGTGATGTTTTCAATTATTCCTGCTTTTAAATTGAATTTTAGCCGAAAATAAATACCCTCTACCACTTTTAGTGCAAACACCCTGTAAAAGGCACTGAGAATGTAGAATCGATTTTTAGATGGTGCACGAGACTTTGTACTCGCCAAATCACACCACTCCTTCTAAAACACATCTCAAGTTGGTCATCTGCTGGGAAGCATTTTTTCATTTCTGTTGATCCTGCTCCAACCCACTAGCGGTAACCTGAAGCCACCTTTCTCAGTATTCATTGCTGTGGTTTTGTATTTATCTATCTCATGCCTAATTTTCTACTGAATATGTTGACTCTCTTCTATCTAGCAGATTGGGCCTGACTTCATTTTTGACTAAGTACCTCCCAAAACATGGTCCTGTCATCATGACAAATTAACTAGCCCTTGTTTATTATTATTCCAGCAATAAACAGACTGAAAATCTGCATCCAGAAAGATGTTTTTTTAAATTATAACTTTTTTTTCCCTAACACCTAGAAATGGATGTTTTCTTTCTTTTTTCCTCTCTTTTCCATTATAATGGAAGGAGGGGACAAAGGGACCGAAATCTTGGATTTGGAGTAGTGGAGTTCAAGTTCCTACTGAGACCCAGAGATAAAAGCACATCCTGAAGGTGGGGGTGGGGTGGTAATGGGAATTACCTATTAGTGGGGTTACTACCAGTGGTGAAGCCCGAAGAATGAAGATGAAAAAAGAAGAATGAGCAGCTAGGCTGGTACCTCGGATGGTCAGATTCAAAATAGAGTCAGATTTAAGGAAAGGTTACTGCAATTACAGTTTCTGCAATTAAATAGAAGATTGCATCTCACCCTTTTATGTGGTTCTCAGATCATTTTGACCGATGGAGGTAGGTGGACTTAACTGAGGGAACAATCATCAGAGCTCATCTCTACTCTGTGCAACTCCAGGAGCTATGCAACCAAGAGTAACTTAATTTTATTTTCACGTGGCAAATGAGGAAACACAGGCTGTGGTCTCTTACAGAAGCCTGTCTGTGACTTTTCTCACTTTATTATAATCCTGTTCTCATTCAACTCAATACAAGCCAGCCGGCAGGTGCTTGGTCCCCAAATCACTATCAACTTTTATTTTCAGTTTGAGATTCTACATCAGTGATTCCATTCCCTAATTCACCACCAAAGCTTTGGCTAGGAGATTTATTTATTCAACAAATATTTGAATGACTTTAGGGTTGGAGTGCTGGAGGGCAGGGCCTAAAAAGAATGTAGTTAATTAACTGATGCTCCATCTTTAAGATATATGAAGAGCTTGACTGTTCTCTACCTGGATTTATTATAATTTATGATCGTTTATTCTTCCTCTTCCTGATGGTCCCAAAGCACAAGAACTTACCATATGTCTTATGTTTTCTAGGATCCAGCCATTTCTCTTTTCAAATATTTCTTTTGGTTTTTTTTTTTTTTTTTTTTTTTTACTATGTTGGAAGCCAAGCACAATGTGGCTTCAGATGGCTTGGGCTTTCCTCTGTGAAACTTTTTTCTCCAATGCTGGATAAGAGGAGGCCATGCTGGAAAGCTCAGCTTACATAACCTCATTTGACAAATATGATACATGCCAAAAACTTGACATTTCACAATACAAACTTTTTATGGAGCAGCTTTATGTTTCAAGCACAATACAGCATTCAAAGAGCATGTGGTCATCCAACCACCTCCCCAAGTCCCAAGGGTTCCGTTAAAAATATATGGGGGAGAAACAAAGCGCCTCCACATTATGGCATCCAATCCTCTGAGCAGCCTCTGGTTCTTTCCTCTTTCCTTCTGTGCTCTCTGGGGTGGCCAGGCTGATACCCTTGGAGATTCACTTCAGCACCACTCCCAGGGGCTGGGAAAGCCCCACCTTTGATCTGAGAAGGAGTGGTCTGAAAGAGGTCTCCAGAGCAGCCAAGCGTGACAGAATCGTCATTAGCTCAGATGAGATAATGAATGAGAAAACCATAAAATCCTAAGTGTTAACGACTGTCTTATTATTGTTAGTAATTTATTTATTAGTATTGTTACTACTAATAATGACTCACCAAGCTTCCTGCTTAGAGTTTCAACTGAGGCTACGATGCCTCAAAAAGGTATGGCATGAAAAGCTGCTGAAAAAACAAGGGGAAAAGGTAATCCATTGCTGAGCCAGTCTCTGAGAGAAGTTGTATTTACAAAGACCCCCCCCCGCCCAGCACCCTTGCCAACTCTAATTTTCCATTGCTGAAATGATTTTTCCTTATCAATGATAATACAGCCATGTATCCCTATTGTGAAAGAACACTTACTGTTGAGGTTTGTCTCCAGCGATCCTACTGTGAAAAGACCACCTCTCCATGCCTGAAAGAAAGACTTCAGGACTAACAGACCACCTTCCTCTCTCCCCTCAAACGTATGGGCTTTTCTCAGATCCTTCACCTAAGGTTCTCCAACTATTTCACAAATTGGGAATACCCCAAAATTAAAAAAATATATATATATGATTCAATCAAAAATCTGAGTAAGCATATGTATTTGGCACTGAAAGATGTGGAAAGCTGAGCCTGAAGC
This sequence comes from Bos taurus, assembly GCF_002263795.3. Lineage (NCBI taxonomy): Eukaryota > Metazoa > Chordata > Mammalia > Artiodactyla > Bovidae > Bos > Bos taurus. The sequence goes on from NC_037343.1 coordinate 23,069,484, forward strand.
CAGGAGGTGGTTACTTGACTTTGCCCATAATTCTACACAGACAGTTACACGCAGCAAACTTGGGGGGCTCCAATGAGTATAATGGGAAGCACTTTCAAATTTTTACTTTTGAGTATTTTTCAATAAATAAGTCCATTTAAGCTCCAGTGGAACAGTCTGCCAAGCTACTTTTTCAACCAGGACTTTAAAAAGAAAGAAATAAAAAAGAATAATTTATAATGATCAAAGATAAAGTAAAATATTAGTCTGGAAAAAATGCAATTTCAGATTTAGAAGTTGGTTTTATGAGGGAGATAATCCTCCCCTGTTTTTTCCAGGCCTATAAATGCAATTTTTATTTTATTTTATTTTTTCCCCAGCCCTCAGGTTCCTACAAAGATTGAACATGGGGAAGATTATTTCATTTATTTTCCAGGGGGGTACTTGGCAATAACATTTTGCAGACCCACCTTGTGCTATTTAGAAGCGTAAGTTGGAAACGCCCTGCTAGCTGCTGCTTGTCAATGGATCTAACCTTCTACTTTTTATGAAGACCCAGCCCTTCTGTATCTGGGGACAATCTGTGAGTTTGGTCATAATGATCTTATGCTCATTATCAACAATTAACACAAAGAACAGATAAGATCTTGGCTGTTTCAGCCTTAGGGAAAGACCAATGTTTTGTTTTGCTTTTTAAAAAATGCCAATTAGAATATAAAACTTGATACCAAACCACTCATATTAAAGTCACAAGCAGTTCTGAAATATGTCCAATATAAACAATAACCCTGGTTTATGACATTCTGCTCAAATCTCTCCTTTGTGTTTCAGAGGCTCCAATAAGGTATTATTCCACAACAGGATAAGAGAGAATGCTGTGTTGTTCAGTTTCATCTGGGCATCCTCCTACAGCATGAGAGCAAATTCAGGAGAAATTTTTTTTTAAAGTGCAGGACCACATTTTTAAATTCCACCTAGTAAGAGCTTATTGAATTCCATGGTAAACACATATAATTATACAACTTAAATGATTTATCTTTTCACTAGAAGAATGTAAATGAGAAAAAAAAAATGGCACTGCTAACCAACCTCTAAAAGTTTCAAGTCATGAAAAATTAGGAAGAAATAGAGAGAAAGGGAGTTAATCTTCCCTCCTAAATGAGATTACATCCATGCTGAGATGTGAGCCAGACACTACTCAGCCTGCAGGACAGAAAAATATTTATCAACATCCAGAATATTCATATAATGTCTATCAAAAACTTGTGTCGTTACAGGAAACACAAACCAAAACATCACTTTTTCATTCAGTCTTCTAATAAAATGTTTTTTGGGGACTCTCAGGACAAGAGGTTTAATATAACAACTTGATAAATGCACAATATGAATTATTTCCAAATAATGGTCTTAGTAATTCAGGTAGGATTGATTTTTATTTAATGTAAGTGATTTTTAATCCACCAGACCTAGGTTTGAGATCAAGCTCTGGCACTAAGTAGCTATGTGACTTTGGACAAGTCTCTGTGGGATTCCCTTATCTGCAAAAAGAGGATAATTATGGTATGTATCTCATAGTCTCATTATTAGGATTAAATGAATTAATAGATAGAAAGCAATCCAAGCAGGGTCTGCCCCATAGTAATCTCTTAAAAAATGCTAGCTATTACTAGCAATATGCTGAAACCTTTCTCCTGCTGTGTTTTGATTTTCTGCAGCCATCATTTGTTCTAGCTATCACCTAAAGGGGAAAATGTATATATTTCTGAGAAACAGGTTATGTCAGGAGCAGACAAGCAAATAAGAAAAACACTAATCCAACCAGTCCATTCTAAAGGAGATCAGTCCTGGGTGTTCTTGGGAAGGACTGATGCTAAGGCTGAAACTCCAATACTTTGGCCACCTCATGAGAAGAGTTGACTCATTGGAAAAGCCTCTGATGCTGGGAGGGATTGGGGGCAGGAGGAGAAGGGGACAACAGAGGATGAGATGGCTGGATGGCATCACCGACTCGATGGACATGAGTTTGGGTGAACTCCAGGAGTTGGTGATAGACAGGGAGGCCTGGCGTGCTGCAATTCATGGGGTCGCAAAGAGTTGGACACGACTGAGCGACTGAACTGAACTGAATCAAGGATCAGAGAACCCAATCACTTACACTGGAGACAAAGTTCCATTTTTCTGAAAGTCTAAAGGGAGCTGGAGAAAGTCAAGTAAAATGTTTTCATTTCTGGCCCTCTTTCATGTCTGTGAACAGATTCCAATGATATGTTTCCCAATAGGGAAAGAAGCTTTAAAAATTAGAGCATTGCAGAGAAAATTGCTAGAGATCTGCAACCCCTTTCCCTCCACTTAGTACCACACGGACATAGCTAAGGAGTCTAAGCTATCCGCTCATCTAATTATTAATTGTGATAGCAATTCATATACATCTAAAATTAAAGGGTATGTAGTCAGCCTCTGTGTATGTTCTGCTTCCTTAGAAGGGCCTTTCTAAGAACAGAGACAAGCTGAGTCTTTTTTGCTTAATAGAGAACCATGCTGCCAACAGATTTTGAGACCAGTGCTTCCAACTTAGAATGGTTAACCAAACTATCAAGGGAGGATTCCAGAAGAAATACCAGAAGCACATTCCAAGTGTGGGCTTTCGAGACAAACAGATCTGACTTTAAAAACCTTAACTCATGCTTCCATGTGTGATGCTGGGCAAGTCAGTTAACTTATTCTACCTTGTTTCCCCATCTAGGTCATCTATGCATGCCCGTTTCCCCACGACAGTCCTAAAGTATACCTTCTGTCCTTGGGTAATTAATGAAAGCTACCCTATCACTTCAAAAAGGTTACTGTTTGAACACTGAATTAATGGACACTTCATTCTTCAGTTAAAATAATTGTCACCTCTCAGGCTAGCCATGAGGTATATTCATTGCTACCACAGTGTCTTACATATAGAAATGTGCAATATACACCAGTTCCCTCTTTATCCTCTTTATCAATTTCTTTCAAATCCACTCTCTGTCCACAGCAATCATTAACCTCACAGGGCTATACAACACTTGAAGCATGGCAATTTGAAGTTCAGATACTCTGTAAATGTAAAATACACTAGATTTTGAGGATTTAGAACATTGAGAAAAGAAGATAAAATATCTCATCAATAATTTTTATGGTAATGACTTGTCCAAATGCTATTATTTTTAATATATTAAGTTAAATAAATTATTTAAATTAATTATACAAGTTTCTTTTTACTGCTTTAGCATGGCTACTAAAAACAATGTAAAATGACATTTTACTGTATTTCCATTGGGCAGTAGTGCTCCAGATGTTCCATATGTATGGGCCTCACACACCTCATCCCATCCATTGAATTCGTCCTTTGAAACCCAAGGTGAGAATCAAGTATGCTTTCATCATATTTAGCAACATGTTTTTAAACTTACTCTGGGCTTTGGAAGCTAAAAGGGCAATAAACTAAAACACAAAATAAAGTCAACTTTGACCATGCCTCTCAGCAATGGTTTCTCCTCAGGGAGAGAAACATTGACCTTGAGTACATTAGGAGAGCTAAAGAGCTGGGGCCAACCTTGGAAGACATCCGCGTTGGCAAGAAAAAAAGAATCTTGGTTTGCCAGAAAAGATATTGCAATCTCTCCCTGGGTCACGTTTGCTAATCCTTGTGAGTGCTTATGAAACATCTCTGGTCTCAAATCTGAATAATATAAAAGAACTGGGACCCAGGAGCATGCTATAGGTGCCGCCTCCTTGAAAAGAAGCACTCATGCCATGAAAAATCACCAGCTTTCAGCCCCCCAAATCTTCTAAAAGCATTAAAACAGCCTCTAGTTTGATTCTTATAGATGCCCCTGACACGAGTGGAAGAGTTGAGAACAACAGAACATACAGAACAGAGTATTCAAAATAATAATTTAATTCAATTAGTGTCCGTGCCGCACTGATACAGCTAGTTGAACAACATCAATGTTCAATTTTTAAAATATTAGCAAAGAGGAGGGGCTGGAGGGAGGCTCAAGAAGGAGGGGATATATATATATATATATACACATATACATATACATATATATGTGTATATATATATATGGAGAAGGCAATGGCAACCCACTCCAGTACTCTTGCCTGGAAAATCCCATGGACGGAGGAGCCTGGTAGGCTGCAATCCATGGGGTCGCTAAGAGTCGGACACGACTGAGCGACTTCACTTTCACTTTTCACTTTCATGCACTGGAGAAGAAAATGGCAACCAACTCCAGTGTTCTTGCCTGGAGAATCCCAGGGGCGGCAGAGCCTGGTGGGCTGCCATCTGTGGTGCCGCACAGAGTCAGACACAACTGAAGCGACTTAGCAGCATACATATATATAGGGCTGATATATATGGTTATCACTTTGTTGTATGGCAGAAGCCAACACAACATTGTAAAGCAATTATCCTCCAATTAAAAAAATATATTAGCAAACTGGATTTTGAAGACATTTTTATCAAATAATCCACTTCAGAAAACCTTTTCAGATATGCAGATTTTTTAAAAAATTATTTCTTCTGGAAGAATTCTATTGGCTGAGGTGGTTTCCCTGGCATCTCAGGTCAGTTCTATCCTAGAGGTAAAAAGTAATGATTCAAACTGGTTTCCCAGCACAACTGAACAAGAGCTGTCGTCAACATATTGAATTTTTCACATTTCAACCCGTTGTTTTAGCACTGTGCAGACATAAACGTTGACATCACTCCTCAGAGGAGCACCATCTTGCCTGATGGCCCCATAGTTTGGAAGGAAGGTAATGACAGACACTATGAGAAGTATGTGTTGGATAGATCTAATATTTAATGTGTTCCATGAGATGCTTTGTGTCTGAGCTCCACCAGCTCTCATCAGCTAACTCCCCCACCCATTCACCCACAATCATAATTCCTCTCTCTTTGATAACGTGCCAACACAGGGAGAGGCAAGGGTTTGGAACAAGAGCATCTGAAGTGGAAGAAAACACAACGGGCCTCTCACTTTCCCTCTCTAACCGCAACAATTGGAGAAGACTTTGGCCTGAAAAAATCTATCTGCTACTAAATGGTACCCAGATGGAAATCACAGCTGTTCTCTGGTACCAGCTGTACCTATGCCCATCCATCTTCAGAACACGCCTGCGGCTGAGCAGGGAGAAAAATTGGGTTGACAGAGCAGTTAAAGAGCCTCTCTTTTCTTCTGCTCACTTTTCCTTTTATCTTTCCCCTTCAGTTTCAGAGTTTCTTGTTCTCACCTTCATGCTGTGGCAGTGCTGACAGAAGAAAACTGCAGTTCTGGAAAACCAGTGGTGAGTAACAGCCCCAGGCTCTGAATACCTAATGCCTATTGTATGCGTGTGTGGGAGGGGCGACAGGAGGGAGGGGGAGAATTTGGTCGAATAGCCTGGGTAGGAAGAGGACCTCGTGATGATGACCCCAGTGCCTCCAGAGAGTATCTGACTTTTGATACCTGTCTTCTAATTAAATCCAAACATCTAATATGCACGGCCTCTAGGAATGCATTGTTCAAACAGATTCGATTCCTGCCCAGAGTCTTTTCAAGCCACTGACCACTTTGAACCTAATTAGAAAAAGCAGAGGACACTGGAGACATTTAATAAAAGGAATCAGGTTGCTGCTTCATCTTCATGACCTGGGATTTATAAGGGAATTTCACTGGCTTTGTAGCAATGTAAAATAAATAGACATTAGATGATGACAGGGAAAACAAAATTGCTGCCAAAGCTAAAAAGAGCTTGGCAAAAGAAGAAAGAACTACTACATAGTCAGTCATTATTTACTGTACAAACCTTTTCATAAAGCATAGAAGAGAGATACATAGGAATAATGGGCCCTTGCTAAAAGATGAAAAGAGCTTTCTATAGCTACATTATCCCCTTGTCGGAGGCACAGACTCGTCCCAGTGGTTACACAATCTTATTGTTCTATTCAACCATTCAGAAAGCTGAATGAACACCCCTGCTCTGGAAATTTTAAAGACTGAAATAAATAGTCCACGCGTTTCCAAGGAAAAGGATAAAACTGTAATGGATGGAAATGACTAATTAATTCATTAATCCTCGCAGACTGCCATGGTCCACTGCATATGGTCTCACCAGTTAATTAGTTTTTTTGCTTGTCATGCTAAAACGTAAATAAGCGCTGTTACTTAACCTACCAGCTCCTGACAAAGCAATCCAGCTGTTCATTATTTCATGTAAAAGGAGGAATGCTTTGCTGTTTGGTGGTGGTGTTATCTTTGAGATGTGTGCAAAATAACGTGACCTGAAAAAACCATCTTAAAGAAATGGTTTGATTCTATGCATTCCCCCTTCTTACCCCAGGAAACAGAAATCCTGTAGCTTCTTTAATAAAGATGTGTCCACCCAATCCAACAATAGGGAATTAATTTTAAATGTTAGCGAAGAAAATTTTATTTTCTTTAAACTGTAGCGTGCTCATAGCTATGGAGCACTGTAACTATAAACTTGATCTAAACAAAAGATACACAATGGAAAGATCGGAAGAAGCAAGGTACATTTTTGATGAATGCTAACAAGAGTCTACCTTGCCACTAGGTTGCATTTTGATAGCTAATGTCATAGGTAGACTCATTTAGCCTTTCCGTGTGTGTGTGTGTGTGTGCGTGTGTGTGTGTGTGTGTGTGTGTGTTAGGGAAGGAGATTTGTTGCCTGGGGTGAAAAGTGGGAACAAATGTGTTCCTACAGCATCTGAGAAAACTGGCGGAAGAAAGTGAAAAATGTATCCAGGGAAATGCGCAACAAAGGGACCATTCTTACAAAGGAAAGAACACTGACCCCAAAGCTGTACTGATATGTTATATGGTACCCGAAGCAGAGCAAAAAACTTTAACTGTAGCGAGCAAAAAGTGGTGGATTCTAATTAATCTTACTTTCGAGAGCAATGGGGCCTTGTACAGACCATTAACTGAGTACCCACCCTGACTTTAAATCTTTAAGACCTCAGGGTCTTGAGCAAGACATCTGCCCTTCCTAAGCCACTACTTCCTCGACAGGAAAATTGAGAGACTAACACCTCCTGCTTCACAATATCTCAGTTTCAAAGATCAAATACCAAAATTATGGGAAATTGTTCTGGAAGCTGTAAAGCCCTGTATGAAGATGGTGTTTAATTGACTATGATAAAGAAGCATCACATATAACCAATAAATGAATGTTTCAAAGAACATGGAAAGAGTACTCAATATTACAACAATCTTAAATACAATTTAGTCTTTCTTGGAGGGTTTAAAAAGTATTTTAGGAAGCCACAATATCTCTTTCTGTTAGGAATAGGAATCAAGTACAGAAATAGCCAACCAACTTGTATGGCAAAAATTAAAATTCTGATGATTTCATATATGTGGTTGTTTGAAATATCAATTATCAGGAGCTACTCTAGGCCATTATGCCTTTCAACTGTATCATCTAAGTTGTATAAGAGATATTACTACTAAGTCACTTCAGTCATGTCCGACTCTGTGCGACGCCATAGACGGCAGCCCACCAGGGTCCCCCGTCCCTGGGATTCTCCAGGCAAGAACGCTGGAGTGGGTTGCCATTTCCTTCTCCAATGCATGAAAGGGAAAAGTGAAAGTGAAGTCGCTCAATCATGTCCGACCTTTAGCATGGACTGCAGCCTACCAGGCTCCTCCATCCATGGGATTCTCCAGGCAAGAGTACTGGAGTGGGGTGCCATTGCCTTCTCCGCGATAAGAGATATTAATCACCCATTAAAAAGAATGACAGAACTATATCAATTGACTGCGAAAATTTTCACAAGATAGTACTGATTGAGCAATGTAAGAGGGAGACATGAGTTTGGGGAAAACCAGAGATGCTGTCCATTGGAGAAAGATGCCCTTTACTCAAGATGCTTTATTTCCATCTGTCAGGATATTCTTATAATATATAGCCATCTGATAGAAAATTGTTGTAATAAATAGAAAACCCTTCACTGTCTGCAATATGATTGGACTTCTATTAGCTGTGGTGCCCTTGTGCAGTGCACAACCCTCCCAACCATGTAGGGTGACCCTGAGATGTTCAGTTTTAATTTTTACACTTTCATTTTGTGTTATATTTACTGCAAAATTTATGAACTACCATTTGCAACTTGAAAAACCAATGTCACTTTCAATGTTTGAAACAAGTATTAAAAGTGTATTAGTATTGGAAACCATCCAGGTATCCACAATAGGGGATTGGTTAAGTTAATTACATATGTTCATTTACTCAACTACTTAGAAACCTATTAAAATGGTGAGGCAAATGTATATAATGTTTAAGAGGGAAAAATGAAGTTAAAAAACATATGCATACTGTGTACAAGACAGCAAAAGAGACACTGATGTATAGATCAGTCTTATGGACTCTGTGGGAGAGGGAGAGGGTGGGGAGATTTGGGAGAATGGCATTGAAACATATATAATATCATGTATGAAATGAGTCGCCAGTCCAGGTTCGATGCACGATGCTGGATGCTTGGGGCTGGTGCACTGGGACGACCCAGAGGGAGGGTATGGGGAGGGAGGAGGGAGGAGGGTTCAGGATGGGGAACACAGGTATACCTGTGGCGGATTCATTTCGATATTTGGCAAAACTAATACAATATTGTAAAGTTTAAAAATAAAATAAAATAAAATAAAAAAACATATGCATAGTATTCTAGATAGAGATAGATGTTGACAAAGGATGGATAGTTAGATAGCCCTGTTTATTTGCGGAATAATCCTGGAATGAGACGCAGCACGGAGGTGATTCATGTATGGCTGGCGCATGGGTAATTTTTGCCTTTATATTTATACATTTCTATATTTGTTGGACTTTTTATAATAATCAAAAATTGTTTCTGTTGGGAATTTTGTCAGTTAAGTTGTGCTGGAGAAAATGTCTGTCTCCTCCCATTTAAGCAGAAGGACCTTTGGACAACCCAGAGGATTATTTAATATTTAACTTAGCAAACCAGTTAAGTCATTGGCAGAGCTTCTTAAGAGTCTGAGTCTTGCTTTCAGTAAGCATCCAGGTTGACTTCTATGTGTGTTTTCTATTAGTTTAGTTCTTAACCATTTTCCCCAGGATAGTAGAAAAGAAAGAAACTTGTTGGGTTCGATGAATGGAAAGGAGTCAGAGGAAGTTGACAAAGGAAAGCGGAGCATACACGTTCTCTGTCGGTGGTGGCGCCCAGCTTAAACATGGTTCCCTATGTTATCTCTTTATTCACACCATACCTGTATACCCTAGCATGTTTCTGAATGTTTGCGATCATGGGAAATACAAAAATGAGCAAGATCCAATGCTGCCCTCAAGGAACTTACAATTCATTTTCTGTCCAGACAGTCCAGAAGCTTCCAAACACAGATTGACATGGACCAAGAGGATTAGCAGAGGACCAACTGTTTTCAAAATAACCACTCATTGCACTGAAATCAATGAATCCTTTTTGAGGCATAATTCTATTTTATACAAGGGACAGCCCTTAAGACTAGGAAAAATAAGTCACCTGATTTACAGACAAAAGTTGACAATCTTCACAGGGCATTGGAAATAAAGATCTTTATTCTCAGTTTATAAGTGAGCATGAACTATAGCGTGTGTGCGGCTGCCTCTCTGCAGAGCTGGCAGTAAGCAGGCAAACCCTTAGTGTCAGGGGAGAAGGCAGAATGGAAAATACAGTGAGAAGTGGAGACCGCTAATGGAGAGAGATGTTGAATGGGTAAGCTCTCATCTGCACATACAGAAGCCTTCACGTGGTTATGAACAAAGGGTGATTGCAAGACAGTTTATTAATTGAAAGTAACTGTTCTCATCTTGGTGCAATGGCTTGATGTTGAAAAACCAAGCACATGATAAAAGGACATGCACAGTCAGCAGAGAAACCTCAGCTTTCAAAAATCTGCTAGGAAGAAAAAGTTTAGAATGGATTTGTTTTCTGGCTCCTCACAACAAATTAACCACCAAGGGACTCCCAAGGAGCTGAATAAGGAACCAGTCTTTCCCTCCCCCTCCTTCCCCACCCATTCCGCAGTCTTCCCCTCTCCATCTCCCTATCTCTTGCCCTTCTGGCTACTCATATGTGCATGGTGAGCAAGTATCCAAAGAAGTGCTCTATTTTTTGTCCTCTTTCTCATGCAGCAACTAATACTTGAAAAAGCAAAACGAATTCCACACATCCCATACCCTAGAACTAGGGCTTACTATAAAACAAAACAAAAATTAGATTTCTCATTTATGAGTCATTTTTCCCATTGTTAAATAAATACGATTCGCATTCAGCAGATGTGTCCATGAAGTGACCGTGTGGGTATATTAAAGACTGGGTTTCTTACCTGCTTTGTTCCTGGGTTCAGCACCAGGTTGATAATTTGCACATTACACAATATGACTGCATTGAAGGTGAAAGTGTTAGTCACTCAGTCTTGTCTGACTCTTTGAGACCCCATGGACTGTAGCCCGCCAGGTTCCTCTGCCCAAGTTCTCCAGGCAGGAATACTGAAGCAGGTTTCCATTTCCTTCTACAGGGGATCTTCCTGACCCAGGAATCAAACCCAGGTCACCTGCATTGCAGGCAGATTCTTTACTGCCTGAGCCACCAGTGACTGCATTGAGAGACCTAATTGGCTATACTGGCCAATTCCTTTGTGAAAAAAAGAAAAAATAATAATTTGCTGCTGGAAACTACTGTTAAATGTGTGTGGTGAAGTGTTCTCCAGTGGAATACATTGCTTTTAAAAATATATATTTATTTATTTAGCTGTGCTGGGTCTTAGCTGTAGCATGCAGGATGTTTTTTGGTTGCAGCATGCAAACTCTTAGTTACAGCATGTGAGATCTAGTTTCCCAACCAGGGATCAAACCCAAGCCTCCTGTATTAGGAGCATGGTGTTTTAGCTACACGACCACCAGGGAAATCCCAAGATACATTGCTTTGAGCCTCCCAGAAATGAGTCCAAAGTATCGTTCCATGATGTAATAATTACGATCACAAAAATCTTTATTTCACTAGGAATATTTGTCTTTGAACCAAAACAGTGCTGGACTTAGACAAAAGCCACACATATACACAACACATCCTTTGAGATCCAGCCCCTCCAAGTTTTCTCTCTTCTCTTAGACACATATACTCTCTGCCAGGATGTGAGTTGAAGTCAATGAGGTACCTTCTTAAGATACTAGTTGTTGGTAAATGATGTCAAAATGTGTAAGAAAAGACTTCAATCAACCTTCTCTCTATAAATGTTCTAAGCACTAATGAAAGGCCAGGGAAGTAGCATTGTTGAAAACCTACATCATGTTTTCCTCTCTTGAATGAACCAGTCTCCTCTGCAAAAGACAGGAGCGTCAGCCCAGAAGGAGGCAAAACTAAGCATTCTGGAAATGCAGCCCTGCCAAGAAGTCATCTGTTCTTGGTGTTGGAAAAACTTCAACCATATTACATGTCTTTTCCAAACAAGTGTTTGAGGGCTCTGGAAAATTCTTCCTGGGCCACAATACAGAATAACTGAAGGACGTAATTTGGTGTCTACCGTCCATTTGTCATCCCAATGTTAGTTCCGATCTTTTAGCTTTGGAAATCTATAATCACATCACTGGACTTCCCATTTGAGAGACTTGGCTACAGTGAGCAAGAAGGTAGATTTTCACTTCTTTATTTGATATTACTATTTTAGTTTTTTGCGTTTTTTTTTTTTTTTTTTTCATTTTCTTCCCAGAGTTAACAGGAAAACAAATTCTTTCAGGGGAGTTCTAGAACTGGCTTCATGGTTTTAAAAGGAGGAAAAGGACTTGTGAGAAGCGCAAGGAAAGGGAAGATGGAGCCAGGGTGGGAGGTGGAATGGAATGAATAAATGCCACCAAACTGAGCACACTGGGCAAGCCCACAGTGGAGATCAGCCCAGGTAACATGTCACAGTGACCCTGAATTACTCTCTGTGCATTTCATCACGGACGTACATGTGATTGTTTTGTTTTGCTTTGCTTTAATTTGGCCACACCACATGGCATGTGAGATCTTAGTTCTCACATCCCAGGATCAAATCCACAGCCCCTGCATTGAAGCTCAGAGTCTACACCACCAGACCACCAGGAAAGTTCCACTCATACAATTTTTAGTGCTGAAATGAAAGTGAAGAAAAAGACTATTTTATAAACCTCGAGAGCAAATGATTCCCCTCGCTATTTTTTTTTAAACCATGAATAGCATTCAGTTTTTCTATTAAATGCATTTAAAACAAAAGAGAAATTCTCTCCAAGAAGGCACAAATTCTAAATCCTCTGATGCTGGAAACAAGGTTGAACAACACGAAAAATCACCCCAACAGCTGTTTCTATACAGCAGCTCTTAGGAAGGGAATCTCACGGTGTCACTTAACCAGCTGTCATATTGGGGAATAGTGAACGTACCAATTGATGTATTGTTCCTGGGAGGTGGGAAGAGTAGGGGTTTATTTGAGAAGAGAGGGAAGAAGGGTCAGTGAATTACAGCTCTAACCTGTGAACAGTGGTTGAATTGTTTGGGGTGTTGATTCAAAATCCTACAAAGGCCCCATTATCCTTATTCTCCAGGTGATTGTACACCTGACAAATGGTAATGGCAACATTAGCTGACCTGCGAGAGTCCTCTAGACTCTAATGTGTGCCAGTATTAAGCCTGATAGCCTCTCTCTCTCCCCTATTTTGATAGCTGCCTGCTGTTTAAGCAAAGCACTGGGTTTCCTGACAGCTGAGGCCCAGGTGGCCTCACTATCAATCTAAACAAGCTGACGTGAAATTGATCTTCCAGGGTTGGGACTTGGGGAGCTGGTGTCAACAGAGCATTCCACCTTCAGTAAAGATAATTCTTTCATCATCAAGGGCGATAGGAGGAAGGACTAAGGAGAGCTGACACAGGTGTCCAAGTTACCCACTTGTATTTGCTTTTTAAACTCCAATTGTGATGACATCACCTTATCAAAGGGCTGTGTTTGTTGATGTTTGTTTATGTGGGTTGTCAGTATATAACCATGCACAATTATAGCTGGATCAGCCCTCTATATTAAAAAGATGGGAAAATTGAACCACAAAAGAAACTCTTTGGGCAAAGAAATGTTGATGGAAGCAAACAAAGAAAATGCAACCTGGATGGAAATTTCCAATAGTTTTAAAAACAATCCGGACAGTGTGGGCAGACTAGTGGTTTGAAAAAATACATATGTGTGTTAGTTGCTCTGCTGCTGCTGCTGCTAAGTTGCTTGAGTTGTGTCCAACTCTGTGCGACCCCATAGACGGCAGCCCACCAGGCTCCGCCGCCCCTGGAATTCTCTAGGCAAGAACACTGGAGTGGGTTGCCATTTCCTTCTCCAGTGCATGAAAGTGAAAAGTGAAAGTGAAGTCCCTCAGCTGTGTCCGACCCTCATCGACCCCATGGACTGCAACCTTCCAGGCTCCTCCGTCCATGGGATTTTCCAGGCAAGAGTACTGGAGTGGGGTGCCATTGCCTTCTCCAGTTAGTTGCTCAGCCATGTCCAACTCTTTGTGACTCCATGGGGTGTAGCCCACCAGACTCCTCTGTCCATGGGATTTCCCAGGTAAGAATACTGGAGTGGATTGCCATTTCCTTCTCCAGGGGATCTTCTTGACCCAGGTATCGAACCTGCAAGTCTTCTGCAAGAGACTTGCAGCCAGACTCTTTCTCATCTGAACCACCAGGGAAGCCCACCAATAAAATTATCCCACCAATAAAATCCAACCAACAGAATAAGTAATCCAGGAATAATTTTCTATTTAGGTTTTCAAATCAATATGTGAAAATTTTAGTAGACTTATTTTAACCAAGTTTGGCTTAGGATTGTCTTAGGTTTGGCATTTCATTCATCTTTGGGGAGGAATAAGGAATGATGCTAAAGCTGAAACTCCAGTACTTTGGCCACCTCATGCCAAGAGTTGACTCATTGGAAAAGACTCTGATGCTGGGAGAGATTGGGAGCAGGAGGAGAAGGGGATGACAGAGGATGAGATGGCTGGATGGCATCACCAACTTGATGGACATGAGTTTGAGTGAACTCCGGGAGTTGGTGATGGACAGGGAAGCCTGGCGTGCTGCAATTCATGGGGTCACAAAGAGTCGGACACAACTGAGCGACTGAACTGAACTGAACTGAATGTACATTCAAAATAGAAGTCAGAATGACCTTTGTGTTTGACTAAACCTAGCGTAGTCAATTGGACTATAAAGAAAACTGAGCACCAAAGAATTGATGGTTTTGAACTGTGGTGTTGGAGAAGACTTTTGAGAGTCTCTTGGACTGTAAGGAGATCCAACCAGTCCATCCTAAAGGAGATCAGTCCTGAGTATTCATTGGAAGGACTGATGTTGAAGCTGAAACTCCAGTACTTTGGCCACCTGATTCGAAGAACTGACTCATTTGAAAAGACCCTGATGCTGGGAAAGATTGAGGGTGAGAGAAGGGGATGACAGAGGATGAGATGGTTGAATGGCATCACCAACTAATGGACATGAGTTTGAGTAAACTCCAGGAGTTGGTGATTGACAGAGAGGCCTGGCATGCTGCAGTCCATGGGGTCTCAAAGAGTCGGACATGACTGAGCAACTGAACTGAACTGAACTGAGCGTAGTCAATAAGGGGGAAAAAAAAAAAACCTTTGTAGAGAGAAAATGAGTTGTACTCATGAGTTTAGTTTGGTGGCATGAATGGGGCCATTTCTTTTTTGAATCTCACTGAGTTGGAACTGCTAGAAATGAGGCATGACCTTGCGCTGCAATACAGGAACAGCTAATTCCTTATCTATAAGAGTTGTCCTGAGATTAGGTTAGATCTTCGAATCAGCATGAAAACTGATTAGAAAGTGAAAAATCAGAAAAGCAATGGGCTCTTTCATTTATACAACACTAGAATGAGTTGTTGTTGGAGAAACCCAACAAGTTTTTTCCACTTAAAGTACACTCTGAAAACATCAGACTATAAAGACAAAAAAAAAAAAAAAAAATCTACAGTTAAAAACCCAACCCAGTGCACCAAAGGGCATCTTCCAGTTTGGAAAATGTGAAATTAGCATTAGCAACTGTGTAGATTTTGCAGAAGAGCTGTGCATTCGCTATGAAAGATCTAAGACACACATTATCCCAGGCTTGGTCTATGATTCTGTGTGGCCTGAAGCTGAACATGCAAATTCTTTGAGCTACAACTTAATTTTACCTCTAAAAGTCAATGGGAATATAACAACAAAGAACACTACAAATGTGGGAAGAGTCTTGCTCAAATGACTGGGGAAATTGGTGGCTGAGCACTTCCTGAAGAATAAAATGAAAACACGATTTGATTATCTTGTTCCCACATATTTCAAACAAACTACTAAACTCTGGTTCCAACCTAACCAGATGAACCTTTCCAGAAACATTTCCTAGATCTTGGTGAGGAAATATTTTGGGTTAGGAGAACTAAAGGCACCTCGTTTCTTTACTTCAGTCAATGGCACTTCATCCTCTACACATCGAGTAGCATGCGATTTTCTACCACCACCTTGAGAGCATCAGAGGCCACAGTATCTGGTGGCACCACAAACTAAGTGAAAACCAGACAGTTTCTACAACACAATTCTTCTATGCTGTAAGAGAGATGACGGGCATGGCTTCTTAGTAATTTGCCTAATTTCATTGTGTTGTCTTAGTGGGTAACACACCCACTAAGAAAGTCCTAAAAAGTGCTGTCAATATAGGAAAAATCCACATAATAGATCAAACTTGAAGCACTATTTAAAATAGTCATGACATGGAAGTAATCTAAGTGTCTCTTGACAGAGGAACAGAGAAAGAAGCTGTGGTGTGTATATATACACACACAATGGAATATTACTCATAAAAAAGAATGAAATAATGCCATTTGCAGCAACATAGGTGGCTGCTGCTGCTGCTGCTAAGTCACTTCAGTCGTGTCCGACTCTGTGCGACCCCATGGACGGCAGCCCATCAGGCTCCCCCGTCCCTCAGATTCTCCAGGCAAGAATACTGGAGTGGGTTGCCATTTCCTTCTCCAATCCATGGAAGTGAAAAGTGAAAGTGAAGTCGCTCAGTCGTGTCTGACTCTTAGCGACCCCATGGACTGCAGCCTACCAGGCTCCTCCATCCATGGGATTTTCCAGGCAGGAGGACTGGAGTGGGGTGCCATTGCCTTCTCCGAACATAGGTGGACCTAGAGATTATCATATTAAGTGAAGTCAGAAAGAAGCAGATAATTACAATATGATATTACTTATTTGTGAAGTCTAAAAAAATGATACAAATGAACTTGTTTATAAAGTAGAAATTAACTCTCAGACATAGAAAATAATCTTATGGTTAACAAAGAGGCAGCAGTGATGGGGTGCAGCAATAAATTAGGAGTTTGGGATTAACAGATACAAACTACTATGTCTAAAACAGATAAGCAACAAGATTCTACTGTACAGCACAAGGAACAATATTCAATATTTTGTAATAATCTATAGTGGGAAAGAATTTTAAAAAGATATATGTATATATGTTTAACTGAATCACTTTACTGTATACCTAAAACTAACACAATGCTATAAACCAACTATATTTTTTAAAAATTAAAATCAACCAATGTAGCACTGATTATTTTCTTCTGATCTCTGCTTTACAGAGGACTTGAACTAGAGCTATAAGTCTTCTGGATCAGTTCTGCTCAAAAGCACTTGTTGTTTATATATATACAATAAAATGTATTAATGTCTCTTTTTTGGACACCATAAAAGTTCAAAATATGTGATCTAAGTGAACATTTCAGATAACTTGTTTACCACTATATTCTAGAATCAAGTTCAGTTCTTGACCAGTAGTAAATGTTCAAAGTAAATAATTCAGGCTTTGTCCTTTTAACAGCATAAGTTGTTTTGAATCTTAACCATTCTTAGCACGTACATCTTAAGGAATAGGACATTCTAAATGTAATTCCATGTTTTGTCAACAAGTGAAGTTTACATGGAAAGCCTCCATCGTTGAATCATGCTATTGTGGTGATGACTTTAGAGATTCTTGGGCAGTACAAGACCATTTTCTCCTATGCTGGATGGTCTGTTCATAACATCCTTTCATAACATTGAATCCAGGAGGCTGCCTCTCTCAGGGTTCTGCCTCTCTCCACTCATCATCCATCTATTTCATAAATATTTATTGAGCACCTGCCTCGTACTTTTGTTGCTGTGTTGTTTAGTCGCTAAGTCATGTCTGATTATTTGTGACCCCGTGGACCATGACCTCCCAGGCTCCTCTGTCCTTGGGATTTCCCAAGCAAAATACTGAAGTGTGTTGTCATTTCCTTCTCCAGGGGACCTTCCCCTGGATCCCCTAGGGATCAAACTCGTGTCTCCTGCATTGGCAGGTGGATTCTTAACTGCTGAGCCACCAGAGAAGTCCACCCTACATTATTCCAGGTCCTAAAACTCTTAAAGGTTTTATTCCTACAGTGCTTGGATTTTATGATAACAATCTTCCATGCTGCTCAGAATCTCTTCTAACTTATATACAATATTGTGTCTGTGTTCAAAATGACTGAAGTTTCTACATTTCCAAAATCTAGGTTATTGTGGCATTCCTGGAGTTAATCTTCTTGCTTAATACTTGTCCCCTCAGCTGACACACTGCTCTCCATCACATTCTATGTCTTTGCTGCTAATGATCCATAAGTCAGGAAGCTGTGAAATTTTCCCTTCCTCTGTAGTGACACCAGCCCAGTGCCAATTCTGAAATTGTATCTGAAAAATATTTGGGGTTGGTGGAAAGTTATAGGGATCTGATTTTTTTAAAGCCTCAGGCCTCACATTCATATAACTCAAGAATACTAACCTAGATCTTTCCAGATTGTTGCTCTGATTTCAGGCTCAGTGATGTGTTCTCAAATTCATTCCCCCATCAGTACCATTTTGCTCTCATGCATGGACCCAATTCATGCTGAGCCCTGACAGGAGGTGCATGGACAGCATGGTGGGGCCAGGCAAATTTGAAACAGCCCATTGCCCGTTAACTAGTTTTAGAAACAACAATGAAACAGGAAATAACAAAGCATGATCCTTGAATTAGTACTTCAGCAAAAATACTCAAGAGTTTTTCCACAGTCTGTAAATTGCTCCAGCTGTGTTTTCACGGTTTATGAAACTGAGAAAGGCAAACTCTAGAGACAAATTAAAATGTTGGATCTGGTCAGGGATGATTTTATAATAAAGGTGCTCAGTTATATGGTATAGTCTATGATACACACAGAACTATAAGCCAAGTCTACTGAAAATACAAACAGTTTATGCATTGTCCACCCAGAGGGACAAGGACTGGCATATATCAACACACAGATCAACCCAAATAATAAGATCTGTTTTATTGCTATGTTCTACCAGGAGAGGATGGAGGTATAACATTTTATTATGAAACGACTAATAGAAGGAACAGGAACACATAGGGATGGGCTCACTTTGGAAGGAAATGAATCGTGGATGGGGAGTGCCACCTTTTGGCTATTGGATGGTTTGACAGTCTCTCTGTTTAAAGAAAAAATTATTTTTGGCTTAGTGAATCGTGAGCTTTGCAATCTAATTCAGAAATACTTCTAAAAGCTCTTTTCCAGGTATCTCTGGGTCTCATCCTTTTTGAAATCAGCCTTGTTAGACTACCTCATGCTTTGCCCATTCAAATACTTCCCAAGAGGTTGACGTGAGCTATTTATTGCTCCCTATCACTTCCCAGAGTACCAAAGATGTAGCCAGAAAAACCAAGACAACATTGAAAGGCAGGGTACATTTTTAAGTTGCACTGCACTCCTGGCTGGGATGGCACAGAAGCAACAAATACAGAGTCTGATGGAGCTAACACAGTCCTTAGAGTCTCATAGCCCTGAACTTAACCCAAGCTATGACATTTGGGAAGAGATTTATTGTTCCTGGTTGGATAAGCATGGAGTTTTCCAGAGAAATAAATTAAACGTACAAGTAACACAAATACCATGCAGGTAGTGATGCATGTCACAGAGGCTCCCCACCTCAGGAAAATCTAAAAATAGTCACATGGGTGCCCATTAACTTTGGCAATATGAAGAGATGTTGGAGACTAAGAATTGACCAAAGTCGTGGGTCACCAAGCTATAGTGAGATGGAGCGTAAAGCTTCCACCTTCATATATGAGGCTTCTAAAGAGCTCAGTGAACAAGAGTTCTTCCTCTCACCCTAGACAAGGCAGAACTAGTGAAAAGAGCCCACACTGAAGAGTCTTCCCTCCAGAAGAATTTCCTAGGAGCCCCAGAGATTTCCCCTACCATGAATAGATTCTTAAAAGGAAGCATCAACATTTTGAGATCCCATTGCCCCAAGAGAGTACAGACGGACTCCATAGAATCAGAGCGCTGAATTACATGCATGGGCTGAGCATACTCCCCGTGTCCTCAAGGGTTTACAAGACCCTTATAAGTGCTCCATGCTTTGCCTCAGTAGAGGCTTCAGGGAAAAACATCACAACAGCCTGAAAGACCCTGCTCCCATATTCCTGTAGGTAAGGAGTTAGAGGTAAAGCATGAGAAAATCAGACACAATCCAGGCAAGATAGAACTGAGGGCTTAGATGCCAAGGACAGGCTTGAAAGTAACAGGTTGGGAGGACCGAGTCTAGTGTTTGGTTTGTATCACACACTCAGAAAATGTTTCTTCACCATTCCTTATTCCTTTCTTAAGTTTCCCAGGTCGCTCAGTGGTAAAGAATCCACCTGCCAATGCAAGAGACACAAGTTCAATCCCTAGGTCAGGAAGATTCTCTGGAGGAGAAAATGGAAACTGCTCCAATATTCTCACCTGGAAAATCCTCTGTGTGGTCACAAAGAGTCAGATATGACAGAGCACACAGGCATAGCATGGCACCTCACAGCTGTAGGCTCTGTTCATGGGCTCCTTTTTGTTGGTAAAGAACCAGGTTCACCATCAGACCTAGGACAACAAGCTGCCCAGAGGGCACAATGAACCTGGGAATCCACTGAAGGAAATGTATTCATTCTACAAATACTTGCTGAGTTCCTATTATGTAAGTTTCCTACGAAACTATCACCTCCAATGTATCATCTCAGTTAATCCCCCAAACAATCCAGTGTTGTTTTATTGCTTTATTATCATCCCCATTTGATGAATAAGGAAGCTGGAGCTCAGAAAGGTGAAATTAAATCTAAACCCAGAAAGAAATGTCCTTACCGTGTCTGCAGAATGGAAAGAATAGGAGGGCAGGGAAATAAACAGGGAGAAGAAAATCTGAAAGGATAAGCAAGGTGGAGGTTTGAGAAAGACCAACAGTGATTGGGAAGCTGAAATAAAAGCTGGGGCATAGCAGATAGAAGTGTTCTAGATGAGTTAAACATAGCTAAAAATCCTCCAAAAGTTATTTTTTTTAATGTAAGAAAAAATAAGGTATTCATCACCGAAAACATTTCTACTTCAGATTATTTTGTGCCTTGTGGTTTACACAAAATGTTTGCATCCCTTATTTGACCCTCCCATCCAAATATGAAAAGTGGGCAAGAAAGACAGCACAGTCGCCGTTTTGCAAGTGAAGGAATCAAGGTTTGAAACGGTGCAATCTCCTGACTAGGGTTATACAGTTGAAGAGTGGGGGGCATGGGGTTCACACTGGGTGTTGCACTTGAATTCAGTATTTTTTATTTTACAATGTTTACACACCCTGGAAAAGCCAAGCAAGCTCAAAGCTGTCATTTACAGGTGTAGTTAAAATAGATGGTTAAAAAGAGACTCAACCTCATGCAAGCCAATATTGTTACGCATTTTTTTTCTCCCAGAGAAACAAAGTACTAAAGGGTAGGAGATCAAAGGAGAACAGTTGAGTCACAGCCACATGTTGAGAAACCAAAGCCAAAGGCTTTTTTTGGATGGGACTTTGGTCAGCATCTAAAACATAACAAACTAATTATTAATTTTTATTCAATTCTGGTTTTTCAATTGACGAATTTTGTTCCAGATGAAAATGTGCATTGTAGCAAAAATGTAAAACATCACGTCATTGTCTTATTATTCTCTAAAAGAACAAATTTCACCTAGGGAGAGATTATAGACAATTTTTTTCAAACACGTTAGGTATAGATTGTGGATTGTATTAGAGGCAACTTGCCCTTCCAAAAGACTAAGACCACTCTCCAATTTTACACCCAAGAGACAAAAAAAATAAATTAGAATAAATTATTGATAAAATAAAAATTATTGGAGGAAAGTAACTAAAAGGAAGTTTAAGAAATAAGATGCAGAATTATTATTAATTATTGCAGTCTTTGGAAACTCAGTGTGCTGTTAAAGAGTACCTCAAGGCTACAATACCAAAAGGAAAGGAAAAAAGATGGTGGGAGGAAAAATGACCATTTCTAAATTTAAAAGGAGTTTGGTATCAGGAGATTAATAGAGCTGTCAGTGTGATCGTACTCAGAATGCTGGCAAATTTCCAACTGGAACTGACACATTCAAGATATAATAATGGTTTTCTGGCTTCCTAACTAATTTGAACTTGGCTCTATTTTTTTTAATAGCCTTCATTTTTTTTAGAACAGTTTTAGATTTTCAGAAAAATTGAAAAGACAGCACAGAGAGTTTCCATGCTTCCCACACCCAATTTCCCCTATTACTGGTGTCATACAATATATGGTACATTTGTTGTAATTTGTGACCAATGTCAGTACAGTGTTATTAACTAAGTCCATTGTTGATTCACATTTCCTTAGTTTTCCCTAAAGTCTTTTTCTGTTCCAGGATCTCATCCAGGACACCACGTTACATTTAGTTGTCATATCTTCTTAGGCTCTTCTTGGCAGTGACAGTTTCTCTGACTTTCCTTATTTTTAAGGACCTTGACAGTTTCAAAGAGTACTGGTCAAGTATTTTATAGACTGTCCCTCAGTCAGGATTTGTCCGATGTTTCCTCATGATTAGGTTGTGCTCCTTGGAAGAAAAGCTATGACAAACCTACACAGCATATTAAAAAGCAGATACATCATTTTGCTGACAAAGGTCCATATAGTCAAAGCTATGGTTTTTCCAATACTCATGTACAGATGTGAGAGTTGGCCCATAAAGAAGGCTGAATGCCAAAGATTTGATGGTTTGGAACTATGGTGCTGGAGAAGATTCTTGAGAGTCCCTTGGGTAGCAACAGAGATCCAACCAGCCAGTCCTAAAGGAAATCAATCCTGAATGTTCATTGGAAGGACTGATGCTGAAGCTGAAGCTCCAATACTTTGGCCACCTGATTCGAAGAACTGACTCAGTAGAAATGACCCTGATGCTGGGAAAACTGAAGGCAGGAGGAGAAGGGGACTACAGAGGATGAGATGGTTGGATGGCATCACTGACTCAATGCACCTAAGTTTGAGCCAGCTTTGGGAGATGGTGAAGGACAGGGAAGCCTGGCATGCTGCAGTCCATGGGGTCACAAAGAGTTGGACACAACTGAGCAACTGAACAACAAACGAATTTGGGAAAGGAAAACTAGAGAGACAGGTGGCATTTTCTTCACACAGAACAGGGCACACACTATCATGATGCTGTATCTCAGTTGATGGTAACCTTGAACACCATGTGGAGGTAGTGCTTGTCAGGTTTTTAGTCCGTTTTTTCCACTATATGCTTTTTCTTTTTCTCTTTCTCTCCCCATACTGTCCTCTTTGGAAGGAAATCACTATGTGAAGCCCACAGTTAAGGAGTGGAGAGCCATGTTCTTCCTCCTTGAGGGCAGAATACCTATATAAACGATTTGAGATTTTCTGCAGGGGTTTAGTTCTCCCTCCTATTTACTTTTTCAATCACTACTTGTATCAATATGGGCTCCTGTATATTTATTTTATCCTTTGTGTTGTAATTCAATGCTACTCTATTTATTTTGTTGCTCCGATTGTTCCAAATGTTTTCAGTGTCCCTTCAACCAAGGTAGGGGGTTTGAGGAGGTTTTTTTTTTTTTTTTTGGTTACTCTTGTTGTTGCTTTAAGTACTGCTTTACTTTCTGGCACTATAAGATGCTCCAGGCTCATCTTATAAACAGTCATCCCTAGGTATCCATGGGATATTGGCCCAGGACTCTCCAACCCCTTGGATGCCAAAATCGGCAGATATTTAAGTCCTTTATAGAAAATGATTAGCATAGTTGGCCCTCCATATTGGAGGGTTCTGCATCTGAGTAGTCAATTAATTGCAAATCTGCAGTTGATTGAATTATCAGTGATGAAACGAAGATCCAGCTGCATTTCCTACCCAGCCTGAGAATCAGCCATTTCTCCAAATAGCCCTGGCTCTTTTTTATTGGAGGATAATGTCAGGAGCCAAGCTCAGAATGCTAGGCATCCTCATTGCTACTGGGCTGACTTGGTTCTATATTTAATGTCAGTTGAAGAATTTGTAAAATATTATTGAACATTCACTGTGCGTTTAGAACTGTATTGAACTCCCAGCCATGATTAAGACATTCATTATTTTCCCTCATGAAGTTACATTTTGGTGGAGTTTAAGTGGAAAATGAAAGGAAAAATATTAGATTATTAGTTTATTAGAAGGTGATGAGTATATCTGAAGATGAAAACCCAAAAAGGGAGTAAGGGAAGGGACATCGCAATTTTAAATGAAGTGATCAAGGAGGGCCCCCCCTAAGGAAGGTAAGTGGACTAAAGGAGTCACATAGACGTCTGGAGTAGAAACATTCCAGGAGAGGGAAGAGCTAGTGCAAAGGCCCTGAAGCAGGAGCATGCCTGGCATATGCACAGAATGGATACGAGGCCAGTGTTTCTGGATCGGAGAGCAGAGCAAAACAATACAAACTGAGGTCAAAAAGGTGATGGTGTGGTGCTGCAAGGGATTAGGGAAGGGATGCAAAGCATGCAGAGCAAGTCAGCCATTGCAAAGGCCTTGGCTTTGCTCTAAGAAAGAGGAAAGGGAGATGCTGGAGGATTTACACTTCTTGGGTAAAGATAAATGTGTGCATGTGTGCTCAGTTGTATCCAAGTCTTTGAGATCCCATGGACTGTGGCCCACCAGGCTCCTCTGTCCATGGAATTTTCCAGGCAAGAATACTGGAGCTGATTGCCATATCCTACTCCAGGGGATCTTCCTGACCCTGGGATTGAACCTGCATCTTTTGTGTCTCCTGAACTGGCAGGCGATTCTTTACCAGTGGCACCATCTAGGAAGCCCAAACATGGAACCTGCCAGTCAAAGTACAGTTTTAATTTTCAACTTGTGCAAGGATCATGAAAAGACATGACTCCAAGCCAAGCTGAAGAATGCACCGAGAAGGGGTTCCACATTTACCAACATGGCAGTAGTGGGTAGTAATGAATTCATCCTGAGAAATTCTAGGGGTCTTTCTTTGTCCTGGGGTATTTTTGTGAGTTCCTGAAGGCAGGGTGGGGGGTCTCCCTGGTGGGGAATTCCTAGGTTCTGTCTTCAAAGATTTGAAAAGGAGCAGGTATCCAAAACACACCCCCCAAACTCCTCCAGGATACTCAGGAAAGAGGTTTCACCAGCAGCCTTATCATTAGAGTGTTTGGTAAACTGATCTAAAGATTAAGAGTGGGTTTTACTGGGTAAGGGGGAAATCCACTTGGGATGCTAAGGAACTTCAATGGGAGAGCACACAGGTGGCAGATGCTGCCAGCCAGCTTGCAGCTTGCCATATCTGTCTCATTTCTTATTCTCTTTCCCTCAAATTCTGCATTCGTTTCTTTTCCTCTGTTCTTTGTAAGACTCCTCTTGTCTATTGTTACCTAATCAACAGGACTTCCCTTATAGCTCAGTTTGTAAAGAATCCCCCTGCAATGCAGGAGACCCTGGTTCGATTCCTGGTCAGGAAGATCCACTGGAGAAGGGATAGGCTACCCACTCCAGGATTCTTGGGCTTCCCTTATAGCTCAGCTGGTAAAGAATCTGCCCACAATGCAGGAGACCTGGGTTCGATCCCTGGGTTGGGAAGATCCCCTGGAGAAGGGAAAGGCTACCCACTCCAGCATTCTGGCCTGGAGAATTCTGTGAACTCTATAGTCCATGGGGTCACAAAGAGTCAGACACTACTGAGTGACTTTCACTTTCATGCAAAAGTAACCTTGACCCTTTCCTCACACAATACATAATAATTAACTTGGAATGGATCATAAATCTAAACAGAAGATATCAAACTATAAAAGTCTAAAAAAAAAAAGCAAAAAACTTCCTGCAATTAAAATCAGCGCCACTCTCCTTTTCACACCCTTCTTTTCTCTGTCTCTCTTAGAATGCCCTAGAAAGCACAAGGCTGAAGCACTAACAGAAGAGAGATCAGACCCATTTCCCCGGAACTCTTCTGAGGCTGGTGACCTCTATTAAGTTGCTCAGCCTCTCAGCCTCAAACCTCTCAAGTGCTCAAGAAGGGGGTGCATGGAAAACATCCAGTTCAAAGGCTTACTGTGAGATTTAAATGAACTAAAGAATGTAAAGTGCCCAGAACATGGCATGGTAAGTACTAAGCTTTTGCTAAATTTGACTTGCCTTTTCAAACCTTCCCCCATTTTGCTATAATATAAAGTCTGTGGATATAAAGACTGTCTTGTTCATTTCTGTTTCTCCCTCCAAATCTCGCAGTGACTTGCACTAGTAGAGACTCGAAAGCTGTTAGCTGAATTAGTGGATTCATGAGGCTTATAGTATCACCTCATATATGTTTAAGGCAGAACACACGCCCACACACCTACACACACGCGTGCACGCGCTCATGGGAATCAGGCTGTACCTGACTGCACGTGTTGTTGACTTACTCTGAAGCTTTCCACAGCTCCACAGCAAGTGGGAGTTCAATAAATGTTGTTGACTGACTGATAGCTCAGACTCCATGAGAGATGGACAACTCTCAACATCCAACAGTTACCACCTGTGACTCCCAAAACAACTGCCTTACTCCACACACAGGGCAGCGAGGCAAAACCACATACTCCAGTTGCCGTTGCTGTTAAGGGCACATAGATTTTAGCCAGAACTCACATGGGCTGGGTTTCTGCCTCATCATGTGCTTTTCAGCTTCTTAATTAAAATGGAAATTGAATGTGCTTATTGTAAATGGAACAAAGTCAAAATGATGAATGAGCTGCCACCGAGAGAACTGCCACTCTGCAACCGCTGGCCCTCTCTCTCTTAGGGAGGACTTTCCAAGGGCTGCCTGTTGGCCTGTGAGATGTGGTAGAACAGAGGCTGCCCAGGACTCCCGGAAACCAGTGTCTCAGTGCTTGCACCCAGCCTGGATTTACACTTTTCCCTAGATTGACTGTCTCCATATTGATTGGGGGGCAGGGAGTAAAGCGCCCCTGACAGTTGACTTCCCTGGTGGCTCAGACAGTAAACTGTCTGCCTACAATGTGGGAAACCCAGTTTCAATCCCTGGGTGGGGAAGATCCCCTGCAGAAGGAAATGGCACCCTACTCCAGTACTCTTGCCTGGAAAATCCCATGGATGGAGGAGCCTGGTAGGCTACAGTCCATGGGGTCGCAAAGAGTAGGACACGACTGAGCGACTTCACTTTCACTTTCACTTTCAAAGTGCCCCTGACAGTTGAGTTCAGAGCACAACAATAAGGCCTTCCAGAAGGGACTTTGAGACTGCAGAGAAAAGGCCTGGATGGGTCACACCAAGGCTTAGAAATGTAAGAAATGTGTACAAATGATGCTGCCACCCAGCAGTACCCTTTCCTGGCAACTGCTTCCGCTTACACAGTGACAGCTGCACTCGGGTGCTGGGGAAACATTGCCTCCTTGGCCATCTTGGGAGTGCCCTTTGAACTAAACATGCTTCATAGGTAAGTTCTCAAAACGCACCGGGTGTCTGAGTAGCGAAAGGAAGTGGAGCTTACGCTGAGAGGGGTGGGACATATATTTCCATATTCTTCCTTCTAGGCTAATTCTGATGTTAGAAGCAGAGCCAAGCCAACAGCCAAGGTCTGAGGCCCAGTCTCTTCCACCTCGGTCTTGCTGACAATCAGGGAACAGCAAACAGGAAAACACTACAACCAGACAAAGAGACAAGAGGGAGACAGGTGATGGGAGTTCATTTCGGCTGGTAGATCTCACACTGTTGCCCTTATAATCCCCTGGAAACTTTGTAAGCATCTGAATGGCCACGGTCACCTCTATGACCAATTAAAAAAAGTCAGATCTTTTGGAGCAGGTCCAACCATCAGCATAGTTTCAAAACCATTCCATGTGATTCCTGAGTGAAGTCAAGTTTGAGAATCAGAACTTTGGGCCGTCAGGGTCTACCAGAATGAAAGAGGTTGGAAGAAGGCTTTGCATGGCCTCATTGGCTCCAGGCCCCTGGAAGCCAGCTGAGGCCATCAGCATGCCTCACCCCGGAGCTGACACACATCTGTTGGCACAAAGCCCATCTGTTTTTGTGTTGCCAGGGGAGGGCCAGCGTGGGGGGAACCGAATGCTCCTTGGAGCAATTTGCTAAAAAGACTGATTTCACTCTGTGCCATCAAAAGTTTAAACATGTCAGCTGAGGCTATTTGTTTTAAGACAACGGACTTTAGTAAGAATAGATTGGAATAGGTCTCTACTCAGCTCCTAAGGACAAAAAGCAACTGTTGCACCACCATCAGCAGGAGCCTCTGATGCCAAAGGTTTGGTAAAGGCTGGGTTTAATTGTTTCTAAGGAGAACAGGAAATATTTATTTAGGATTAGTGGCAGCTGCTCCAATGGTACAGCTGGGGATGGTGGAAGATATAATTAAGGAAACTGTTTGAGGGAGGTCTGGAAAGCCACCAGAAGGCACAGGAGCCTTGAGAGAGGCTGTTTGCATCGGCTTCTTGTGTGTGGGCATTGCAGTGTCAATAGACACTTAGAAAAAGATAAATACGCAGTCTAATTAGCAGCTGACTTGAGGTGGCAGGATCAAATACAGGTAGAATCCCATTATAGCCTCCACCACAGGTCCTCAAAATTGTTTTGATGAGTGAAATTGCATGATAATAAGTACATGTTGGAAATTATCACTCATATCTCCCTGTCTTTTCTCACCACATTTCTCACCTAGAATGCCCTTCTCACAGAGAGGGAAGGGAGTGGCCAGGAAACTTACTATCACCAAAAATCTGCTAGAACTGTCAACAGTAAAAGAATGGAGCTGTGCAAATTATGAGCAGAAAGTTGTGGTTCCATTTATCCTCTACATGTAAATGTTGAATCATTTCAGCATGAGAAAAAATAAAACACTTCCTCTGCTTTGCAAATAGGTTCATCTGTACTGTTTTTCTAGATTCCACATATCTGCAAATTCTCCCACCAGGTTGTCTTAAAATAGGCAACTGTACATAGTCCTATCAGAGAACTCCTATAAACTTAAATTTTTTGTAGCATATCTTTTTTTTTCATAGTTTGCATGTTTTATTTATTTTGTAGAAAAGGAAACAGAAAACAGTGAGGTTGATGAAAATGTTCCAACAACAGGAGAAGCAACTGAAGGTGAAGCAGCAGAAGGCATTGCAGGGTCCACTGAAGTACTGTGGACATCCCCAACTGGCATGTACTCAGAGCATGTTGTTACTGATCCTTTGGGATCTATAGATCCCAGGAGACCTCTCACCAGTGCATCAGTCAAAGTATAAAAGTGGATCAACAACTGAGAAAACCAGATAAGTGCACACATAAAAGGAACCAGAATGATCTCAAGCAAAAGACCTAAAATTCATGTCTAGAAGACTATAAGAATTAACTAGCAAATGCTCAGAAGTATCCTTGAGTCTTGCTGTTCAGCCCCTCAGTTGTGTCCAACTCTTTGCAACCCCATGGACTGCAGCACGCCAGACCTTCCTGTCCTTCACCATCCCCTGCTCAAACTCATGTCCATTGAATCAGTGATGCCATCCAACCATCTCATCCTCTGTCACCCCCTTCTCCTCCTGCCTTCAGTCTTTGACAGCATCAAGGTCTTTTCTGAATCAGCTCTTCACATCAGGTGGCCAAAGTATTGGAGTTTCAGCTTCAGCATCAGTCCTTTCAATGAATATTCAGGATTGATTTCCTTTAGGACTGACTGGTTTGATCTTCTTGCAGTCCAAGGGATTCTCAAGTCTTCTCCAACACCACAGTTCAAAAGCATCCATTCTTTCGTGCTCAGCTTTCTTTATGGTTCAACTCTCACATCCATAATGACTACTTTAAAAACGATAGCTTTGACTATATGGACTTTGGCGGCAAAGTAATGTCTCGCTTCTTAATATGCTGTCTAGGTTGGTCATAGCTTTCCTTCCAAATGTATTTTAATTTCATAGCTGCAGTCACCATTTGCAGTGATTTTGGACCCCAAGAAAATAAAGTCTCTCACTGTTTCCATTGTTTTCCCATCTTTCCTTAGTGCTTGAATCTAGAAAACCATTATTCCTTGTCATCACCATATAGTCCATCAGACCAAGATAGATACTTCCTAAAGCAATTATCAGTTCTTCATCCCATTCTGAAGTCTCACAGACAGGAAAAAGTTATTACTTGCAGCCAAAATTTTTCAGTTTCTCCAGTGAGCCAGGTAAGTGCTGGATAGTTCATACTTTATTGCTTTAATCCTCTCAACAACTCTTTGGAATAAGTATTCAGATCCATATTTTACAGGTAAAAAGAATGAGCTACAGAGGAATGAAATTACTTGCTCATTTTAGGGTTGACCAACCACTCCTGTGTGCAAGAGAGGGATGGGTTTTCCAGGATGTATGACACTCAATGCTCAAACCAGGCATGTCCTGGACAAACTGATGGTTGGTCACCCTATCAGGTCATAAATAATCTCAGAACAAAAATCAAACTGAAATCTTCCTAGATCCAGAATCCAAGTGTGAATACACCTCAGAAAAATTCACACAGGCTCTTATACTAAAAATTTACCTCTTATGTCCCTCATAAGTTCAATTCAGTCGTTCAGTCGTATCCGACTCTTTGCGACCCCATGGTCCCTCATAGTCTTGTCCTATTTTCTTCCTCTGCTTCTCATTCTCATTGGATTCTAAAGTGTTTGGAAAATGTAGAGTGCATGTGCTCAGATTTTCTATTTTTGTGCATTCCTAGTTTCTTCCTACATTAATTAAGCTTTGTGATGACATTTCAGACATTAGAACAATCCCACAGGGTTTCAGGAGTTTGTTTACTGGTTTGGCACCTCCTCCAATACAATGTAACATTTCTGATGTGTTCCCTTACAGGATTTTGTCCTTTAAAAGATGCTGGTCAACACATTTGACAATTCATTTTCCTCCCTGGTCTCTGCTTGCTCTGTGTGCGGGAGAGAGATGAGGGGCTATACCGGTGCCACTCAAAGCCTGACTGTCAGCAGCGTCTCCAAAAGCATGGCATCTGGTGCAAAAAGAAAATTTCTGAGTCCCACCCAGATCTGAAGAATCAGAATCTCCATGAGTGCAGAGCAGGGATCTGAGTTTTAATAATCCCTCCAGGAGAGCTGTATGTACATTAAAGTTTAAGAAGCACCAGACTACATAAAGCTACATACGCTCCATCAGTGTTTCTCAAATGTTGCTGAACATTAGAATCACCTGGGGAACATTTAAAACTACTCGTGCCCACACCACACCCACACTAATAAAATCAGACTTTTGGGGTTGGAAACCCAGAGATAAGCATCTTTTTTTAAGACTTCCCAGATGATTCCAACATGCAGCCCAGGTTGAGCACTAAGGGAGATGGAAGCTCTGTCTTTTGTGATTTTGAGAATCACTTCCTAGCTCTGCAAAACAAGGCAAAGGTACTTGGAGTGTTTTCTAACCTATTTTATAAAGACATCACTTATGGAACAATAACAAACAAGGAAAATGATAGCAGAATATCTTTTTTAAAAAATAAGAGTGGAAAAGAAATAGAAAGACACAGGAGTGGCTTGTAGTAAATGCCCAAACACAAATTGTATGCTTGTAGTAAGTTTCAATTCTTTCAGCAAATGAATAAGCCAATACTGTCATAGGCAGAATTGTATTTTCTTCCTAAGGTCAATTCAGATGGCAAGGATAAGTTGGCAAAGCAAAGACTCGTATTCATATCTGTTTTCTATTATTCTAATTATGGAAAGTGATGAGAGTCCATTTGCTGTTAATGTTTCTACAACCCTGTGATTTGTGGCCAAATATTCAAGTTTACTTGATGGTGTGGTGATTTTAAGCACAGCCAACATGATCAGGGATCAAGGAAAAGTGTTGAAATGGGGCATTTTTGAAGCAGTGGGAGCATGGCTCTCCTTTTTGGCTGCCAGAAGCAATGGTGTAACCTTGATAGCCAGAGGCTTTCTTTATATGCCCAACCAGTTTGACAGGATTTTACTGAATTACTAACTGGTTAATTTGTACCTCCCATATTTGCTTGAAGTTAATTTTGATGAAAACAAATTTAATCAAATCTATTCACCCAGTAGACCAGATTTTTGGTGTGTTTTGTCTCCCCACTTGAAGGATAATGTGTTTGTCATATGGGGGCTCACTGGTGGCTCAGCGATAAGAATTGTTTGCAATGCTGGAGACACAGGAGATGCAGTTTCTATCCCTGGGTCAGGAAGATCCCCTGGAGTGGGAAATGGGAACCCACTCCAGTATTCTTGCCTGGAAAATTCCATGGACAGAGAAGCCTAGCAGGCTGCTTGGGATTGCAGAGTAGGACACAACCGAGTGACTGAGCAACCACACACGTGTTTCTTGTATAACCCGAGAGACAATGCAAAAGTCACCGTAATTAAATTCTCTCATTGAGAAGGCGCTTACTATGGTGACACTGTAGCTCTGTGACGACCTTCAGATGGGAAAGCCACTCACGTCTGGCAAACAACTGGGATGATGGGACTGATTACCTCTTTAGAGACAAGAAGCAATGGGGACCATGCAAACCCCAACCTGCCTTAGCAAACAGTTCTCCTAGTCCTAAAAGTATATATATAGTTGATCATAATAGTGAGGGTACCCCAGAAAGGGAGTTAGTCTAACCCTGAAAGCATGCTCAGTCTGTGTGCCCACGATGAGATAGAGAAAACCCATGCGAACTAAGCAATCATGCTCAAAAAGGATAGAATACCACACGCTCTGGGTTAAAAGGCCATATGTTTCCAAGCAGCCAGAGCAGTACCATATCCTGTGACTTAAAACTTCATAAACAGGGTAAAGACCTAATAAAAATGGCCTGGAGATGTTCTAAAACATAGTGTTTCTTCTTTCACTTCTTCTTGCCAAGGAAAGCTATCGTTTTCTGAAGTGATGTGTACTTACATCTCTTGAGGACACCTTCTACTCAGTGTTCTCCCAAGCATAGAACTCATGCCACTGCTGGGACATGGGAGAGTTTTAGGGACATGCGGTAAAGAATCTGCCTGCAATGCTGGAGACCCAGGTCTGATCCCTGGGTGGGGAAGAGCCCCTGGAGAAGGGAATGGCTACCCACTCCAGTATGCTTGCCTGGAGAATTTCACGGATAGAGGAGCCTGGGGGCCTACTGTCCATGGGGCTGCATAGAGACAAACACGACTGAGTAACTAACACACAAGAGTTTAAAAATATAAGCTTTGGGAAGGAATACAGAGGCCCCCAGCTCACCCTTTCTTTCTCACCCTCGATCTTGTCCTGCATTGCAAGGGGTCTCGCATGCATGTCTATGGACCCAACAAGCCACATCTCCATGCACTAAATGCATTTTTCCTAATAGTTCCTCTTTCACCTCTCACCCCTGGGTGTATGTACCTCAATAGCACACTCCATTTTCAGGAGGTCAAATATGGGGCCGCATCTGGTGGCCTTGGGTGAGCAGTGATTGTCCAGAAGAGTAGGGTCTAGGAGGACTTCTTCCTTTGACTCTATGGATCACTCTTTTCATGGGTAAAACACTGTTGGAAAAGAACCAATGCAGGCCTTCTGAAGTATGGTGCCTAAGACAGGGGGCCATCACTTTTAACCAAGGGTACACTGTTCTGCCGATCTTTAGCAAGTGTTCTTCCAACTCTGTGTTCAAAAACTTCAAAAGGCGCAGTGGTCATCACTCCAGGAGGTGCTTCAGTATTTAGTAAGGGTCACAGGCACAAAAGAGCTGCGAGAGCCAGGAAGCAACATACATGAGTGAAGGAAGCTGATGTAGGTCCAAAGAAAGTAGTTGGGAATGTGGTGAGGTGGAAAGCACGAGCCCTTTCCAAAGGAAACAGCCTCCAGCTGGAGCAAGGGGGAGGGGGACTTTGGTCTCCATGTTGCTGAATCTTTCAAATTTTCAAAAAAAAAAAAAAAGCCAAAATTTAAAATCTTGGCTCATTCCTGGATCCTTAAATGTTGGCAACTAATTCCAATTTTGTTTGAAACTCTCTGTGGGTACAACAACCCACATCTGCTAGCAGTTTTTAACTTATGGGCTACCAGTATGCAACCTCAGAAATAAAAACCTTCTTCATTCTATTTTTCCCATGTTTCTTTGGGAATCCATGCACCAGGAGTAATCAAGAATCACTCTCTCTCTTCCAACGTGCCTTATTTTGAAGCTAGACATCATTTTCCCCAAACATCTCCCTTTTAGGAAAAAAGTATTTTATTGAAGTATAATTGATTTACAATGTTGTGTTAATTTCTACTGAATATATATATATACTGAATATATATATATATATATATATATATATATATATATATTCTTTTTCACTGGAGAAGGAAATGGCAACCCACTCCAGTATTCTTGCCTGGAGAATCCCATGGACAGAGAAGCCTGGTGGGCTACTGTCCACGGGGTCACAAAGAATCAGACACAACTTAGTGATTGAGCACATACATTCTTCCTCATATTCTTTTCCACTCTTGTTTATCATAGAATATTGAACATAGTCCTCCGAGCTCTACAATAGGACCTTGTTGTCTACCTGTTCTATGTACAATTGTTTACATCTATCAATTCAAACTCCCAATCCATCCCTCTCCCACCTTTGGCAACCAACCATAAGTCTGTTCTCTGTGTCTCTGAGTCTGTTTCTGTTTTGTAGATGTGTTCATTTGTGTCATAAGACATTTGTCTTTCTTTTGCTGAATTACTTTGCTCAGTATGGTAATCTATAGATCCATCCATGTTGCTGCAAGTGACATTATTTCATTCTTTTTATGGCTAAGTAGTAATGGCAACCCACTCCAGTGTTCTCGCCTGGAGAATCCCATGGACGGAGGAGCCTGGTGGGCTGCAGTCCATGGGGTCGCACAGAGTCGGACACAACTGAAGCGACTTAGCAGCAGCAGCAGCAGCAGCAGTATTCCATAAGACATATGTACCACATCTTCTTTACCCAGTCATCTGTCCATGGATATTTAGATTGCTTCCATTCTCAGCTACTGTAAATAGCACAAATAGCTCCCTTTTTTTTGAGACTGTTTAGCTGCAACATCAGCTTCAGCTTCTACAGCCTAACTCCTGTATCCCCCACTGTCATAGCCACCCACCTCTGTGAGTCCTTCCTTTGTCTGTTTTCATGAGTGGGTAACACCATGAGTGAAATGCTTCAGCCATGACTGCTTCTCACTAGTAACTATTTTTCTTAGGTCTGCATGCCCGGCTTAGAAAAAGGAAAAGATAACTCAGTCACCAGGCTTCTTATACAAGGTGGGTGATTTCAGTAAGTGGATGGAAGGCTGACGCTGCTAACAGCCTTCCTGATTAGTCAGAGAATATAAAATGAGGTGTGTATTTGATGTACTGTCGGAGTTGCAGATGGAATACAGCAACCATGACACGGTAGAGGTAGAACGTCATGGATCATCCTGAGTGCCTGGGACTGATTAGCCGTGGTACAGCTACATGCAGCTTCTAATTGATTGATTTGAGTTTGTGGTCAGAAAATGACTGTCGGCTCCAGCTTATCTATAATTATCAGTAATCAGAACCAGACTTCTCTCTCCTTAATCGGTCAGGGCTCCTCCAGTGTGCTCGACTTTTCTACTTTTCAGAGTTTCTGTAACCACTGCCTAATAGCTTTCACTGCCATAACATGATATCTGGTGACCATTGGGAAAAAGAGTCTGGGGGCATGAACAGAGAGGTAACAGGAACACTGCTCATTCATTAGCTTAATCGTTTGACTGTTTTGAGTTGAAGAGTTTCAAGTTAATAGGAGGGCTCTCATTCACCATTTAGCTAGTCTGCAGTAAGCAAA
Organism: Bos taurus; assembly: GCF_002263795.3. Lineage (NCBI taxonomy): Eukaryota > Metazoa > Chordata > Mammalia > Artiodactyla > Bovidae > Bos > Bos taurus. The sequence goes on from NC_037343.1 coordinate 23,104,671, forward strand.
TCTGAATAAAGAATTAAAATAATTCCCATAACTCTGGCCAAAATCTCATTTTTAACCTAAAAATGATCTTGATGTTAATTAGAGGCTGGAATTATTTCTAGGAGCCAGGGTGTCCTGGGTAAGGCATCACTCACTGTCCAACAGACCACCCAAATCAGAAACCTGGAAATCATTCTAGAACACTCTCCTTCTCACAGCCTCCTACTCCCTGCCACATCCAGTTAACCATGAAGGAAGCCTAAGTCCATCCTTCAAATCTACATGGTCTTAGAAAAAGTGACTTGAGGCCACACAGACCTGGGTTCAAATTCTGATACCATCACATACGAGCTGTGAGGCTCTGAGCAAGTTGAACAAGATATTGGATGTATCACATGCAGGGTTTGACATGGCTGTGCTTAATGAATCTACTTGTACCCCTGTATAAAAGTCCATCCATATGGCTACATGCTTAAGATCGCACCTAAACATAAAGAAATTTATATTTAATTATCTTGTCAACATTTTAAATTAGAGATATTAAAACTGGAGGGTATTGTCCTCTTCAAATCCTTTCCATCTTGTCTTTTCCCATCAGTGGCATTCTCAGACAACTTCTGCTCTCAGCTTTGAAATCAATATTTATTCTAGCCAGCTTGTCTTCTTCCTCACGTCCAGGTTGACACCAAATCTTTCCAATTCTCTTTTGAAAAATAACTTAAGTATATTCTTTCCCTCCAACTACAGCCCTGTGTTAGCCTGTGGATTTCATTCTTAGACTCCTAAAACAGATTCCCGATCTGTTTTATATTTTAGTCTCTTACATGTCCAGCTCTTCCAACACAACAACAAGAATCATATTTCTTGGCCACCATGTTTAATCATGTTAATCCCTTTCTCAGAATACTGCATCTGCTAAAAATAAAATAAAACATAATAAAGTCCCAGGCTTTCATATTCTTTCCTAGTTTTAACCCTACAAAAATCCCCTTGGTCACACAGCACTATTATAGGTTGGGTGGTCCATCAGCAGACCTGAGATGGAGCTTAAAATGTGTTAGCCACTCAGTCATGTCCAACTCTTTGAGACCCCATGGACTGCAGCCTGCCAGGCTCCTCTGTTCATGGGATTCTCTGGGAAAGAATTCTGAAGTGGGTAACCATTCCTTTCTCCAGGGAGTCTTCCAAGGATCAAACCTACATCTCCTGCATTGCAGGAGGATTCTTTAGGATTCTTTACCTTCTGAGCCACCAGGGAAGCCCAAGATAGAGCTTAGCGTGCAGTATATACCATGTTCCCTTGGGATCAACACCAATGGAAGGGAGTGTGGCGGGAAGTTGAGCAGGATGGAACAGAATGGTTGCAGATGGTGATACAGACCGGATGGACCTGACAGGCTTAGCCAACACCACAGGGAGCTCCAGAGCCTGTCAGAGTTAATCACTCAGGGCTAAAATGAGTGAGCTTTTATACTGCTACTTCCATCCACCACTGTTCATGGGTCGCTCGAAGGAGGGGATGACTTTAGGCAAGGCAGGTCTCTGCAGTGGAGACAGTTCCTGAAGGGGCTGAGAACTATAGACTGTCTGCTGAGATTAATAGCTAGAGGCATGTCCTTTCCAGAAAGAAGTTTTGGGGTGCAAATCTCTATGTCCATTCCAATCCACTCCTTGTGCCACTTGAATCTACTCCACATACATTTGAGGAGCAGTCTTTCCATTGTTCTAACCAAGCATCTCATCCTCTGGAAAACTGAGGTGATAGTCACTGAAATGAACCACAGCCCCTGCTCCCACACCTGGTCTTAGGGCTGCAACTGATACACATCATCCCTCTTCTCCATTATCCAGTCTAGACTCTCCTCACCTCAGGCAGCATCTCAGCTGGTTTAATGGCTTATCTAGTGGCATACGCTAGATCTTCATCTCTGAGTCATCTGGGGCCCTGGTCACCATGTCCTTGTCAGGTGAGGGGTGCCACAGTTGTCCATTTGCTATCACAATTGGGCAGGTATATTAGACACCCAGGTCCATGTCACTCTACCTGCAATTCTAATCAGAGCCAGTTACTCTGAAAAGATGGTGGCTCCACTTCTCGTCCATTGGTCCCTGAAAACAAGAAACCCAAAATGTCCAGACAGGAGCTATAGAATATAGTGAAATGAGATTCTTGCTGTGCTTCTGACAGAAGTGTCTCTCTCTCTCTCTTAGAGGAAAGAACTTCTAACTCTCCTGAACCCAGAAAGCACAACTCTTCAGGATTTTCCTTCTTCACTGAAATGTTAACTTTAGGACACTGACATACCATAATTTGCTCTCCGTTGCAATTAAAATCCGCGCCTCCTTGGCTTCTGTTCAAGGTTTACCTACCTCTGAGTGTTTCCATCTGATGGTTCTCCATTATGGGCTACACTTCCTCATCCTCCAATCCATTAACATTCGTCCCTTCCAAAATAAAACTGGTTAAAATGGTATCATGCTAGTAGTTCCTGTCAGCGATGGGCATCTTCAAAAAATTCCCTTTAGAACATTTGTGCACCAATAATAGCAAACGAAAGCATGCAACATTGAAAACTCAGCATAGCAGCTGGCAATTTGTCATTATTCCTAGAGGACTTTTTCACAGTAACAGAGCAGATAGCAGTGGTCTGTTTTTCCTACCTTATCAAAAGCAGAGACTTGTGGCTTGAATGGTGATCTTCTCAAGGAACATTGTGGAAAAGAAAATAGAACTCCATTCTTTACATTTATTAGAATGGTATTAAATTTGAGCCAGTGCTTGTACCCATTTGAGCCAATGCAACTCTTTTTACGTCTGCTTTTCTCTTCTAAGTACTCTCAACTCTATTGCTTCTGGAATCTCTAATTGGCTGACTTTCAGCCCAAATTCTCCCTCTCCATTCTGTCCATTCAGCTTTTATTCTCCATCCTTCTCTTTTTCCTATATTGCATTATTGAGTAGCCCCACTTGGCCTCACTAGTTAATTCTTTTCTCTAATCTTTCTGTCACTTATTCCCCATCTCATTCTCTACAGTCTTATTAGACATCACAGAGCTGTAGAAAATCACTTGAGAGACACAACTGTCCTCAGAGGGTAGAGAAGGAAAAAGAATTGAGGGAAATAGGGAAATTTCCCCAATTCTTTACCTGCATCTTTCAGGTAAAGAATCTTACTTGAAAACCTGGATGTTTGGGGAAGGGAACAAAACAGTCTTGCTGGCAAAGAAGTAAGTAAGAAGGCATTCCAACTCTCTTTGAGTGCATGAGCACATCTAGCTCAAAATATAGAGTGAAGACTCAACCAGAAACACAAGCATCTGCTCCCTTACAGCAGACCAGTACCATTCCATTCTAGCCAGCCAGTCATCTGTTCATATCACTTAATCAACAATTATTTATTGAGTCTTTACTATGTGCCAGTTCAAAGAATGTTCCAAGATTACAGGAGAAATTAAAAAGTACTGTTTGGGACTTCACTTCAATAGAGAAACACAATGTAACAATGTTTTTGAAAACAAGAAATAAGGCCAAGTATCAGGACAATAAATATAAATGTTTGCAGTTCCCCTATGAAAAGTTGAAGACTTTCAGATTCAATGAACTAGAACATCCAGAGCATCATGATTTGAGGAAGTAAAGTTCTAGAAACAACAGATGGTGGTCAATTCATACTGTCGAGCAGTAAATAAATAAATCAATAGCTGTAACTAAACTACAGCTATAGTCAACAACATGGATAAATTTCTCCAAGTATGGAGAGAAATAAGTCAGATTTAAGATTCATACAGAATGATTTGATTTCTGTAAAGTTGGAGAAGAGGGACAATAGACTTACATGTTAAAAATGAGCATAGTAATTACTTTAGAGGAGGAGGGAGGGAGTAGTGATTTGAAGAGGGCATCAGAGGATTTCTGAGTGCTGGGAATATTCTTTCCTGAATACCGTTACATATGTGCCCACTTTGTGATAATTCACTGAGTTGTATGTGTTAATATACTGCAGATATTTCTGCATATACCTTAAAATTCAATAAAATGTTAAGAAACAAAAGATAGTTCTGCAATACCTCACATGTTTACCCCATCACAGTATTGGAGGGGAAGATAAAATTAGAATGTTTGGGAATTAGATAAATTCTGAATAGGAGTAGTAAGTACACTGAACCCCAGATTCAGGATGCAATAGATGACTTGCCAGGGGTCTGGGGATTTTTCAATTGAGCATGAGGCATGGGTATTAATTCCTCTCTTGGCCATAAAAAACAGATGATAATACAGATTCAGTGATCCTATTAGGTAAGATGGTAGGTAGTGAATTTCAGCAAATTCTACTATCCAGCAGTGGATAAAAATTGTTTTAGTGGTATGGTTTTCCTAGAGTTTTCAGTCAATCTAATCAAATTAGCCAAATTTGCCTTTTTTTTTTCCCTTTTTTAAAATTTTGTGTCAAAGTTGCCTTTGACCAGACTTTGGAGGAATATAAATACTAATGTTTCAATATATTTAGCTGATGCCAGACTGAAATTCTACTCTGATGAATATATCTTTAGAGATGTATTCAGTGAACAAAAATCTATGTGAGTCAGCACACATCCTAGACAAGTCTCCATCAACACCACTGGCTGTATCCCATCCTTGGTACTGAACACACCATCTTCTTGGAGTTCAGTAAATACAATGCAAGATTTGTCTAAAGCTAGCTACAGTTCCTTTAATGGCCTGACTCAGAGATACCAAATTTTAGCTGCAATGAAAAAAAAAAAAAGAAGAGAAAGAGAAACTGAGTGCTTTTGAACCTTTTAAGAGTTACTGAGTAGACGCATTACACAAATGTTTAAGGTTTTTCATCTCTTTTTATTAATTCGATATGTATTTATGGAGCCCCTGGCTTGTGCCAGGCACTATTCTTAGGGCTAGGAATACAACAGTGACCAAAAGAGATTAAAATCCCTGATTTCATGGAGTTACTATTTTAATTAAGGGAGGGAGATATAATACAAAAATTAAACACTATACATTACAGATAATGAATGACATGTAGAAAAATTAAACCAGAGAATAAGAATAAGGTGTGTGTGTTAAATTGCTTCAGTGATGTCCAAATCTTTGTGACCCCATGGAGTGTAGCCTGCCAGGCTCCTCTGTCCATGGGATTTTCCAGGCAAGAATACTGGAGTGGGTTGCCATTTTCCTCCTCCAGGGGATTTTCCCAACCCAGGGATCCAACTAATGTCTCTTACTATTTCCTGCATTGGCAGATGGATTCTTTACTGCTAGCGCCAGCTGGGAACCCCAAGGATAATCTCTGAGGAAGTAACATTTGAGAAAATACCTAAAGGGAGTTGGGGGAGCATGCTTTAAAAAAAAAAAAAAAATCTGAAGGAAAAAAAAATCCAGGCAGACAGACTAGCAAATGGAAGGCACTAAACAGGGAATGTCCCTGGCTTGCATGAAAAGCAGCATAGAGGTCAACGTGGCTGGAGTGGAGTGAGTGATGGGGAAAGCATTCTAAGATAAAGTCAGAGAAATAGCAAGGGGTACCACCTTGTGGGCCATTATAGGATTTGGTGGGAAGCGCCTATAAGTTTCTGAGTGAAGGCTATCACTATCCTTCAGATAGTTACTGCTCCCAGGGTTTCTATCATTTCTGTAGTTATCTATTGAAAGGACTACCCTGGCTGGTATGCTGTGTACAAACCCAAGTTGGGTGATGACAGAAGCAAGAAGATCAGGAAGAAAGTTATGACTCAACCAAGTGAAAGATGAGGTGGTTTGGACCAGGCCATCTGCAGCGAAGATGATGAGAGATACTCAGATTCTGGATATACATGGAAGGCAGAGACCAGAAGTATTTAGTAGATAGATTATTGTTTAGATAATTTGAGCACATGATATGAGATTAAGAAGGGCATCTGAAATAGCTCCAAGATTTTCAGCCCAAGTATCTAGGAGGAAAGATAGTGTTGCCATTGATTGAGATACAGAAAAAGGCAGAGAGAGCAGATTGGGAGGTGAGCCCAGGAGGTCAGCTTTGGACATGCCGAGATGCCTGCAAATGTCTAGCTGTGGAGGTGAATAAGTTTAGAGTTCAGAGCAGAAATTCTGAGCTGATCCTTTAAGATTGTATTGAATCCCATCTTTTTTTTTTTTTTTTTTTGCTCTAAAACCTCCAATTACTTCCCAGATATAAACTAGGGAGCTGCCAGCATCAGGATTCTTTTTAAAACTATGACAAAAGATGAGATCACCAAGGGGATGAGAGCACCTAAAAATAGAGATGAGGTTGAAGAATGGGGCCGTGGGTGACTCCAACATAATCTCTCACCAGCCCTACTTATAGGAAACTGAAAATATCCCCAGAGGGAAAACCAAGCTATCTGGACTTGTAGGGTTGAAAATACTTTTGTAGGAAATCTGGGGCCCCTTCAGGTTCATGTCCAAGTTGCTAGTGTCCTGCAAGGTCATGGTAGTTTTCTACAGTCCTCCCTGGGGTTTGAGAGCTGGAGCAAAGCACAGAAAGCAGCTGTTAAATGACATGATAATAAAGCAATAATGCAAACATTGCAGTCAAAGGGCATTATTGCTCCCTCCTAGCCAGCCAGAATTTTGCTTTGAAATTGGTATAAACTATAACTGGCTTGAACTAGGGCTGCCCAGTGAAATGGACATATAAGGATCTGTTTGGACCCCTGCCCCATCTTCCTGAGAGCATTATATAACAACTGTGACTGCTGGAAAAGGAAAGAAGCCAACAACTGAAATGAACTGGGTTATTGGGAACCTAAGACACATAAGCCAAACTTGTCTAAATGCAAAACATTTACTTGCCAATCTGGACATTTTATCTGGGAATCATTCAAAGCAGCAATTCTCTAGAGCTAGGGTGCTATTCTTATTCCTAGACAGGTTAGGGGTTGGGGGAGGAAGATCTAGGTTTTTATGGAGCCTGAAGTTTGTCCAGTTTGGTTGAGGGAGTACTTTTTAAAGGAAAAGAAGACAAAACTAGGCTTCCCAGGTGGCTCAGTGGTAAAGAATCTGCCTGCCAGTGCAGAAGACGCAAGAGATAGAGTTTCTATCCCTGGGTTTGGGAAGATCCCCTGGAGGAGGAAATGGCAACCCACTCCAGTATTCTTGCCTAGAAAATTTTATGAACAGAGGGGCCTGGCAGGCTACAGCCCATGGGGTCGCAAAGAGTCAGACATGACTGAGCACACACACACGTGCACAAAACCAGGTATAGGGTCTTAGAAAAGACCTATGCAAGTAAAGGCCTTAAGCTATAGTTTCACTAGATACACAGAAAGTCCACCTCTGACCCCGGAACCAGATGATAAAACCTTGGGAGCAGTAACTGATGACTTAATCCTTGGTGATCGAGTTCACAAAAAAGACGAGAGACATTCAGAGTTAGCCAGACATCATTTAAAGTCCCTTAGATGAAAAGAGAGAGAGTAAACAGTCTTATTACTTGGGATTCAATAGTGTAGGACCACCCCAACAATCCTTAGTACATCCAGTAATCTGAGCAATCTTACTGCACTTCACTGATTCTAGGGACACTGTGGTCTGAGTCAGAGGACCAGTGATGGTGTCAGAAATGATTCCTCTGTTTGTATACATATGGCTGATTCACATGGTTGTACAACAGAAACCAACACAACATTGTATATAAAGCAATTATCCTCCAATTAAAATTATTTTAAAAAATAAAAGAAATGCATTTCTGGCTTTTATCCTACATGTAGAGTTGCCAGATAAAATGCAGCACCTCCATTTAAATTTGAATATCAAATAAGCAACCTATAATTTTCCACCATAAGTATGTCCCAACATACTCATACCAGAGAAGCATTTGTTCATCAGAAATTCTGATTAAACTGGGCATTCTGCATTGCCATTGGCTACATCTGGCAAAGCTACTTACACTGATCTCTGCTTTGGGACATACAAGATGGGAATTTAGAGAGCAAAGCTAAGGAATGCGCTACAAACATTGTATCGGTAGATGACACTGTCGCTTCCATGCTGGCCCCACACTCACAGAATGTCGCACCATGGTATCAGAATCTGTAGGAAGGGAACTAAGGACTGTGTAGAATTTGTGCATATTTGAGTCCCATAGAATAAATGATTAGTAAAAGCTGCTCCCATTTAACTGATGGAAAAGATGAAATCACTGCTGTCGAATAAGCAGCATTATTGCAAATACAACATTCCACTATTCCCCTAGTCTCCCAGAGGGATAAAATATTTTGCTATTGCTGGAATTGTTACAACCAACCAAAAATGCATACAGAATTCTAATTGCGAAGCGTTAAGTCCTGAGTATTTGTCCAACAAAGTGAAAGTCACTTACTACCTCTCAAGATAGAAATTAGAATTAAATATAAGAGCTAAGTCTCAGCTCATGGAGAGAGTTAACAGTACTGTGTCCAAACACTTTGTGTACCTTACAACCATTTTAGTTATATTATGTCTCTGATAGTATTTTAGTACCTACAGCTTTGATTTAGAGATATGCATATGTCCTCTTATTCTTTCATCATAGTACCTAAAAGATAATATCTTACCATCATTTAACCCTCATTTAAAAGCTATTTATTTATTTGACAGATATTTATTGGGTATTCATTATGTGCTCAGAATAGTGACCAAGACAAGGTCCATCCTGATAGAACTTACTTCTAGAATGGAAAAAAATATATTTAAAACTCATGAAGTTTCAAATGGAAATATGAAGTTTCTTCATATTGTTATGAAGAAAATAAAACAGGGAGACTTCCCCAGCAGTCCAGTGGTTAAAACTTCACCTTCCAATGGAGGGGATACAGGTCTCTGGTCGGGGATCTAAGATCCTATATGCTTCACAGCCGAAAAAGTCAAAACATAAAACAGAAGCAATATTGTAACAAATTCAATAAAGTCTTTTTAAAAATGGTCCACGTTAAAAAAAAAAATCTTAAAAAAAGAAAACAGAGCAAGAGGAGAGAGAGAGAGACAAAGGCAGCTGCTGTTTAGATAAGGTGGTGAAAGTCCTTTTTATGGTAGCATTTGAGCCAGACATATATTTTATATCATAAGAAGATTCCAGGCATATGGAAATGGAGTAAGAACATTCCCAGGGGAAGAAATGAGTTTAACAAGTTCCTGGTACTGGATGACTACAGGGGAGTGAGTAGAGTGTGGAGGGAAAGGAGTGTCAAATGTGGTGGGGATGAGGTAGGCAGGGGCAAGCTCACAAAGAGCCTGCACAGACCTGGAGAAGAGTTTGTATGGTATCCCAGTGGCGTGGGAAAGAGGTGGAGGGTTTAGAGCAGGAAAGTGCTGTGATCCACTGCATACTTAAAGGATCAGACTGGCTTATATCTGCAGTAGAGCCAATAGGGCTTGCTGGTAAATCAGAGGAAAAGGATGGGGAAAAACAAAGCACAATGGATCACCCTTCGGATTTTTACCTGGAAGGTTGGATGCTATTAAGCGATATGGAAACTGAGGTTCCTTAATATTAAAATACATTCCTATATTCACACACGTTAACAGAACCAGCATTTAAACTCAGATTTTTCCAGTACTTCAATATTGTTGGACTGGTATATTGTTAAATCTATTAATTTGTTTACTTACTCAAAAGTTCCCCTTTTGGAAGGGATAGTTAGGGGCTTTAGGAAGGTCATGTCCACACTACTATCTTTAAAATGGATAGCCAACAAGGACCTATTGTATAGCACATGGAACCCTGCTCAACCTTACGTGCCAGCCTGGATGGAAGGGGGCTGGGGGAGAATGAACACATGTGTATGTATGGTTGAGTCCCTTCAGTGGTCCCCTGAAACTATCACAATATTGTTAATCAGCTATACCCCAATACAAAATAAAAAGTTTAATGTTTGGGAAAGTAAATAAATAAAAGTTCCCCTTTTAAACTCTAAGCTCCTTTATCAATAACAGGGATCTGGTAATATCTGATATCTAACCACGACAGCAAAAGCACATTAATGCTTTCTGATGGTGAGAACATTTGTAAGAAATTATGACAACTCTATGAGCCTCTGTGTTTGCCACCATCCCTGACTAATTCACCAATCTGGTCCTTTCAGAAGACCATACGTGTTTCCTATGTTGTCGGCTTTGGACTCCGCTATGGAAGTACTGATCTCATTTCAGAGGCCAGCGAGCTTTCCCTTCCTCAGAAAGTACATGGGTGCAATTACAAACATATGCTCACAGAGATAAAAACACATGCTAGTTATTGTCCTACAGGCAAAGTTGTCTTGATGGAATCAACAACAGACTTTATTTATTTGAGAAAATCCAACAGAAGAATATCTCATCAACTATCTTACAACATTCTGTATTTGATTACCCTCTGAAATACATGATACTCAGTGTTAGATTTTTATAAATTAAAAAAAAAACTGCAGTGTGCAACATCAGTGTGAGTCTCAGTCAACCTCGGCATGATCTTGCTCTCCTTATAAGCAATTAGGAGCCCCAAGTTCCATATATTTTTCAATCATCCTTCTAAGGAATATTTAAATTCAACATATCAGAAGCTTTGATTAGCACACACCTACTATTACTGGAGAAGGCAATGGCACCCCACTCCAGTAGTCTTGCCTGGAAAATCCCATGGACGGAGGAGCCTAGTGGGCTGCAGTCCCATGCTAAGAGTCGGACACGACTGAGTGACTTCACTTTCACTTTTCAGTTTCAAGCATTGGAGAAGGAAATGGCAACCCACTCCAGTGTTCTTGCCTGGAGAATCCCAGGGACGGGGGAGCCTGGTGGGCTGCCATCTATGGGATCGCACAGAGTCGGACACGACTGAAACAACTTAGCAGCAGCAGCAGCAACTGTTACATTCTTCAACATGTGTTCCAGTCTGGGATCTTCAATACCTTCCTCACATACTCAAAAGAAATTTTTCTACACACTCTATGTAACCCTCCTATTTGTATGTAATATTAAGACTCTAGGCCCTTCTTAAATTATCTTAAACTGATTTACAAACAAACAAAAAAAAATCATTAGTTACCAACTTGCCTCTTTAAATGAAAAAATACAATTCAAACTTCATCATTCTATCAATTGCAGCTTTTCTGAGTACCCTTCAGAGAGAATTCAACAGAATGGGGGTGACAGAGCTAGACGCGGAAGCACGTCCCCTTGGCATTCATTCCTGCGACATTGAACTGTACCTGGAGCATCCACTTCAGTATGAGGATCTGGCATGCCTGGCAAATAGGGGGAAATTTTTCTGGAGGGCTCATAAAAAGAGAGATCTTTCTCCTTCCAGATACTGATCAACATAAAACATCTTGGCTCAGATCTCTTTCTGATAAATACCAAGATCTTACCATGTGATTAAGAAGCTAATTGATAAAGTATTTTTTCTCTTTCTTTTTTCAAATTATGAAAGTATGATAACACAGTTATAGGAGACTTGGAAAGTAAGGACAAAGTTATATATAGTTCTATTATATATTACAGTTATCTTTTTTACATAGATAAATTAAGATTTTTAGTTGGACTTTCAATAGCAAACTCTCAAAAATTAATAGAATGAATATACAGAAAAGCATAAGGATATAGTAGACCTGAAAAGCACCATGAAGCAATTCAACATAATTAAGATTTATAGAATTTTCACACAACAGTAGGATACAAATTCTATTTGAGTTCCCATAGACTATAAACTAGGAGACACTGGAATATATCCAGGGACATAAAACAAGGTGCAAAAATTTCGTGGTCTAAAGGTATTGAAATCATACCAAGTCAATATAGTATTTTTTTAAATGCCCACTGAGATATCCTAAGTGAAACTTTTTGGAGATTTCTATTATGGCACATCTGGCAAGAATGTCATTTTCTAAAGACTTTTTTTGATGTGGCCCATTTTAAAAATTTTTATTGAATTTGTTACAATATTGCTTCTGTTTTATGTTTTTGGATTTTTTGGCCACAAGGCCTGTGGGATCTTAGCTTACTGACCAGGGATTAACCCCACACCTCCTGCACTGAAAGGTAAAGTCCCAACCACTGGATTGTCAGGGAAGTCCTATTGTTGTCGTTCAGTAACTCAGTCATCTCCAATTTTTGGCAATCCCATGGACTGCAGCACTGCAGGCTTCCCTGTCCTTCACTATCTCCCCGAGTTTGCTCAGACTCAAGTACAGTGAATTGATTATGCTATCTGACCATCTCATCCTCTGTCACCTCCTTCTCCTCCTGCCCTCAATCTTTCCCAACTTCAGGGTCTCTTCCAATGAGTCTGCTCTTCACATCAGGTGGCCAAAGTATTGGAGCTTCAGCTTCAGCATCAGTCCTTCCAATGAATATTCAGGGTTAGTTTCCTTTAGGATGGACTGATTCTTGCCTTGAGAACTCCATGAACAGTATGAAAAGGGAAGTCTCAAGAAAGTCATGTTCAATTTGTCAGGCAAGACATGAGCTAAAAGCCTCTTTATTCAATAACACTTCCCCACCCATCCACATACAAAGAAGAGAAATAGAGAAAGGAGGAGAGGGAGGGAGGGAGAAGGATGGGGAGAGAGATTCCAAATCACCTAGGAGAACATTGGGTCTTGTCATATTCCTCATTCTTCTGAATTCAGTCCCTAAAATAAGGGGGGAACAACTGAGTTTTTGCCCTAACTACTAAACCCACAATAAAAAGCAGAGACATTACTTTGCTGACAAAGGTCCATATAGTCAAAGCTATGGTTTTTCCAGTAGTCATGTATGGATATGAGAGTTGGACCACAAAGAAAACTGAGCACTGAAGAACTGATGCTTTTGAACTGTGCTGTTGGAGAAGACTCTTGAGAGTCCCTTGGACTGCAAAGAGATCAAACCAGTCAATCCAAAGGATATCAGTCCTGAATATTCATAGGAAGGACTGATGCTGGAGCTGAAGCTCCAATACTTTGGCCACCTGATGTGAAGAACCGACTCATTAGGAAAGACCCTCATGCTGGGAAAGATGGAAGGCAGGAGGACAAGAGATGACAGAGGATGAGATGGTTGGATGGCATCACCAACTAGACGGACATAAGTTTGAGCAAGCTCCAGGAGTCGGTGATGGACAGGGAAGCCTGGTATGCTGCAGTCCATGGGTCACAAAGAGTCAGACACGACTGAGCAACTGAACTAAACCCACAGTCTCAGAAAAACGTGTCCTACTGTTTTCAGGGAAGAGAAGTAATGATAGCAAGCAGAGGAGGAATGATGCTTGCAGTCACATTGTTCCAAGTAATTTGTGAATGTATTTGAGAAGAAATGCACTGAAGCTGCTCAAAACGACTAAGAGAAGCTGAGGAAGGAAACATTGATTGTTCTGAATCCAGCTAAGCATTTTTGGAGCAAATTTTGGGACTACCATTTCTGATTGTGATTGAATAACTGGGACCAAATTTGTCCCCTTGCTGTAAACAATAAGAAACTAGATAAAATATATGAAACAAGTTTTCAGACACTGAAAACAGAGCACAGGACTGTGAGTTCTGAAAATAAATGGTGCCAGAGAAATTGGTTATCCAGAAACAATAACCTTGACCTAAGTCTCACATTTTATACAAAAACAGAATCATGAACTTAAAACTATGAAAGTTAAAAAAAATTCTGGAGAAAATATTTAGGATCAAGGGCTATACAAAGAGTTCTTAGATTTACCACTACTGTCATTCTCTATAAAAGGAAAAATTCGTAAATTTGACTCCATCAGAATTAAGAAAAAACTTTTGCTCTGTGAAGGACCCCACTTAAAAAATAAAAAGACAAGGTACACAGTGAGAGGGAAGTATTTGCAAACATATATCCAACAGAGGAGCAGTATCTAGAATATAAAAAAAACTCTCAAAAACAGTAAAAAAAAAAAAAATCTTTTAGAAAATGGAAAAAGATTTTACTAAAGAGAATATACAAAAGGCAAATTCTACTCTTAGGTATTTACTCAAGAGAAACAAAAACCTATGTCTACACAAAGACTTGTACACAAATATCAATAGCAGCTTTAATCATATTAACCTAACTGGAAGCAGTCCAAATCTCCATAAACAGATAAATGAATAAATACACTGCACTACAGCCAAGCAATGGAACAACACTCAGCTATAGAAAGTAACAACAGAATAATCACACATTATATGAATAGCAACATGGGGGAAATCTCAAAAACATGCTGAGTTAAAAAAAAAAAAAGAAAGAAGAAGACATACACAAGAGAGTCCATATTGGACAGTTCTATTGATATGAAATTCTAGACTAAGCAAAATTAATCTATATAGTGACAAAAAGAATCACTAATCGCTTAGAGCTAAGGTGGGTTATAGGTGAGATATGACAGCAAAGAGATGAGGGAAATTGGAGATGATTGGTGTTGGTTACACAGAAGCAGACAATTGTCAAAACTCATCCAACCGGAATACATTTTGCAAGCAAATTCAACCTCAAGAAAGTTGATGAAAAATGAGATCCAAGGCAGTCAATGAATACATATACCTACATATTTTTGTCATAGGGCCAATGAAATTCAGTAGTATTCATACATCAGAGCAACTAAAGATTAATTTTAACAGAACGGTATTGTTGACTCTTCACTATGCTATCTGACTTTTTCTGCAAAAAATAAAACCATAAACTGAAGTCTTTATATGTGACCTTGTTATTTATAAAGTTCACATTGCAGGAAGGAAGGAGGAATGCTCGCTTGCCAGAGGCTGGGGATTACCAGTTCTTTAATTTCTGAAAATTACAGGTTTGCTTTCATTCAAGAGTTCAAATTAAGACCCTTCCAAGAATTTTTGTGTGTGTGGTCAGGAGGGGAAGAGGTTCTTCCCAAGTCAGGTGTAGAGGGGAGGTTTTATGATACTCAGCAAGGGTATGGGGAGAGTAGACTCAGTAATCCCAAGAGAAGAAACTTCAGGAAGGCAAATGAACTGATATACAAAACAGAAATGGACCAGCAAACATAGAAAACAAACTTAGGCGAAAGGGAGGGGAAGAGATAAATTAGGAGCTTGGGGTTAATGATGTTCAAGCTGGTTTTAGAAAAGGCAGAGGAACCAGAGATCAAATTGCCAACATCCACTGGATCATCGAAAAAGCAAGAGAGTTCCAGAAAAACATCTATTTCTGCTTTATTGACTATGCCAAAGCCTTTGACTGTGTGGATCACAATAAACTGGTGAAAATTCTGAAAGAGATAGGAGTACCAGAGCACCTGACCTGCCTCTTGAGAAATTTGTATGCAGGTCAGGAAGCAACAGTTAGAACTGGACACGGAACAACAGACTGGTTCCAAATAGGAAAAGGAGTACGTCAAGGCTGTATATGGTTGCCCTGCTTATTTAACTTATATGCAGAGTACATCATGAGAAACACTGGGCTGGAAGAAGCACAAGCTGGAATCAAGATTGCCGGGAGAAATATCGATAACCTCAGATATGCAGATGACACCACCCTTATGGCAGAAAGTGAAGAGGAACTAAAAAGCCTCTTGATGAAAGTGAAAGAGGAGAGTGAAAAAGTTGGCTTAAAGCTCAACATTCAGAAAACGAAGATCATGGCATCTGGTCCCATCACTTCATGGCAAATAGATGGGGAAACAGTGTCAGACTTTATTTTTTGGGGTTCCAAAATCACTGCAGATGGTGACTGCAGCCATGAAATTAAAAGATGCTTACTCCTTGAAAGGAAAGTTATGATCAACCTAGACAGCATATTGAAAAACAGAGACATTACTTTGCCAACAAAGGTCCATCTAGTCAAGTCTGTGGTTTTTCCAGTGGTCATGTATGGATGTAAGAGTTGGACTGTGAAGAAGGCTGAGTGCCGAAGAATTGATGCTTTTGAACTGTGGTGTTGGAGAAGACTCTTGAGAGTCCCTTGGACTGCAAGGAGATCCAACCAGTCCATTCTGAAGGAGATCAATCCTGGGATTTCTTTGGAGGGAATGATGCTGAAGCTGAAACTCCAGTACTTTGGCCACCTCATGCGAAGAGTTGACTCATTGGAAAAGACTGATGCTGGGAGGGATTGGGGGCAGGAGGAGAAGAGGACGACAGAGGATGAGATGGCTGGATGGCATCACTGACTCGCTGGACGTGAGTCTGAGTGAACTCCGGGAGTTGGTGATGGACAGGGAGGCCTGGCGTGCTGCAATTCGTGGGGTCGCAAAGAGTTGGACACAACTGAGCGACTGAACTGAACTGAACTGAACTGATATATTAAATAGATGACCAACAAGGACCTACTGTAAAGCACAGGGAGTTATACTCAATATTTTATAATAACCTGTTAAGGGAAAAGAATCTGAAAAGAATATATATATATATATATATATATATATATATATATATATATGAATCATTTTGCTGTACACCTGAAATTAACACAACTTTGTAAATCAACTATACTTCAGTAAAAATTTTTAAAAATTAAAATAAAAGGAGGACAGATAACACACACTAGAGAAATTTTAGAGTTTGTCCATAAAACACAAAGAAGCTATATTTTTAAAAAGCACACTGTTTGGCAAAGGATATAAGACATTAGGAACCTCTTTGTTGAGACTTTATCTTTCTTGGTAACTACAGGCATGTAGCACTATCTTATTATGGAGAGGCCAATTACCTCATTTCTTGGTGGATCTGAGGCCATCAACCCACATATTTTAGTCAAAAACGTTTTCAGAAACCAATTTTTTTTTTAACAAAGGAAAGGCAAGAAAGAAACATTACAAAATTTTAAACCCAATTGCCTTTAAATGCCAAAATTATGGATCTATTTCCACTAACTTTCTATATTTCCAAATATTGTTGTATAAGTATTACTTTTGCAATGGAAAAAACATAGTAAACATATCATTATGGTCTGCATTTATTGGTAATGAAAAAAATTTTCAGGGACAACAAATTGTTCTGTTGTACTCTTCTAGCCTCTATAAATTTCCGTTACTTTTGCAAGAAAATTGCTGCATATTCTAGTCTTTTCTATTAATAAACAAAATGTGCCTTCCTATACCACAATTTTATCCCTCCTGGTTCCTGTTTCCACTCCATGTGTCCACTACGTCAATGTTCCTCCTACACACCGCAAGCCACAGACCACTCGCGGGCACCTGGGGAAAGCGGAAGTCTCCTCTGATTTTGTTCACCTAGGGTGGGAATTCATGCTACTTCATCCCAGGCAAGTTTGGGAGCTAAGATGCTCAGGGGGGTAGCACACAAAGTGTCTTCACAGGAAGAAACACCAAATATTGTGAATAAATTTAGAAAATACAAGTGAAAAAATCACGTGACATTTAAAAAAAAAAAAAAAAAAACCTCTCTTCCCAGATTAGGGTTACCTTTGCAACTGGTGACAATATAAAATGGTGTTTGAGTATCACACCAGGGCACCAAATACTGAAGGCATAATTTGCAGCCCTTTGTTGTCAAGGAAGTTTTTTCCACGATTTCTTTACGCCCTCTTAAAGATTAATGAACTTAAATGCATGCCAGTAGCTGCCATGCCCAAACTCAAACAGATGTGTTCAGGAGTGGAAGTTAGGATTGGGGTTTGAAAATATTTTTGTCCCTCCCATCTCAGTAGATTATAATGGAAAAATTACAGTCTAAACTGTAGCTGGATTATGGCTTTAGGCCATCATGTGGAGTGGTAATGAGCCATCTCCTTTCTAAAATAACTCTCAAAAAAAAAAACCCACACACACATCTTTCACACCTTTTTTGGCAAGCCTTCTGCTTATTTGTTAGTTCCATGAAGATAAAGTGGTTAATTTGGAAACCAGAAATCAGGGATGCCCTCTGATCTGGGTAATTTTTCTAACAGTGCTGCTGCTGGTACCATTTACCAAGAGCCATTCACTAGTATTGGGTTGAACTTTTTGGCCAACCCAATACATTCTGCCCTCAATTGCAATCAAAGAGGACTATATGGGGAGTTGTGTGTGGGTGTCTTTTTAAAGTATATTACATGTTATCTCTGACTCTGTGCCAAATAACAAGGAAATTTACAGTGGATCCTAAAATCAAATGGAGAGCAGAGTAGATGGACTACTCAAGAAGGAGAAGGAAACTGCTATTGATTGAATGAAGTGAAAAGCTCAGTTGTGTTGGACTCTTTGTGACCCCATGGACTATAGCCACCAGGCCCCTCTGTCTATGGGATTCTCCAGTTAAGAATACTGGAGTGGGTTGTCATGCCCTCCTCCAGGGGATCTTCTGTGGATATCTTCCCAACCCAGGGATTGAACCTGACCCAGGGATTGAACTCTCGTCTCTTATGTCTCCTGCACTGAGAAGTGGGTTCTTTACCTGGAAAGCCTGATTATCCCAATAGTAAAAGTAAGTGTTAGTCACTCAATCGTATCTGACTCTCCACAGCCCCATGGACTGTACCCTGCCAGGCTCCGTTGTCCATAGGATTCTCCAGGCAAGAATACTGCAGTGAGTAGCCATCTACTTCTCCAGGGGATCTTTCCAAACCTGGATTGCCTGCATTGCAGGCGATTCATTACTGTCTGAGCCACCAGGGAAGCCTTTTATTGAATGTCTACTGTCTACTGTGTACCAAGTGCATGACATGCATTAGGCCCTTGCCACTAATGGCTGGCCTTTAAACCACCAGCAGCAGCAGCAGCATCTGGGAGCCTATTAGAAATTTAGAATTTCAGACGCCATTCAAACTTGCATTATAGCAAGACCCTCAGCATCAATTCACCAAAATCATGGATATAAATGGTATTAACTTTATTTTCTATTAGGAGATTAAGGGTCAGAAAGGTTAAGAAATTTATGTAAAATTCACAACATAGTAATATACTGGATTCTGGCCCATTTGAAAGCATTGTATTTCCACTCCACTGAGCCAAGTCTTAAACCAGTCTAAAGCTGCAAGATTTGGGTTTTGATCCAGACTCCAACCATTAATATCTTTCTGGGCTCATATACCCCAGTAACCTATCTGGGTGTTACTTTTTTTTTGTCCTGCTTATTTCATGGAATTGCTACAAAACAAATGAAATTAATAGATGTGAAAACACTTTAAAGTATTTTGCACTGGCCAAAATTAACCCACTAATGGAATATTCTATGTGACTCTTTCTCACTCGGCTTTTGCCAAGGCAGCAAAACCAAGGACAAAGCAACATATGCCAAGAGCTTCCACATCACACGGTGAGAGATCAGCCTGCCTATGTTTTGAAACTGGCTAGTTCAGCCTTAGTCCCTCATCCACCTCAAGGGTATAAAAAGCTTGAAAGAAGAAACACTCTCAAAAGTGTTTTTATGGTAGGTGGGGCAGAGTAAGATCATTTGTCCTGCATCTCAATCCTATACCAAGGGGCCCTAAGGAGACCACACAGAGAGCTTGTTCTTTGTGCCCTGAAAGAATGCAAGTTAATCTGGTAGAAGAAATCTACCATAAACTTCCCCTCACCCTAAAGGCTTTCCAAACTAAAGCAATACTATATTTTGGTATTGCCATGTTGACTATAAAACTGGACGGCAAATTTTAGTTGTGTGTCTTGGGGCTGAAAGTGGCTAGTAGACATTTTGTTATTTAGAAGTGCCTGAAAAGTTTTCTGGGACCTGGTCAAGATTTCAAGAAAAAAGAAGGGAAAACTAAACTGCAGATCTGGTTTAAAGGGACAGTAAGAAAAAATAAGAATAATATAGTTTGCTGCTTGCATCCTATGGAGAACTGCTTTTCCCATGCTCTAGTACTTCTTATTATTATTAAAAACCAACACTAGCTCAATACAAATTGTGTTTCCAAAGTCAAAATCTGACTTTACAGATAAACTCACAGGAAAGTGATGGAACAGGCAAATAGTCTTTCCCCTGAATTACCTGTTCTTATCCTAAATCCAAAGCTCAAGGACTGATGCTAAAGCTGATGCTCCATTACTCAGCCACTCGATACGAAGAGCCAACTCATTGGAAAAGACCCTGATGTTGGGAAAGATTGAGGGAAGTAGGAGAAGGGGTAGACAGAGGACAAGATGGTTGAATGACATCATCAACTCAGTGGACATGAGTCTGAGCAAACTCCGAGAGATAGTGAAGGCCAGGAGAGCCTGGCATCCTGCAGTCCTTGGGGTCGCAGAGGCAGACACAACTGAGCGACTGAAAAACAACAACAAAAAAGAATATCCTCATCCAGATTCTTACAGCTGCTATCCATGCAGAAATAGGTGAAGCTTCTAACTGTGAAGGGAGCCAAATTCCATTTTTCTGTAGAAAACCATAGAGTTTTAGAGGAGCAAGAAAGGATTCTACTCCCCCTCCCAGTCAAGCACCAACATGGCAGATGGGAGGAGATTGAAAGAGAGCATCCTGATCACCTCTGCAGGCATGCCTGTTGAGGATCAAGGTCCTAGTAAAACTAGCTAAGTTAGGGAAGCTGGGAGGAGATGCTTAAGCAGACCCAGAAAGTTGGACAGGATCTGGGGACCTGAACAGAGGAGCAAGGTCACAGATAGGTGGTAGGAGACAAAAAAATCACATATAGATAGCTGAAAAACGAAGAGATCAATATATGTATTAGAAAAAAAGAAATTGAAAAGATCCAATTGACCAGCTTATTCAATTACCACATGTGTCAAAATGACTTCAAATTCTATCTCCCTCCCAAACCTTTATACAAAGCACAACAACCACAGACATCATCTTGGTCTATCTTCTGATTCCATTTTCCCCTGTCCCCTCCCCTCACCTGACTATCCAAATGTCAAAGAGTGAATTTGTAAAAACAGTCACATCATGACCCTCTAAAGGAGCCTTCACTGCCTTCCACAGTCTTGAGACAAAGTCTAGGTTCCTAAGCTGGCACCCAAGGTCTCTCAAAATCTGACTTCCACTTATTTTCAAACTCATCTCTCACCAACCCCTATCCCACACCCAACGCCCCACAATCCAGTTGGATGGAACTGCTCATAGTTTCCAAAAAATCCCACCTTAGAGCCTTCACATGTCCCAAGCTGCAGAGTCTGCCAAACTTGGTGATGATGCGAATTACCCAGAATGCTTATTAAAAATGCAGATTCCAAGTCCTAGTACATACCTACCAACTCAGAATTTCCAGGGAAAGAATATGGGAACCTATAGTTTCTAAAACCCTCAAGTGAAAATGATTATCCAGCAACTCTAGCGTAAGCTCGCAGGGGCAAGAACTCAACCTGCCCTTTTCATAGTGTTACGTCCAGAATCCAGAGAAAGCACTCTTCCCTTTGCCTACAATGCTTGGCCTCCACCCTCTTTCACACCAGGATGAATCCTATTTTGTTCACACAAAACTTATACCATTGGAGTAACCTAATATGCTACTGATATGCATTGAATGAACAAGCAAATGAATAAGAAAAAAAGTAAGTGAATCAAATGAATGGAGCACGAAATTTGAGGGGAGGGCTCAGGCTTTACAAGTGGCAGGCAACAATGATGCACACGGGGGATAGCATCTGGGAGACCCAAGCATAGGGACACTGGGTCAGAACCAGTACATCCAGGCCCTAGGTATGGGCTACCAGATACAGCTAAAGGGATTAAGGTCATATGCCAAAATCTTGACATTTAAAAATAATGGGGATGAGTAGGCAAATTTGTTCACTAGAGAGTTGACTAGAAGACAGACACTCAGCCATACTGGGATTTAGAAATAAAATAGGGACCCAATATATTCAAAGCTATGGTTTTTCCAATAGTCGTGTATGGATATGAGAGCTGGACCATAAAGAAGGCTGATCACCGAAGAACTGATGACTTTGAATTATGGTGCTGGAGAAGACTCTTGAGAGTCCGTTGGACTGCAAAGAGATCAAACCAGGCAATCCTAAAGGAAATCAACCATAATATTCATTGCTAGGACTGATGCTTAAGCACCTGATGTGAAGAGCTGACTCATTGGAAAAGACCCTGATGCTGGGAAAGATTGAAGGCAAAAGGAGTAGAGAGTGGCAGAGGATGAGACGGTCAGATAGCATTACTGACTGAAGGGACATGAATCTGAGCAAACTCCAGGAGATAGTGAAGGACAGAGAAGCCTGGTGTGCTGCAGTCCATGGTATCTCAAATAATTGGACATGACTTAGCGACCGAACAACAACAGTAACTGGGAGATCTATTGCTAAAATTTGAGTGGGACCAGACATTTTAATAACGAATTATTGAGGGCCCCTGAGAAGACAGGGTAGGTTGGTCTGGCACATAGATGCATATACAGGAGTCTTACAACTCAGCTCTGAAGATTAGGAGGAGACACAGAGTCAGAGAGCCTGCACCTAGGTCTGTCTGCTACCCACCTCTCTTCCCAGGTACAAATACGATCATTAAAGTTATCCCACTGCTGGGCATACACACCGAGGAAACCAGAATTGAAAGAGACACGTGTACCCCAATGTTCATCGCAGCACTGTTTATAATAGCCAGGACATGGAAGCAACCTAGATGTCCATCAGCAGACGAGTGGATGAGAAAGCTGTGGTACATATACACAATGGAGTATTACTCAGCCATTAAAAAGAATACATTTGAATCAGTTCTAATGAGATGGATGAAACTGGAGCCTATTATACAGAGTGAAGTAAGCCAGAAAGAAAAACACCAATACAGTATACTAACGCATATGTATAGAATTTAGAAAGATGGTAACAATAACCCTGTATACGAGACAGCGAAAGAGACACAGATGTATAGAAGTCTTTTGGACTCTGTGGGAGAGGGCGAGGGTGGGATGATTTGGGAGAATGGCATTGAAACCTGTATATTATCATATGTGAAACAAATCTCCAGTCCAGGTTCAGTGCATGATACAGAGTGCTCGGAGCTGGTGCACTGGGATGACCCAGAGGGATGGGATGGGGAGGGAAGTGGGAGGGAACACATGTACACCTGTGGCGGATTCATGTCAATGTATGGCAAAACCAATACAATATTGTAAAGTAAAAAAACTAAAATTAAATTAAAAAAAACAAAGGGGAAAGGGGTGGGGAGACCAATTAGGAGCTTGGGGTTAAGAGATACACATGTATACATACAAAAATAGATAAATGACAAGTATTTATATTATAGCACAAGGAATATTATATATTCAATTTCTTTGTAATAACCTATAACAGAAAAGAATCTGAAAAAGTTTTATATATATGTATATAGAACTAAATCACTGTATTGTACATCAGAAACTAATACAACATTGGAAATCAACTACAATTAAAATAATGTTTCTCTTTAAAAAAATTTAAAAATAAACATAAATTTGAATGAAAAAAAAATAAGTTAATGAATTTCTTCTGCCTCCTTATCAACTAAGAAAGTACTAGAGTTAAAAGTTATTCAAAGAAATAGCAGAATTGATTTAATTATCCTTGGGAGTATGTGAGGACATAGAGATTAAAAAAATATCCTGGAAAAGCTGGACAAACAGAGAAACAAGAAAGAAATCAAGAAAACCCCAGACTGTGCTCTTTTGACATCAGACCCACCTGGTGAAACTGGGAATGTTTATTAGTTTTCCACAGCTACATTTATTTATGTCATAAACTTTCATCCATAAAGCCTTCAATGGTGGCAAGAAGAAAGCCAGGTGTGGTTGAGGTTTTGTGAAGCCCTCAGACTCTCCCTTGTCCTTCCCAGATGTAAGTGGAGAAGCTCAAAGACTCAGAGAGAGAGAAAACTATGAAACTTACAAGATGTAACCATTTTTCCATTCACACTTAAACCATGTGTACTTGAGCAGAAATGTAACCCATGTGATCCTGATTCATTTACGCTATAATCATCAAAATATTGTTTTCCAGGAGCAATTTAGTGTCCACAAAGATTTTCTGAATCTTTTTCAGAAAGATTTTTAATCCATTTTCCTCATTAAAAAAGGAAGCTGTGTTTGCCAATTGGCCAAGGACTCAATCATGAAGAAAAAGTTCAGATTCCCTTCAAAGTTTCAAGGTCTTGAATTTTAGTAGATTCATATAATATCCCAATAGTTTTTCTAGCCCTGCAAAGAAAAGACAATGCTTGCCCAGGCAGATGGGTTGATTTTTCACAGATGTTACTGGAAGCTGATATCAGCCAGCAGGTAGTGTTCTTGCCCATCATACATCAGCCCTGAATTAATAATACAACTTACAGAGAAAAATTAAAGTATTGTGCTTAGGTTAAAAAAATCTATATTTAGATTATATAAATGCACAGCAAAGGGTACCATTTTAAATGTTACAGTTTAAAAGGAATCCAGAATGAGCTAAATAGGAAGGAAATCTAAAAAAGAGGGGATGCATGTATACATGTCGGAGAAGGCAATGGCACCCCACTCCGGTACTCTTACCTGGAAACTCCCATGGACGGAGGAGCCTGGTAGGCTGCAGTCCATGGGGTTGCTGAGAGTCGGACACGGCTGAGTGACTTCACTTTCACTTTTCACTTTCATGGATTGGAGAAGGAAATGGCAACCCACTCCAGTGTTCTTGCCTGGAGAATCCCAGGGACGGGGGAGCCTGGTGGGCTGCCGTCTATGGGGTCGCCCAGAGTGGGACACGACTGAAGCGACTTAGCAGCAGCAGCAGCAGCATGTATACATGTGTCTGATTCACTTTGCTGTACAGCAGAAACTAACACAACATTGTAAAGCAACTCTACTCCAATAAAAAATTTTAAAAATAAAAGCAAACTCAGGAAACTGAAATGGTTTCCAGTTGAGAAAAATCTAGATGGGAAAGAATCCAAACTGCTTGATAGTACAGAAATTGGGATGATTTAGCCTGCAGATGAGAAAACTGAGGGGATAAGACCACTCTTCAAATAAAGTAAATGACAGGTAAACAACCACAATCATCAAAAAAGCAAAAGAGTTACTGAAAAACATCTACTTCTGCTTTATTGACTATGCCAAAGCCTTTGACTGTGTGGATCACAACTGTGGAAAATTCTTCAAGAGATGGGAATACCAGACCACCTTACCTGCCTCCTGAGAAATCTGAATGCAGGTCAAGAAGCAGAAGTTAGAACTGGATGTGGAACAACACGCTGGTTCCAAATCAGGAAAGGAGTACATCAAAGCTGTATATTGTCACCCTGCTTATTTAACTTATATGCAGAGTACATCATGAGAAACACTGGGCTGGAAGAAGCACAAGCTGGAATCAAGATTGCCGGGAGAAATATCAATAACCTCAGATATGCAGATGACACCACCCTTATGGCAGAAAGTGAAGAGAAACTAAAAAGCCTCTTGAGGAAAGTGAAAGAGGAGACTGAAAAAGTTGACTTAAAACTCAACATTCAGAAAACTAAGATCATGGCATCTGGTCCCATTACTTCAGGGCAAATAGATGGGGAAACAGTGGAAAGAGTGACAGACTTTATTTTTTGGAGCTCCAAAATCACCGCGGATGGTGGCTGCAGCCATGAAATTAAAAGACGCTTGCTCCTTGGAAGAAAAGCTATGACAAACCTAGACAGCATATTAAAAAACAGAGACACTACTTTGCCAACAAAGGTCTATATAGTCAATGCTCTGGTTTTTCCAGTGGTCATGTATGGATGTGAGAGTTGGACTATAAAGAAAATAGAGCGCTAAAGAATTGATGCTTTTGAACTGTGGTGTTGGAGAAGATGCTTGAGAGTCCCTTGGACTGCAAGGTGATCCAACCAGTCAATCCTAAAGGAGATCAGTCCTGAGTATTCATTGCAAGGAATGATGCTAAAGCTGAAACTCCAATACTTTGGCCACCTGATGCGAAAACTGACTCATTGGAAAAGACCCTGATGCTGGGAAAGATTGAAGGCAGGAGAAGGGGATGATAGAAGATGAGATGGTTAATGTATACGACTGAGTAGACAATGTTTTTGTGGTTGTTTCAGTTCAGTTAAGTCACTTAGTTGTGTCTGACTCTTTGCAATCCTATGGACTGCAGCACGCCAGGTTTCCCTGTTCACCACCAACTCCCAGAGCTTTCTCAAACTCATGTCCATCAAGTCAGTGATGCCATCCAACCATCTCCTCCTCTGTCATCCCCTTCTCCTCTTTCCCAAAGTATTGGAGTTTCAGCTTCAGCATCAGTCTTTCCAGTGAATATTCAGACTGATTTCCTTTAGGATTGACTGGTTGGATCTCCTTGCAGTCCAACAGGCTCTCAAGCGTCTTCTCCAACACCACAGTTCAAAAGCATCGATTCTTCAGTGCTTGGTTTTCTTTATAGTCCAGCTCTCACATCCACACATGACTACTGGAAAAACCATAACTTTGACTAGATGGACCTTTGTCAGCAAAGTAACATCTCTGCTTTTTAATATGCTGCCTAGATTTGTCATGGAGAAGGAAATGGAAACCCACTCCAGTATTCTTGTCTGGAAAATCCCACAGATGGAAGAGCCTGGCGTTCTGCAGTCCACGGGGTCCCAAGAGTTGGACATGACTGAGCTCAGTGCTCAGTGCTCAGGTTTGTCATAGTTTTCCTTCCAAGGAGCAAGAGTCTTTCAATTTCATGGCTGCAGTCACCATCTACAGTGATTTGGGGGCCCAAAAAATAAAGTCTCTCATTGTTTCCATTGTTTCCCCATCTATCTGCCATGAAGTGATGGGACTGGATGCCATGCATGAACTGGTAGGACCAGATGTCATATGCATGGAATAGCCAATACCCCAAACCGTTCTAATAGATCTGCAATTGTTTTTCCCCACCAGCCCCTTTCCTTCAATACCTCAGCTGGTTTAGAAATTTATAAATGCTAACAACTGGTTTGAAAAACTCCAATTTAAAGTTTTCAGCGTCAAAAATGGCACTGGCATTCACATCAACTTTTTGACTTGTTTCTTGTTTTCTGTCTTCTAAAAAGAGATGCCCAACCCTAGAGACGTTACCTTCCGCGAGACTAAACAGCCACAGGATATCCATGCCCAAACTTGACATATCTCATCATTTGTAATCAGTAGCCTTTTACATTGGCACATTCACCAAGACCTTTTTAAAATATCTAAGAATCAGTTCCTTTTCTCTTTTAGGGATATTTTATAATTATTTAATTGAGTTGCAAGATGTGGCAAATGCATGCGCTGATGGAAGAAAAGAACAGCCATGATTTCTTATGACATTTAAGAACATAGAGAACTAAGTAAACTCTTTCTAGGTAACTCTCCTAAAGGCTGAGTATTTTTGGCAGTTTTTTATTTCCATACAACCATCAACAGTTGTGACCTAAAGAGTTCCAGAGCACAAGGCTGGGTCTTTGAATGACAAACGAAGACAGCTCCTGGAGGCTAGCACTGACCATGTGCTCCATCCAAGCTATTTCATTTGGGAAAACTAAGACAAGAAAGTCAACTCACTTTACAAGAGAAAAAGAAAAAAGCCAATTTTTCTGTTCAGTTTACCACCATGAGTATTCAAAAGACTCCACTTCCAAGAAAACTATTAATTTTTACAGTGTCAGCACACTTTTTTTTTTTTTTGCAAACTGTATTTTTATGATACCATGCTCAGTGTTGGGAACATTTTATACCCAAGAGGAAAGTCTGAGCTTTTTACAAAGTGGAGAAATAGTATCATATTTAAATCATTTGATCTATTTTTAAGAAACACTGTACTTAAGTCTACAGAATAGCAACTTTTTAAGTCTTTTAAACAGTCTTTGGTAAGACATCTCCTAAGTGTTGTAACCTGCTCCATCCATCTCTCCTTTGTCTTAGCCCCCACCATACTTGGCCTGGTCCAAGAGTGTGTGCTATCTCTGCAGTCAGATGGCTGAGTGTCACATGCACAACCCATATATCAGCAGAAACCTCCTGCCCCAGCATGAATAAGCCTTTCACATCCTGTTTTGGCAAGAGAAGAGCAGTCAGCCTGATTAAAGGGATGAGAAAGAGTTCCTACAAGGGGAGGTTAAATGGACCAGAGATGCTTGACCTACAGAAGACAGAGAATGACTTGAACATAGTCCTTCAGTCCATGAAGATTTTTTCCTAAAGGCAATAGATAATTAAATAAATAAACATACTCCACATCCACAGAGAACCAACAAAAGGAAATATACTTAACTTATAGCCAGAGAATTTGCCATTGTACAAAAGAAGTTCTTTGCAATGCTTGAGTTGATAAAAGCATTGACGTGTTCTCTGCTGGGAAGTTATAGAGCCTGTCTTCCTGCAGATCTTCCATAAGACAAGAGCTGTGCCTTTGTCTTGGATGACTGAAACAAAGAACTGCTATAGCTAAAATGCAGAACTGGGGCCTCATGGCCCCATAATGCCAGACAGAGATGAATCCATCCTACTGGAAAGTCCTGCGGGAAAAAACACCCTGAGCTTTCCTTGGTAATCAATTCTAGTACTTAGGAACCTTCCCTGTTGGGGAGTTCCTCTTCCTAGACTCAAAGCTGATGAGTTAAATCCACAACCTTCTCCAGGCATATGAGGACACATTCTTGAGTGGCTCTTGATTTCCTTGCTGATGGGGTACCCACTCACACTCTGGTATAGCCGTGTTCTATCTAGTTTGTTCTCTCATGTGCCCATCATGGGGTAAGCATGTAACTTTTTCCACGGTGACTAGAATAGACACATGTGCTCTTGGGTGATCTCAGAATTTACCATCATGCAATCAACTTAACTCAATAAGGACATTTTCAGTGACCTCTTCCCACCCTCACCTGCCCAGGTCTCAGCTAAATGCTAGGAAGAATCACAATAAAAGTATAAGTTTTATTTGCTTCCAGTCACTAAAAGATTTTAGGTCAAAATGAGGCATATTTATATTAAAGAAGTGGAATGTATAAACTAAAATGAGAAAGAATATTTTTAAAAAGAATGTATCAATATGCATGCATGTGTGCTCAGTTGCTTCGGTCGTATCCAACTCTTTGTGACCCCTGGACTATAGCCCGCCAGGCTCCTCAGTCTATGGAATTCTCCAGTCAAGAATACTGGAGTGGGTTGCTATGCCCTCCTCCAGGAAATCTTCATGACCCAAGGATCAAACGAATCTTCTGAATTACAGGTGGATTCTTCACCACTGAGCCACAAGAGAAGCCTAATGTATTAATATATCCGTGTATAATTGAAACATTTTGCTGTATAGCAGAAATTAACACAACATTTAAATCAACCCTACTTCAATAGAAAAAATTAAAATAGAGCGAGACAGCCTTGGTTAGACAACAATGTGACAGAGTCAGTAAGTGCAGAAGAAATCAGAGCGGCAAGAACAACTGTGGACTAGGGTAGCTGGAAAAGGCTTCATGCAGGTGATGGGACAAAATTTGGAAGTCTCAAAACATCCTTTAGCTAATTTTACATCTAAGTGACTTCCCAGGTGGACCTACACTCTCTTGTAAAGCATGCTGACCAATACCCACAGTCAGCTGATCACTTTTAGTTTGTAGGTGGCTTGTCTTGTTTTTCAATATGAAAGTTTTATACCGGTTGAATTTGTTTTGACATCTTTTTTTAATGTGTGCCTTTTAGTGTTTAGTGTTTTAGTGTTTAGTTTTAGTGTTTTTACACAGTGATCCAACTGGAAATCTTGGCTAATCTAAAGAAGACAACACGAGCTCTAATCCCTGGACTCCTGCTCAGAAAAAATAAATTATCCTTGGACATGAATGTTTTTAAGTCATTCATTATGTGTTCACTTATATGTTTTCATGATAAAATAAAATGTTAATGTTAAAATATACATACCATCACTTTTAATGATCCTCTGCTTTAAATGACTTAATTAACCTGTCAACTACTTATCCCCTAGCATTGTGTCATAGGGCTTTGCTTGCCAAAAGTGACTTAAGAAGCACTGGACCCAGAGGAGCAAAGAGGTGGATTCTAGCTTTTACTCTCCATTGGAACTTGGTCAAGACCATTCTTTCCCTGGCCCCAATTTTCAGTTCCATAAAAAGAATTGGGGTAGAGTAGGTCTCCCTATGGTTCCTTTCAGCTTTGGCATTTACAAATCAGTGATACTGGCTTTCATGAGCTCTCTGTGCACTGCAAGGACATAATAAATATTTGTTAACCAATATTAACCAATCGTTTGCACTTTTTACTGTCCAACACAGCACATCTTTAAATATTCCAGGGCTGTAGCACCACTGGAGCAGATCTTATTTTTCCATGTGACTACTTTCCTTAGTAGAAAATGTAGTATCTTAATTTTGATCTTCACTGGGTTTGAAACAGAATGGAAAGCAAGGTATGCAAGAGGGAAAAAAAAAACATACTTCCTACAAATGGAAAAATGTAAGAGTTATTAGGAGGCATTGCATGCATGCATGTGTGCTAAGTTGCTTCAGCCGTGTCTGACTTTTTGTGACCCCATGGACTGTAGCCCAGCCGGCTCCTCTGTCTATGAGATTCTCCAGGCAAAAATACTAGAGTGGGTTGTCATGCCCTCCTCCAAGGGATCTTCCCAACTCAGGGATCGAACCCATGTCTCTTACATCTCCTGCACTGGCAGACAAATTCTTTACCACTAGTGCCACCTGGGAAGTCCCATTAGAGGGCATTAATTTGGGGCAGAAAAAAATCCTTGCTGCTTTAGGTATATGCCTTGAGAAGAGATATGATAAATACAGTGAATTCTTTTTATAGGGAGACAGACTGCGTCTTCAGCAACCAGAAAGCACTGCTTACACTCTCAACTAGGAAAAAAGACAAAAGGACCTGAAAATGTAGATAAAATGAGAAGGATAATAAATGGAACACAATATCCTGTATTTGATCCTGGAAATAAACAGACTAGTGGAAAAACGGGTAAAATCTGAATAAATTCTGTAACTAATAGTGATGGTTAATTTTAGTTTTTGTTTCTGGGTTTTTGTTTTTGGTTTTTTTAGTGTGGACCATTTTTTTAAGAGTCTTTATTGAATTTGTTACAATATTGTTTCTGCTCTATGTTTTGGTTTTTTGACCACGAGGGATGGAGATCTTAGCTCCCTGACAAGGGATCGAAACCATACCCCTTGCACTGGAAGGCAAAGCCTTAACCACTGGACCACCAGTGAAAGTGAAAGTGCAAGTCGCTCAGTCATGTCCGACTCTTCGCGACCCCATGGACTATATAGTCCATGGAATTCTCTAGGCCAGAATACTGAAGTGGGCAGCCTTTCTCTTCTCCAGGGGATCTTCCCAACCCAGGGATTGAACCCAGGTCTCCCTCGTTGCAGGCAGATTCTTTACCAGCTAAGCCACAGGGGAAGCCCAGGAAGTCCCTAATTTCTCAGTTTTGATAAATGTACCATTTTGAACTGTAGTGTTGAAGAAGACTCTTGAAAGTCCCTTAGACTGCAAGGAGATCCAACCAGTCCATCCTAAAGGAAATCAGTCCTGAATATTCATTGGAAGGACTGGTGCTGAAGCTGAAACTCCAGTACTTTGGCCACCTGATGGGAAGAATTGACTCATTTGAAAAGACCCTGGTGCTGGGAACGATTGAAGGCAGGAGAAGAAGGGGACGACAGAGGATGAGATGGTTGGATAGCATCACTGGCTCAATGGACATGAGTTTGAGTAAACTCCAGGAGTTGGTGATGGACAGGGAGGCCTGGTGTGCTGCAGTCCATGGGGTCACAAAGAGTTGGACATCACTGAATGACTGAATGGAACTGAACTGAACTGAACCATGATTATGTAAAGATGTGAAAATTAGGCGAGGCAGGTTATAGGACATTTAGAAATTCCCTACTATCTTTTCAATTTTAGTGCAAATATAAAATTATTCCACAATTAAAAGTTTATACAAAAAAGAAAGGAGACACAAAAACAACAGAAACCTACAAAGAAAGAGAGTTTTGTGCAAAGAAGTAAAGAGAAAGAAAAGAAGACATGAATAAAGATAGAAAGAACACAGAGAGACACTGAAGTGATAAATATATTACAAAGGGTCATAGCTCAATCTTAATTTTTACTTATTTCTTTTGTCCTCTTGTAGTCTTGGCCTTTAAGATGAGAAGGAAATGATGCAAATTTTACTTTCCATGCATAAAAACAAGATTTAGTAATCAAGGATAACCCATGATGTTGCTCTTACCCAAACTTTCAACTAAGGAAATTCTTTTTCCAGCAAAATTGGAAATCTCCTTAGGTTACCCCACTCCCTAGCTCTGATGCTGAGTTTCTGAAAAATGTCTGGTTTTCCATGATCCTGTTATGCTTGTGTTTAGAGATTACCACCCTGCAGCCCAGAGGAGAGAATGGTCAGGCCTTTCTCCTACTGATAGGGACCCAGAACCCTGAAACCCTAATTTTTTGCTGCTCTTTCACAGAAATGACTGCCTTCCAGGAGGTCTGGATTACTCTTAGGCCCAAAGGGCATTCCTGTCAACTCATCAGAACCAAATTTGGAATGCAAAATATTTGCCAAAATCCTGCACAGTGGCATGGCCTTCAGCTCGGGAAGCCAATGACTGAGTAACTCACACATGGGCAAATTACAGGATTGATATTTTCCACTAAAGAGCAGAGAGATGTTCACAGATGAAATTTCTATGGGTCTTCATAGAAACTTCTATGGGTCATCAGACAAGAAGTGATGAACATTCATGAGCTTTTCAGTTACCTTTTCCCTATATATCTGAGTCTCTCCTTCTATCAAGGATCAGTAGAGCCACAGTAGTGAGGGTAAAAGGGAAAAAGGAAAAGATTGTCTAAGAAAATGCAGTCTTAAGGGTCTCCAGGGGAAACATGGTTTCTTTGTGAATTATGGTTCATCTTTATGTCCCTAGTTAGTGGCTCAGACACCAAAAAAAAAAAAAAATCTGCCTTCCATGCAGTAAACCCAGGTTCAATCCCTGGACTGGGAAGATCCCCTGGAGAAGGAAATGGCAACCCACTCCAGTATTTTTGCCTGGAGGATTCCATGGACAGAGGAGCCTGGTTGACTGCAGTGCATGGGGTCACAAAGAGTCAGACACAACTGAGCAACTAACACTTTCACACTTTTATGTCCCAGGATTTTATAAATATTCACATCATATATTCTGTAATATTGATTGAGTGGAATCCAATGGGATTAGATAAAAATGAATTTTAGTGCTAGAGATTATCATCTCATCCTATTGTTTCATGACTTGAATGCTTCACCATAAAACTAAAATGTGAAAAATGAGTGTGTCCTAGTCAGAGTGGTTAGCAGGGGCAGCATGCCTCATGGCTCTTATCATTTACAAAGGAACATTGACCATAAGCTGTGGAGCCCGGTAGAACGAGTCAGAGACTGGATGGATGCTATATAGTAAATGATGCTATGCAGACGTGTCAGTGCTCACCTGGGGTGAGGCAGCCATGGGCAAGAAAGATATACAGCACCTTCCTGTTGGAAAACCTTGAGGGAGCCACAGCCAACGATGCAGATTTGTATTCAAAAGTACTGATTAATGTAGCATCCATTCCAGAATATTCACTGCAAAGGAACTGAGAAAGCCTGTGCAGTTCAAATGCCAAACTGAAATATTAATAAAGACTTTGGCCACTCTTACAGTAGTGCCCAAGCTGCAAAACAAATGACTTGTTGCTGCTACACTCTTTTTTTATATATAATAGTTTCTTCATTGGAAATGAAAAAGTGATTAGTGGTGCAGAATGATCGTATGTTATCAGGCCCCTGAGAGTCATGAGAGAAGATGGGGAATGAAAGAGAGAGAGAGAAAAAGAAAAACCTCCCTCCTTCCAGGGCTTTCAAAACCCCACTCTTCCCTAGGGAAAGCTGCCTTTGACTTTAAAAGAGGCTCTGTGGCAGCAGGCAATCCAAGGTAAGTGCACCTGCCCAGGAAACTCACCAGGGGTGACTTTATGAGTTCCTGATCTCCTAAAAGCATCTGGAGGCCCAGCTCCTTTGCAGGAGTTGAGGAGGGCAACAGGCAGGGTTAAGCCTATCCCTTGAGGTAAAATAAAAATAAGAGGTGATCACTCAGCTACAGACAGGGAAGTACTCTACTGCTCGTGGGTGTGGAATCCAAGCATTATGGGCTGGAAACAGACATGGAAATACAAGAGTCTATTTCTTTTTCTACTCCAAGACATTTGAAAGAAAAAATAATGTGTTTATCCCTGTGAGAAAATAGCCCTCTACATTAGGACCACTGCCGTTCAAAAAACACCCTTGAGATCCATGCCCCATAAGTAACACTACCTTATAATGAGGTCTTGTTAGCCCTTGAGGTCCTAAGTCCTCTTGAATGGTGTCCAAGAGCAGTCTGCCTCACACTGGATTCCATTCAACATGAAGACATTAGAGTGAGGTTTTGGCATTTGTTTAAAAGTCAAAGGGAAAAACAGCCAGCGACCTCTAGTAACGTTTTATAATTTCCATTATTTATAAATCAGAAAGCACTTTGACCACTTTATGATATGCAGCCACTTAAAACTGATATTTTCAACTGGAATACTGAAGTTGTTGTTGAAACTAGTTCACAATCTAGAAAAAAAAATTTGCTCAGTCATGTCTGACTCTTTGGGACCCCATGGACTATAACCCTCCAGTCTTCTCTGTCTATGTAATTCTCCGGGCAAGAATACTGGAATGGGTAGCCATTCGCTTCTCTAGAAGACCTTCCTAATCCAGAGATCAAACCCAGATCTCCTGCATTGCAGGCAGATTCTTTTTTTTTTTTTTTAATTTTATTTTTAAACTTTACATAATTGTATTAGTTTTGCCAAATATCAAAATGAATCCATCACAGGTATACATGTGCTCCCCATCCTGAACCCTCCTCCCTCCTCCCTCCCCATACCATCCCTCTGGGTCGTCCCAGTGCACTAGCCCCAAGCATCCAGTATTGTGCATTGAACCTGGACTGGCATCTCGTTTCATACATGATATTTTACATGTTTCAATGTGCAGGCAGATTCTTTACCATCTGAGTCCCCAAGGAATCCCCATCAAATCTTAGGCAATGTTTAGCTTAATTCAAAGATCAAAATCTATGACTCTTGCATCTGACTCACTGCCTATATTTATAAAATTTTATTGGAAAATGAGCATGCTTATTCACTGACTGCATTCACAATACAATAGCAAAACCGAGTAGTTACTACAGAAATGATATAATCCACAAAGCCAAAAATACTTGTTATTATCTGGTCATTTACAGAAAAAGTTTGCTTGAATAAGCCATAACTTGTTCTTCTAAATAAGATTATCTTGATTCTGGAAGTAAGAAAGATATCCTTTAACAGACAAAACAACCTTTGAATGGTCATGGATAAAATATATTTCCAGAGTTGTATGCACTATTCTGTGTAATAGAATCTATCTTCGGGTTATACACTTCCACTCTGGTAGAAGTCTGCCATTTTGCCATACTGGCGCCAGGGCAAAGTCATGAAGCTACTCAGTCTTTGCATATTGTAAATAAAATTTGGCTCCACAATGACTTTTGGTTGAAGAATATTTAAAACATTGTGGCTTGTTTTCACAGGTGTATGTGTTTTTTTTAGAATTTAGATTTAGAATGTCATTAAATGATTTTCATTTCTTTAGAACTTATCACAACAAACTGGAAAATTCTTCAAGAGATGGGACTATCAGACCACCTTTCCTGCCTCCTGAGAAATCTGTATGCAGGTCACAAAACAACAGTTAGAACCAGACATGGAACAATGGACTAGTTAGAAATAGGGAAAGGAGTTCATCAAGGCCGTATATTGTCACCCTGCTTACTTATATGCAGAGTACATCATGCAAAATGCCAAGCTGAATGAAACACAAGCTGGAATTAAGATTGCCAGGAGAAATATCAATAACCTCAGATATGCAGATGACACCACCCTTAAGACAGAAAGTGAAGAAGAATTTAGAAGCCTCTTGATGAAAGTGAAAGAGGAAAGTGAAAAAGCTGGCTTAAAACTCAATATTCAGAAAACGAAGATCATGGCATCTGGTCCCATAACTTCATGGCAAACAGATGGGGAAACAATGGAAACAGTGATAGACTTTTTATTTTCTTGGGCTACAAAATCACTGCAAATGGTGACTGCAGCCATGAAATTAAAAGACATTTGCTCTTTGGAAGAAAAGCTATGAAAAACCTAGACAGCATATTAAAAACCAGAGACAAAAATAAAATAAAATAAAAACCAGAGACATTACTTTGCCAACAAAGACCCATATAGTCAAAGCTATGGTTTTTCCAGTAGTCATGTATGGATGTGAGAGTTGGACCATAAAGAATGCTGAGTCCTGAAGAATTGATTTTGAACTGTGGTGTTGGAGAAGACTCTTGAGAGTTGCTTGGGCAGCAAGGAGATCCAGCCAGTCAATCCTAAAGGAAATCAGTCCTGAATATTCATTGGAAGGACTAATGTGTTAATGCTGAAGCTCCAATGCTTTGGCCACTTGACGCGAAGAGCTGATTCATTAGAAAAGATGGGAAAGATTGAAGGCATGAGGACAAGATGGTTGGATGGCATCACCAGTTCTATGGACATGAGTTTGAGCAAGCTCCAGGAGTTGGTGATGGACAGGAAAGCCTGGTGTATTGCAGTCCATGGGGTCACAAAGAGTCGGACATGACTGAGCAACTGACCTGACAACTCTACAAAGGCCATCATGGTTTTCAATGCAGTCTCTTTTCACTTCTCCTTTTACTTTCAAAAGGAAAAGTAAAAAGAATTATATTCAACATAATTCCCTGAAGACTAGCTGACTCTTCTGCTTGACTCCAAACCATTTTGTCTCTCTGTATTATCTCTTCAGCTAGAAGAGACTGTTGAAAAAAATGAATAAAATTAATTCTGTTCCAGTTCAATAATTTCTTTTCAGTTGTTTTTATTTTGCCTCACCAAGTCAGTTGGCCTCAGTCACCCTAGTCATGGGAACTTAAGTCCATGCTGGATACCCTTCACTCTAATTCCCAAAGCCTTATATCCTGTTTTTCACTCTTTTCTCTTGATTTTAGCAGATGTTGTCTATTAATGTGTCTGAGAGCCTAGGGTGTTTCAATTATTGACTGAAGAAACAGGCTATTTTCACTCTGTGTTTTTCTCCACAGTTACTCTTCATCTGTCACTTGCAAAGGATGTGACCATCAGGGTAAACAAATCACAAGTTGAAATGTGTGGTATGATCAGGCTATGAAAATTGGGATTCTGGGCATCAGAATAATACCGTTATCCTGTTTTACTAATCACAACTTGTAAACTCTCACTTGTCTAAATTAATCCAGGCAATGCTTCCTTGTTTTTAAAAATGTACCATCCACCTGATTCTCTTTGCTTGAGTGTCAAAACATAATGTAAATTAAGGGCTAAGCTTTGAATGTGCACTAAGCGTATTTTTTTTTTAAATGACAGTCTAGTTTCATTGAATGTAATATCACCAGGAAGTTAGCGTAAGGCATATCTAGAAAAGGTGGGGTGAGCTCTGACCACCTTGTTGAGAAATTTGGGGTTTATTCTCAAGGCCACAGAGAGCCTGTGAAAAAATGTAATTAGTCCCGACAACTGGTTTTGGAAATCCATTCTTTCTCGTTAGCTGATTGATTTTAGCCATTTGACTAGCTTTTCCTCAAGTTTACTAGCAGTCAAAATAAAATCTACTTTATATAACTCAGAATATGGTTCAGAGGAATAAAAGAGATACATTTGCCAAAAGTGTATAATGAAAAGGTTTTGTGATTATCATTGTATTCATCATAATGGCCCAATTTATGCCACCAATTTCAGTTTACTGAAACCAGTTCAGCAGAGTAGCCTCAAAACGCCTGAGCCTGGATCCTGGCTCCACAACTTACTGTGTAGTGACTCGACTAATCAAAGCTTCAACTTTTTTCCAAAAATACAGTGTTAATGATAGTACCTACTTCACAAGCTACTAAACAATAAATAAGATAACTCATGTGAAACACTTAAGACAAGGTTTGGGACTTCCCTGGTGGTCCAGTGGTTAAGACTTTGCCTTCTTATGCAGGGGGTGCAGGTTCGATCCCTAGTCAGGAGCTAAGACCCAGCATACCTCGTGGCCAAAGAACCAAAACATAAAAACAGAAGCAATATTGTAACAAATTCAATAAAGACTTCAAAAATAGTTTACATCAAAAAAAACCTTTAGAAAAAAAGACAAGGTTTCAACCAATGGTAAAAGATAAGAGTTCGCTTCATCATCTTCATTCATAGCTCACAACGGGGATGTTAGCTGGGTGTGAGGGACAGAGCAACAACTTTACCCCACATTACCAGGGAATGTATGCAGAGTCACTCCAATGGAAGAATTTTACCAGTTGACAGATGCCTTTCTTAGCCTCGTGAACAGTGCACATAGTAGCTGCTCAATAAGCATTAGTGCCTTCACTTAGTAAGCTTTCAACAAACATGTGTTGAGGACTTGATTCACGCCACACGCTGTCTGGAATATAACATTGATCAAGACAATGGAGAATTTGGATTTTACAAGCCAAACAACAAACAGTGTGATAAACAGAAGCTGCAGAAGGAATGTATTGAAGAGCCACTTAATTTGATCCAAAATGGTCAAAGAGGGCTTCCTAGAGGAAATAATGTCTAAGCCAAGACTTGATGCAGGAAAAGGAATTGGCCACATAAAGCAGCTTGGGGAAGGAAGGGGATTTCATCAGAGGCAGTAAGATGTGGAAAGTCTCAGAGATATAAGGGATCACAGAAATCCATAGATTGAAAGAAAATTAATATGCTTGGAAAGCAGAATATCATGGGGAGATCTGATGGAGATAAGGAAAAAGGCTCACAGCAGAGGGTGTTGAACACAGTCTAACGCAGCTGGACATCATCCTAAAGCAACCAAAAAAAAAAAGGAATGGGGGGGGGGTCTCAGCAAAGGAGTGTGATATGATTATCTTTGCATCTGAAAACAATTATTGAAGCAAATAGAATCACTCTTGCTAGAGTACAGAGTTGTCTACCTGAAAGATGATAAGCTGATGATGACTTCTTTTCTGGTTTTGTTTTGGGTGGTTTTGGTCGCACTCAGCAACATCAGGATCTTAGTTCCCTACCAAGGACTGAACTCATGTCCCTCGCAATGGGAGCATGGAATCTTGACCACTGGACCACCAGGGAACTCTCATGGTTTCTGTTTTTAAACCTTAAAGTTCAGTCATTAAAGAACACTGGCAGAAGGGAAATGCCAGATGTTTGAGAAACCCAGGTAAATGGGGAATGGTGAGGGATAGAGGATTAAGCCACAGATTTCTAGGAGTGAGGGAATCCTTGTTTTTATCTCTGAGTTTCAGTTGTGTCCAGTGATCAAGAACCATATTGTTCTAATTTATAACTACTGCATGTGACAGGGACAGTGTGTGTGTGTGTGTGTGTGTGTGTGTATCTTCTCCACCTCCTCTACCATCACCTGCCTTTCAGGAAAGATAGATTCTTGCTTTTGTGGTCAGCTTTTATAACTTCTTTTGCTGCAAAGACTGTGAGGAGGGGAAAAAAAAACAGAAAATTTGAAAGATATCTGAGAGATCAAGTTGATTTACCTAACAAGTCATTGATCCAGAAAGAGGCAAGAAATATAACTACACTTGTAAAAGTTTGGGAAAGCTTGACATGGTTGTGGAAATATAGCTGGGGATGCAGAAAAGTGTAGAAGATATTCAGGATGAATAAATGAGGAAAAGTATTTAACAAGTGCTCCTGTGTTATAAATTATGTAATCACACAGCTGTGCAATAAGATTTAAATTGTTTTTCAGTTATTTTAAATGCAGAACAAGAATTTCTTGGATTGCAACTGAAGTAGGGCTGCAAGACTTCTAAACTGTGCAAAAGGTACATGTGTGATGATGAGGCTTCCCCAAAATATAGTGATCCACTTCCAGAAAGATCTATTTAGAATTCTTACCAAGGAGGAAAGGAAAAGGGGGAAGAAAGGTGCTTTTTTCACATCAAAATACATAGGATATAAAATAAGAATTTTGGCAAGCATTGGTTTTTCCCTTCCAATTTATGCTCACTTGATAGTATTTAACAAGAAAGGTCTTAGGAAAGATGAATGAAAAAGAAGCTCCAAGGAAAAAATACAAACCTAGAATAACCGGAGCAGCTGCATAGAAGAGGAAGGAGACATTATGGTATAATCATTATCTGCTTAGAACAGAGCTGAGTGGGGATTTGTACTCTTTTGCTGCTTAAAATAGTTCATATAAATGAATCAACTGAAGAGTGGAAGTTAAGCCAAACAATTTAACAGACTAGAGTAGGATATGGAAGACCACAGAAATGAGAGAAAAATACTGCTTAAACTAACAAAAGTTTAGGCTTCATTTACAAAGAATCCAAATGTATTTTTACCTTTTATTGTCAGAAAGCAATGATTTCCAGCAAACAATTGAGAACAAGAAATTCTGGGAGCCTGACATAGCCAGCAGCCCGAGGGGTACACGGCCAGGGCATTTGGGAGTGTGGGGCAAGAAGGGGACTTTTCTTTTCAAAATTATATCTTTGAATCAAAAGTTTAAGCTTGCATTTCTTGCATAAGAGGATTAGGGATTAGGGTGATTTGTTCTTTTCATTCTAAAACAATAATAAGCTTGTCTCTGAACAAGCATTCTCTCTAGTCTCTTGCACAGAAAATAGAAAATTTGGGTGTAATTGAGAACACTGCCTATAGTGGTTATGTATGTATCTATGTGAAAGTCACTCAGTCATGTCTGACTCTTTGCGACCCCACGGACTATACAGTCCATGGAATTCTCCAGGCCAGAATACTGGAGTGGGTAGCCTTTTCCTTCTCCAGGGGATCTTCCCAACCCAGGGATCAAACCCAGGTCTCCTATATTGTGGGTGGATTCTAACCCAAAGGGCAAAAAGCCTGTGTTTTCATTCTAGACCCAGAAAAGGGGGAATTTATAGGAGAGAGGAAAGTGTATGTGAGAAAGAAATATATTTGGATACTGGATCTTCATTCAGTATTCACATTTATGGAAAATCTGAGATATTCTATTTTTAAACCTCAACATTCATCCATAAAGGAAAATCAATTTTGAATATGCATCATTGGAATATAGTTTCTTCAAATTGTTCCACACACTAAGCATCAATCACCAGCTCCACACTGTTTGACAGCTACTATCAGAATGCCACAGCAAGACACTTACACTGTTTTACAATTATCAAAACAATAGAGTGTGTGGTGTTACTTAATCAGCAGGGTATACCAATATATGAGCACACAAGGAATTCTTTCTTCCCCAAAGTCCCCAAAGAAGGATGGAAAGAACAAGATCTAACCCCTGCATGATCATAACCCTAAAGACCAAGTGAGCTGTCAGAAAGAATGCTGGAGCAATTATCAGTAACTCAATCCAGGCATCACCAAAAGATGATTATTAATCTGCATGTGCTAAAGACAGACAAGAAAACCTCTCCAGTCCCCTACTGCCCACAAGAGGGAATCAGAGTCACCAACAGTGTCCTATAGAGTTGTAATTTCACTCCACTTTTATTTCTAAATGATTATCTCAACTTCATAAGATAAAGGTGGCAAATATATTATCATTTTTATACATAAGCAAACTGACTAAAGTGAGGTGCCCATCCACAGATTTCCTGGGCTATGAAGGAGCGTCCAAATGCAGAAGCCCAAATTGTCAATCCAGTATTTATCCCATTAGACTATGGAGTTTCCTGTGGTCATGTCAAAAACTAGAGCAGTTTCTCATTCTTGCTATTTGGACAAGATGATTCTTTGTTGGAGAAGGGAAGCTGTCACGTGCATTGTGGGATGTTTAGCAGTATCTTTGGCCTCTACCCACTAGATGCACCTTTCAGCTGTGACAAACAAAAATGCTTCCAGACATTGTCAAATGCCAAATATTCCCTGCAGGGCAGAATTGCCTAGCTGAGAATCACTGGTCTACGAAATTAACTTAACTCTTAAATTATTAACAAAGCATATAAGTCCATCTCAAGAATTTATCCACACTCTTTTAAAAATATCATACTATTTGTTATTAACACTATCATAAACCCCTATTATGAAACTCTAATATATACTACAGTTTGTTGTTATTGCTGTTCAGTTACTAAGATGTGTCCAACTCTTTGGGAGCCCATGGACTGTAGCCCACCAGGCTCCTCTGTCCATGGAGCTTCCCAGACAAGTATACTGGAGTGGGTTTCCATTTCCTTCTCCAGGGGATCTTCCTAGACCAGGGATTGAACCTGCCTCTCCTGCACTCGCAAGTAGATTCTTTACCTTTGAGACACTGGGAAAGCCTGCCATACTACAGTTTAGTGGTGAGTTAAAGCATTCCTTTGCTAGTCATCAAGAAATACAGAGGATCCTTCTCCTACACACAGGTATTAATTTCAAGCTCAGTAACAACTATACACTAATAATCTACCTGTCTGTTAGAAGCTGTGAAGATATACACCATCTCATTATTAATCACTTGGCATTACATAGACATTCTCAAAACACTGATATCCAGCCTGTCATACCATGTTTTATATGTGGATGAAATGGGACTTGGGAACATTTTGAGGAAATATTAAATTCTGTAGATCTCTAGATTAATAAAATATCAACCAGGAAAAGTTGGATTATTATAAGCATACTTATAATTACCCATGAAAGCCAAATGTAAATCCCAAGTCAGTGAGCTTAAACACTTTCTACAGTTCATCAGTCCTTCAGTAATTATCTTCCTGGAACCATCAGGTTCTTGAAAAGATATCACAGATAAATTATGGAGCATACAATTCTCCACTGAGAAGATTTTGTCTGAATTGGATAGTCGTTGCAAAGATGCTGCTAAGCTAAGTCACTTCAGTCGTGTCCGACTCTGTGCGACCCTATAGACAGCAGCCCACCAGGCTCCCCCGTCCCTGGGATTCTCCAGGCAAGAACACTGGAGTGGGTTGCCATTTCCTTCTCCAATGCATGAAAGTGAAAAGTGAAAGTGAAGTCGCTCAGTCGTGTCCGACCCTCAGCGACCCCATGGACTGCAGCCTTCCAGGCTCCTCCATCCATGGGATTTTCCAGGCAAGAGTACTGGAGTGGGGTGCCATTG
The DNA here is from genome assembly GCF_002263795.3 of Bos taurus. Classification (NCBI taxonomy): domain Eukaryota; kingdom Metazoa; phylum Chordata; class Mammalia; order Artiodactyla; family Bovidae; genus Bos; species Bos taurus. Next base: position 23,147,627 of record NC_037343.1, read on the forward strand.
CCTTCTCCGGTTGCAAAGATGAGGCAGGCTTATTTATCAAAGATCACTGAAGTGGAAAGATTACTGGTCCATCCATCACTTGGATCATATTTACTTGAAGATTCATATAAATATGAATTTGGTAGGAGAAGCCTACCAAAGTACTCATTCCTTGTTTGGGTCTTTTTTTTTTTTTCTTTATTTAATACAAGTTTTTATTTAATTAGTCAAATTCTTTTCTTTTTTTTTCAATTTTATTTTATTTTTAAACTTATTTATCAAAGATCACTAAAGTGGAAAGATTACTGGTCCATCCATCACTTGGATCATATTTACTTGAAGATTCATATAAATATGAATTTGGTAGGAGAAGCCTACCAAAGTACTCACTTCTTGTTTGGGTCTTTTTTTTTTTTTTTTTTTTTAATACCAGTTTTTATTTAATTAGTCAAATTCTTTTCTTTTTTTTCGATTTTATTTTATTTTTAAACTTTACAACATTGTATTAGTTTTGCCAATTATCGAAATGAATCTGCCACAGGTATACCTGTGTTCCCCATCCTGAACCCTCCTCCCTCCTCCCTCCCCATACCCTCCCTCTGGGTCGTCCCAGTGCACCAGCCCCAAGCATCCAGTATCGTGCATCGAACCTGGACTGGCGATCTTCTTTATGGACAAAAGAATGTAAGAAATTGGGGCCAATAATCTCCCAGGAAACAACATCACTGCAGGAAATCTAATGGAAGACTGCTGTTGTTTCTTCAAGTGGTATGATTGTGTGAAGATTGGATGCATACAAGTTGAACATTTTCAGAATTTCTCAAAACCATGACACTTTGCTTTCAAATGGAACCATTTATTTAGAACCTGAATTTCTTTTCATCTTGGAATTCCAGAGATCATGGACTGCAGCCCGTCAGATTCCTCTGTCCATTCAATTTGCCAGGCAAGAATACTGGAGTCAGTTGCCATTCCCTTCTCCAGGGGATCTTCCTGACCCAGGGATCGAACTCAGGTCTCCTGCATTTCAAGCAGTTTCATTACTGTCTGAGCCACAAGGGAAACCCCTTTCTACCTAGTGACCACTCTATGTAAATGCATCTCCATCACAGGATCATACCAAAAAGAACTGTCTTCCAGCAGACATAGCCCTTGGAGGTTATCAGCAAGAAAGTTTTCAGATATCTTTCTGAAATAAAAAGAACTGTGATGAAAATAGAACTGGAAAACATGGTCAGAAACGTACAAATATCATCACCATTCCTACCACAACCTGCTAAGGACTGGAGTTGAACACCAGGATTAAATAACACCAAATGATAATTTCCACAAGCCTCTCTTGCTTGTGCATGGTAGAAACTATAATGGATTGTTCAAAACCTAAAATAGACAACTATTCCAGTATTAGTGAACTTAGGAATTATTGGCTTTTATAAAAGATTACAGTTTAGGTCTATTAAAATGAGAAGCTTGAGCCTGAGGGAAAGGGAAAGATAAAATGCATTTGTAACATAGGAAAGGCAGTGTTTCTGTGACATCACAAACTAGCTGCAACTTATCCTCAAATAAATGTCACTTTACTAATAAACATGTTGCAACCAGGTTGGCAATGACAGCATGAAAAATCTTCTAATCTTCCTTGATTTTGTATCTTAAAAGGTTCTTCATAGGCAAGAACAGTGGGTATAAAACCATGGGAATTCAGTTGGTGCTGGACATTTGCCCTAAGCACATTTTGCAAAGAAAAGCTGTTTGTGTATGGAAAAATAATAATCTGGTCAAGAGTGAGCTCCTATGTGTTTTGCAATCAAAGGGATAGTTGTGGAGTTCTAATTTGCTTGCCAACATTACAAGGAGTCTTTGAAAATGTTAAAACAGATTACAAAGTCTACATGTTGACTGACCTGTTTGTTCCTTACCCTTCTTTTAAGAACAATGGAAATTAAAGATAAGCAGGAGAGTGGGTTATAGTAGGTGGGTCATGGGTACTGGACTTAGATTTGGTTGTTTTTGAGCTTCCATTAAATGAGAACTGATGGAATCCCTAGGATAATACTAGAAACATCTTTTTGGACTTCTGAACAGGAGTCATTTGACCAAGAACTGTCCCATGACACAAGCATGGGAATAATAAGGTCCAAGCACATGAATGTGAAATATAGTAAGACCTTGAATATAAAGATGACTTACAGTTGGTTGCAATAGAAATGTGGACATTATCCTGAGAGATATTTTAGGATCTGCTTCTTCAGAGAAATGAGGAGAAATAATTTATTTTCACAGCAAAGGGTCTGAAGGAACCATGCCTTGGTTGATACAGCACAATGAAACACCTGTTCTCCAAAACTTGGCTTCTTAAGACATAGATTATTTCTTAAGAGATGCTGTGTCCATTATCTACTGCTGCATACATAACAAACTTCCCCAAAACTCAATAGATTATAAATAAAGTGTTTCTGAGGATTCTGTGGGTTGATGGGGCTGAGGTGGGTCGTTCCTTTCTACTTTGTGTATCTGAGGTCACTCACGTGGCTTCATTCCTCTGAGCCATCAGCTCTGGAATGTCCAAATGGCTCCACGTGTTGCATAGCCTCTCTGCATGTGGTCTCTCATGCAGCAGTCTAACCCAAGACTCATGACAGCCTGGTGATTAGCTTACAAGAGGAAGACCTCCACAATGACAAACCCCACTGTGCAAGCACTTTCCACATCTATGTTTGCATTTCATTTACTAATATCCCATAGAACAAAGTGATTGATATGACTAATCTCAGAGTCTTTGTAGGAAGAGGTTACAGAAGGGCAAAGTTCACTGGGAACATACATATTACAGTCTGTAGCAGACTCGTGGGAAATTTGCATCCCATTATATTGCATTGAATTTGTTTTACATTGTATTAATATTACATTAATATCCGTCCAGTATTCTTGCCTGGAGAATTTCATGGACAGGGGAACCTGGTGGGCCATAGTCTATGGGGTCACAAAGAGTTAGACATGACTGAGCAACTAACACTTTCACTTTTTGTGGGATTAAATTGTCTAAGAAATTTAAAATCAAAATCTCAGCCACAGTAATGGGCTGAAAAAATTCTTTCCAACTACTGGGTATTTTTGGTTTACCAAATACCAATTAACCTCATTCCCCACCTCTCAACTTCCACCCTATGTAATCTCCACTTTTTACACTATTGAAAGACAAGATTCATTTTGAAGAAATGATACCAAACCAATAGTAGGGGTAAGACAAATGTCATCAGATAGCCAAATTATTTTGTGATGTTCATATTTTATTACCAGCAATTGATCATTAGGGTAGAAATACTTGATTCAATTTTCCAAGACATTTGTAAAACCCAAACTCATTTGAGCCTTCTTGACTGCTTTTACAGACCCCAGGCGATCTCCATCCTGAGCTGGGTCCCCAACATGAGACCAGGCCAAGTGGGATCCTTAGTCAGTTTTGGCACCAAAACATTATGTGCCAAAATCAGATAAGATCAATCATTTCTAATCTGCTTTTCATTCCTCTGATCAATGAAAAACAACTTCCCCTCCAGTTCATCCCCTTCCCTTTCTCAATCTTCTCATGCCTTAGCCATCAAAGACTTTCTCACTACTTGCTTTCCCACTACAGACTTACACTGAGACTACCTTCCACTATTTTGCTAACACCTTCTTAATGTTGAAAACATAGCTTCAAAAATCTCTTCGCTGAATTCTACACCTGTCTCCTTGATCAGCTCCACTCTCTCCAATGGCACATAGTATGTGTCAAAAGGTTGCTTTTCCTGCCTTTTCATTTCTGCTCCCATGGACGGAGGAGGAGCCTGGTGGGCTGCAGTCCCTGGGGTCGCTAAGAGTCCGACACAACTGAGCGACATCACTTTCACTTTTCACTTTCCTGCATTGGAGAAGGCAATGGCACCCCACTCCAGTACTCTTCCTGGAAAATCCCATGGATGGAGGAGCCTGGTGGGCTGCCGTCTATGGGGTCGCCTAGAGTCAGACACCACTGAAGCAACTTAGCAGCAGCAGCAGCAATATTAGTATCACCCATAATCAAGTGGGTTAAAGCACTTAGAAGTCATCCTTAATGCTTTCTTCTTCTTCTTCACTCCTCATATTCATCACTGTTTGAGTCCTGTTGATTTTCCATTTGAAATACTGTTAGAATCCACCTTCCTCATTCCATCCACTGCAACCTATTACAGTCCTCAGCATCTTTTACCCACACTACTGAAGCCGTATTCCAACTAGTTTAACTGTTTCTTCTTTTACCCTCATCAGCTTCAGGATAAAGTCTAAGCGTTTAACACCACAAGCAAGACACTGGACTGACATCTCGTCCTCTTCCGTCTACTTACCATCTCTCACTTCCCCCCAGGAACACAAAGCTGACCTCAGTTCCCCACAGTCATCATCCCACTTCTTACTTTTACCCCTTTCCCTATACTCTGTGTCTGAGATGCCCTCTCCACTTCTTCCTCCATCTCAAACTTCCCCACCTCCAGGCAGTTGTTCTCTGATTGTCTGATCTACATACACACACCCAAAACACCTTGAGCTTACCTCTTATTTTTTAAAATGAGACTGACATTGGGTGGTAATTCAAAAGATGCAGATTTGAAGTTTTGTAGTATTAATCAAGGTTTACTTTGTTTGAAATAATGCACTCCATTTGAGAAAATGCACATCATCGATTTTTTAACAATCATCGAGAGTAGTTTAATTTCGAAGTTAGCACTCTTTGTATTTCTACCATTAACAAACAGCAGTGCCACATTTGGTTAGTAAATAGAGTTGTCATCTTTTTGGTCGATTTTATGGGACAAATTATCTTAAATTTTGGTTTTGAGGATTTTGTTCTGGTGTCCCAAGTAGAAATTTATAGTGTATTTTTAGTTCTTCCTAGTCCAAATGGCAGAAAGTGAAGAGGACCTAAAAAGCCTCTTGATGAAAGTGAAAGTGGAGAGTGGAAAAGTTGGCTTAAAGCTCAACATTCAGAAAACGAAGATCATGACATCCAGTCCCATCACTTCACGGCAAATTGATGGGGAAACAGTGGAAACAGTGCCAGACTTTATCTTTTTGGGCTCCAAAATCACTGCAGATGGTGACTGCAGCCATGAAATTAAAAGATGCTTACTCCTTGGAAGGAAAGTTATGACCAACCTAGATAGCATATTGAAAAGCAGAGACGTTACTTTGCCAACAAAGGTTCGTCTAGTCAAGGCTATGTTTTTTCGGTGGTCATATATGGATGTGAGAGTTGGACTGTGAAGAAAGCTGAGCACCGAAGAATTGATGTTTTTGAACTGTGGTGTTGGAGAAGACTCTTGAGAGTCCCTTGGACTGCAAGGAGATCCAACCAGTCCAGGGATTTCTTTGGAAGGAATGATGCTAAAGCTGAAACCAGTACTTTGGCCACCTCATGTGAAGAGTTGACTCATTGGAAAAGACTCTGATGCTGGGAGGGATTGGGGCAGGAGGAGAAAGGGATGACAGAGGTTGAGATGGCTGGATGGCATCACCGACTCGATGGACGTGAGTCTGAGTGAACTCCGGGAGTTGGTGATGGACAGGGAGGCCTGGCGTGCTGTGATTCACGGGGTCGCAAAGAGTCAGACGTGACTGAGTGACGGAACTGACTGACTGAGTGAGTCCAAATGTAATTTACCAATAAGGGTTCATTTTGCCATTGGAATATTGACTAGAAATATAGAAAACATGCTTCTTTTTGAGATTGCTAGAGGAGGTATTTGGAGAAGGCAATGGCACCCCACTCCAGTACTCTTGCCTGGAAAATTCCATGGACGGAGGAGCCTGGAAGGCTGCAGTCCATGGGGTCTCTGAGGGTTGGACACGACAGTGACTTCACTTTCACTTTTCACTTTCATGCATTGGAGAAGGAGGTGGCAACCCACTCCAGTGTTCTTGCCTGGAGAATCCCAGAGATGGGGGAGCCTGGTGGGCTGCTGTCTATGGGGTTGCACAGAGTCGGACACGACTGGAGCGACTTAGCAGCAGCAGCAGCAGCAGTGTATATATGTCAATCCTAATCTTCCAATTCATCCCACCCTCCCTTCCCCTCAGGGTCCTCGTGTCTGTTCTTTATCTGTGTCTCTATTTCTGCCCTGAAAATAGGTTCATCTGTACCATTTTTCTAGATTCCATATAGGTGAGTTAATATACTATGTATTTTTTCTTTTTCTGACTTACTTCATTCTGCATGACGGTCTCTAGAGATGAGGATGGACCTAGAGACTGTTAACCTTTTTTAAAAACAGTTTGAGATGTAATTGGCATAAAACTAACTATAGGTTTTTATACTATAAAATGCGGTACGTTTTAACAAATCCATGAAACCATCACCACAATCAAGACCATGAATATATCTATCACCCCCAAATGTTTGCCTGTGTCCTATTCATGGTCTCTCCTTGACCCTGACCTTTCCCCTACCGAATCCCCATCTCCAGAAAACCACTCACCTGCTTTCTGTTACGATAGATTAGTTGGTATTTTCTAAAACTTTACATGATTAAAATAATACAATATATACTTTTTTGAAGGAGGAGGATTTCATTGAGCATAATTATTTTAAAATTCCTACTTTTTTGTGTGTGAATCCATAGTCCATTCCCTTTAAATGCTGAATATCATTCCATCATAAGACTATACCATTATTTGTTGATCCATTCACCATTTGAATTGCTTTCAATTTGGGGCTGTTAATTGCTGTTATTGTTTGTTTTTATAGTAGTCATTTGAAACACAATCCAAATAACATCACTACATAATTCTATAGAAAGCATTCATGCTTGAGTGTACATGAGTTTCAGAGTAGAATAAAGAATAAATAAAGTGACCAATAAGACTCTAGAGTTGAGCTTCAATTCAGCTGATCACCAGAGATAAGAGGAAGAAGTTTCAGAACATCTCTGATTGGCTGTGTACTTGGCTCCTTGAATATTGAAGTTTTGTATTATGAAGGAAGACATCCCTCATCAGTTAAGTTTGTACACCTGTTTCTCCCACTAGACTGTGAGCTCTCCGAGGTCAGAGACTAAGTCTTCCAAAGCTGTATGTCTACAGCATCTAGCATAAGACCAGGTACACTTGTGTTTAGTCATTTAGTCATGTCCGACTCTTTGAGACCCCATGGACTATAGTCTGCCAGGCTCCTCTTGTCCATGGAATTTTTCAGGCAAGAATATTGGAGTGGGTTACCATTTCCCTCTTCCAGGGGATCTTCCTGATCTAGGGATCAAACTGCACTTTCTGCATTGGCAGGCAGATTCTTTACCACTGGTCCACCTGAGAAGGCCCAAGCGTTTCTTAAAAGAACAGATATATTGAATTAAATTCTATTGCAAAACTGTAGGATCTGGTGTTAAAAGAGCTGAAGCCCTGATTGTCAATAACTCATTAGCAAATGGGAGGAAGAGACTAAAATTACCTGGGAAAGAAGAAAAGTTTTGTGTCCATTCTGCCTTTGGCTCCATCCCTCATTTTACTCCCAAGTCTATTTATTGGTAGATTATAATGTGGTTTTTGAGCTTATTAAGAATTTTTCTTAATCAACTATACTTTCAATTTAGTGATGAACTATTGATAATTAATTGTATTTTGATACTTGATGGCAGATTAGGTAGAGAGATAGATATATACATACACACAGTAATAGGTACATACATAAGTAGACAGATAGCTGAAACATATATCCTCTCCATTCTTGTCTTCCTGACAACCATATAAGCACAGTGACTCAATGCTGATGAGCTCAGATCAGATCAGTCACTCAGTCATGTCCGACTCTTTGCAACCCCATGAATTGCAGCACGCCAGGCCTCCCTGTCCATCACCAACTCCCGGAGTTCACTCAAACTCACATCCATCGAGTCAGTGATGCCATCCAGCCATCTCATCCTCTGTCGTCCTCTTCTCCTCCTGCCCCCAATCCCTCCCAGCATCAGAGTCTTTTCCAATGAGTCAACTCTTCGCATGAGGTGGCCAAAGTACTGGAGTTGCTAATAAGACCCCCCCCTCCAAAGTACAAGTTCATTTAACATAGAAAATTCATTGTGTCTAGAATAATTTGTTAACTTCATTGTATTCAGAATAGGCAGAAGGAGAAGAGGGTGACAGAGGATGAATGGTTGGAAGGCATCACTGATTCAACGGACATGAACTTAGGCAAACTCCAAGAGATGAGGAACAGGGAGGCCTAGTGTGCTGCAGTCCATGGGGTAGCAAAGAGTCCAACATGACTTGGCAACTGAACAACGACATTCAAGTAATTGTTTAAAAAACAGAAAACAAAAGTCAACAAGTACTTTGGAGAGAAGCAAGCTAGGATATCAGTTCCACCCATTGTATGCCTCTGAATACAACATAACTTGTCCACCCTTCAGCTTCTTTACAGAGTAAGAATAATAAAACTTATGTTCATGATTTTTGTGAGAATGATAAATGACATGTGCAAAATGTGTAGTGTAGTGCTCAGTAAATGATAGCAACTCTCATAATAAAGCATGGAGAGCACGATCCTACACAGGACAGGCTTTGGAAGGCCAAATCCTGCTCTAGGGAAATCTAAATTTTAGAGTTAGACAAACTGGGATTCAAATTCCACCTTTTTTCTTTCTTTATTCTGCCACCTTTAGTAATGTACTTAACCTCACTGAACCCCAGGTCCTTCCTCTATAAGATGATAAGATAACACATAGGTTGGTTGAGAGAAACAAATCAAATAATGCTTGCACTATACTTGGCGTACAGCAGGGATATCATAAATTGTAGTTCTCCCTTCTTCCCATTTTTGGCAGTAATATTTATTATAATGCTTTCCACCTATATCTATATATACAAGCAGCCCCCTAGCTTTCTAAACATGTGTAATTGGTACCTGCTGGAAGTAACAGTTGAACAGTGACTCCCTCCAGGATTATTATCTGAAGAGTGAACCGCAGCTACCCACTTATTCAATTCTTAGATCTATCTAGGGAACACAGCTTCTGCTCTTTGGGCCAAACCATACTTTCTTTAAGCAATGATCTCATTCAGAGCTTCCCTCTCGCATCTCTCCTACCCGTCTCCTGCAGAGCCCATCTATTTCCATTATCCTGAATGTCTTGGCTAATATTCCATGGATCTAGCCCTACCTTGGTCATCTTCAGACCTGGAATTTGCTCTTCTACCAAAAATATTTATTTTGTTAAAGAAAACCAAAGGATTCTCAAGTTCACCCAAACAGCAGGTTTCTGTTTTTGCAAGAATGCTCCTTTAAAGACATTGTTGAGGCACCAGAAATAGAAATGATGGAAAAGCTGAGCGCAGACCTGTATGTTTCCAGTAGGTTTAGATTATCACCGGATACTGGACAAAGAACAGAGAACTGGATAATTCATTAACCCTTTCTACTCTTATGGTGGCTGTGAAGAAGAGATTTTCTTTAGCTCAAGAAGCCTAGGAGTTTAGAACTGTACTCCTTACTCTTTGACTGCTGTGTGACATTTGTACACAAAATTTAGAATTCAAGCTGCAATCTCAAAATTTAAAAATAAAGAGGGGATGTGAGGAGAAATTTTAAAAATGGAATTAAGTAATGGTAAAAAAAAAAAAAAAAAAAGCTTGCTGCTTCTTCAAATATGAAAGTGCTGTAGAGAAACAGAACCAGAAATTCAAGAAGACAGAATAAATCATGAACAGTGCCTATCAGTTGCTTGAACTTCTGAGTTGATATTTATTTAATGCACAGAGAGCTTGGAAACAAAGGTATTCTCTAGAATGCGGAGAAATGGAACCCTCATACATTATTAGTGGTGTAGACTGGCACAGCCACTACAGAAGCAATATGGAGAATCCTCCAAACATTAAGACCAGAACTACCATAGTGTTAGTATTAGTCACGCAGTCGTCTCCAACTCTTTGTGACCCCACGGACTGTAGCCCACCGGGCTCCTCTGTCCATGGGATTCTCTAGGCCAGAATACTGGAGTGGGTGGCCATTTCCTCCTCCATGAACTACCATATTGTCTAGCTATTCTACTGTGTATTTGCCTGAAAAATGCAAATTTAAAAAATATCTTCACCCCTATGTTCATTGCAACATTACTTACAATAGCCAAGATATGGAAACAGTCTAAGTGCCCATCAACAAATGAATAAAGAAAATGTGACATATGTATACCACCATTGTGTGTGCATATATTTACATACACAGCAGTAGTGTACACACACACACACACACACACACACAGTGGGATACTATTCAGTCATAACAAATGAAGATATCTTCCATTCATGACAATATGGATGAACCTGGAAGGTATGATGCTAAGTGAAATGATGAAGAAAGACAAATACCATGGCTTGATAGTTTTTTAGCCCTGAATAATATTCCATTGTCTGCTGTGCCACAGTTTATTCATCCATTTACCTACTAAGGGGTACTTGGTTGCTTCCAAGTTTTGACAATAATGAATATAGATGCTATGAACAAACAAAAAGATCAAGGTGGATTTTCCTGAATGTACTTTAGATATCAATACAAATTGTCACTAAAAATTGTCCTTATAAGACATAGCAGACGTCTCATCTGACAGGACATAGAGGGATATGTTAGTTGGTTCATGAAAGGTTCTCTTCACATCATCTAACACCAACAATTATGCCCTGAAACTCACCAACTTCCCGCCATTTGAGCTGGGAATTATATCTCCAACCACACAGCTAAGTGAGGTCAGCTGTCAGAGCTGATACAGAAGTCATTATCTGAAAATAGGGAAGGACCAATGCTGAGTGCTGGGGGGAATAGGAAAGGACAGGAAAAAAAGTAGTTCATGAAATGAGAACTCGGTAAGAAGTTGGATGGGCTGGGGCTAGAGTCTAAGATCAGGTCAGCATAGAAGCCCATGAGCAAATCTGATAATAGAGCAGAGGTTTTAGAGGGAGGTAAGAGCAGACACAATCAGAAACATCAGGTCAGCCTGAAGACAAACCCATAGAGATGGGTAACCCACACCAACTTTTAAGTCTCAGTCCAGTACGAAGGAGTGACTCTTCTCGAGGGCAGAAGCCAAAATTCTATAAGTAAGAGGGATCTATGAATAGCAATCATTCCTGATGAATTGAAACAGATGAAGAGACTCTATTGCCTAAAAATTCTACAAATATGACAGTGTGCTCAGCCGTTTAGATGTGTCCAACTCTTTGTGACCCCATGGACTGTAGCCCACCAGGCTCCTCTGTCCATGGAATTTTCCAGGCAAGAATACTGAAGTGGGTTGCCATTTCCTTCTGCAGGGGATCTTCCAGATCCAGGGATCAAACCTGCATCTCTTGAGTCTCCTGCCTTGGCAGGCAGATTATCACTGAACCTGGGAAGCAAATACAACAGAGAAACACTATTTCACAGAGGAAAAAAAAAGATTTATTATTTAGACACTCTGCTTTCTAAGCAGACTGCCCCTAACATGAGTCTTCCTAATAAAGGATGATGGTTGAAGGTGAAAATGGGAGAAACTGAGAGAAAATACTGAAAATTCAGTTGCTTTGCATTCCACAACTCTTTGCATGAGGAGGGTTGTGGAAGCTCTGGGAGGCAAGAAAAGGTGAATCTGGTGCAGTTGGACTGGCTGTAGGTTGGGGGCATCAAAGAGTGAAAAGAAGCAGTTGATGACTGAAGAAGCACTGGATTGGGCAAATTATTCGATTGAGATTTTTAATACGTTTTGCTGGATGGTGTCACCATGTCTTTCTTGGCCTGTGCCATCTTCAGTCTCTGATGCCAACATTAGTCTCTGATGCCCCATAGAACTGGATTGACTTTTGGAGACTTGACAAAATGATATGTCCTCTTGAAAGGGAGAGAAAGAGGCAAAGATATGTTAATCCTGGACCATATTTGAAATATACAATAAAGCTCTTTATTCTTTAGTCACAGTTATAGGAAAGCTGATCACAGAGAGTTCTGAGCATTATGCAGTCTGGGTTGTAAATGATCTGAAAAATATTGAAGTCACTACTTCACAGGTAGCCTCAAAACTGCAGAGGACCAACTTAAAAAAGGGTGATCTCACCTTCAAGTCTCATTATTTTGAACTGAAATGATAAAGTGGTCAAAATTTAAGGCAAGAATGAAAATTATTTTTCAGAATTGAGTTAATTTTCATAATACTTCCAAGATTGTCAAGATACCAATCCCTGTTATTAAACAGAAATTTGATCTTAAGCCAACTATGTGCCAACTCTGGTCCCAAGTTTGATCATGAGAAAGATGAGGAGAATGGGCTAGGGAGCACTCAGCCTCTCCCAGCTCTCATAACACATAATGTCATGGGTCCAACCCCATCTCACTTTGACTCCAAGAAGTCCTTGGTCTCACCCATCAGAAACAGGAGCAACATTAATAAGTCAGATAGTAGGTCCACAGACAGCTAGTCTACTGAATGGTCTCATTCCAAGTGGGAGTTTTAATTTATAATTGTTTTTCTACTATTATTACTGCTTTCAACACTGCTCTGTTGAAGCGCTTTCTAGTCCCCAAATAATGTCTTCAGAAGATGCCATACTTTTCCTTTGCTTTCATTTTTCAGGATTCAGGTGGATTTCAAACTCAGAACTTCTCTTCCATTTTATTTTGGAGTGAAGAAAGCATGACCTTCTCTTTTATTTCTTCCCCACCCTTCCTCCTTAGAATAGATGGACATGTATTCTGGGTTTGGCCTCTCTCCTCCTTCCCCCTCCTGAAGGTTTTACTCTACTTGGCAGGTTGGAAGGGTAAATGAGTAAGAAAGAAACATCTGGGTCTTACTTAACTGCAGCCTTGTCTCCACTGTGATTTTCTCTGTGTTGGGTTCTGCTACATATATGCTTGTTGTGGATCAGCACCGATGCCCTCTGAGTGATTAAGCATTCAGTGCTGCTCTTTCATAAGACAAGAGAAAGTTCTTTGGAGCATCTGCAAGGCCGTCCACACTGCACAGTTCTCTGAAGTGGGGCTTCTGGCTCCAGCTCTACATCCTCCAGTTCTTCACAGCTCTTAGCCCTGGCAGAACATCCCACAGCCTCTTGATGCCAGGACCACCCTCTTGAATGAGGAACTGGTGATAGACTTCAGTGCACCTTTTTAAGAGTTCATTTGGCTCATAAGAAAACCCCATATCTTTGTTCCCTGCATCTTTGACATTCCAACCACCAGGACTGTGGACTACTCCAACCCCATCTCCTCTCTTGGCTCTGCCATTGCTCTTCAATAATTTTCTTTTCTATGGTTATACACAAGGGTTATTTCACTAAGTATTGCCTAACCCAGTGACCTGTTATGGACAGTCTTCTCTTTTTTCACTTACGCTCGATCTCTACCAGTGAATCCTCAGAGCCTTCATTCACCTGATTTTGAAAAGGTGAGGAAAGCCAATGCACCATCAAATATGTCAATGACTGTATTGCAGAAACTATTGATTCTCAAAAATTTCTATGTACTCCTCTACATTTCTCAGATCCCTGATGTTAGGCTAACCGTGTGACTAATTCTGACCAGCAGAACAGAAGCAGAAGTGACACATGTTACCAAGATGATCTTGGAAATAAAAGATGATAGAGCCTCAAGATGGAATTAGCAGCATCTAGAAACCCTAAAGGAAGTTTATGGTCCCAAAGGTTGATTTTTCTTTTTAGAATGTGAAATTCTTAATATTTCTTTGTCCTTAACTTTGACCTCTATTTGAAGGCAATAGAAAAGCTCATCCAGTTGCAAATGTTATTGCCTTTGTCTTCTCATTTGGTGATCTGAACACAAAGCTGATGACTCAGCAAGGCCGTGCAACCACAAAGAACGTAGCTTATAAGGTTGTAACCCAATGCATATGTGTTTCCTACCATGCTGCTGCTAAGTTGCTTCAGTCGTGTCTGACTCTGCAACCCCAGAGATGGCAGCCCACCAGGCTCCCCCATCCCTGGGATTCTCCAGGCAAGAACACTGGAGTGGATTGCCATCTCCTTCTCTAATGCATGAAAGTGAAAAGTGAAAAATGAAGTCGCTCAGTCGTGTCTGACTCTTCGCAACCCCATGGACTGCAGCCTACCAGGCTCCTCCATCTGTGGGGTTTTCCAGGCAAGAGTACTGGAGTGGGGTGCCACTGCCTTCTCCGTGAGAGCTCTCTTCAATTCAATGGCTCTCATAGACTTGGGCAATTGTAACATCTCCAGTCTGGACTGCATGTCTCACAATCATGTACTGAAATGCAAAGTTTAAGTTTAATGTTTACCATCTATTAACACAAAGCAAGAAACATTTGAAAATGACTACAAAGTAAATTCTGAGAGGTTCTCATGTATACAAAGGTTATTTGAATGATAACTCCCTTTCATCTGTTCAACTCAGTATCTTCCTGGTCAAAATAAACACGTGTTTTTCACAGCACTTTATGAGGAATACTCACTTTTATCAGAGACATGGAGCCAATCAGTTCCCATGATGTTTTGAGTTCTGTGTTCCTCCCTGTTTGCATTGCTTCTTTCTGGGGTCAGAAAATAACAGAGGGAGCACCTACAATATAGGCCCTGAGGAAAGGACATTTGCTAGAGTTCCCTGTGAGTGTTTTTCTTTAACCGAGGTTTCCTAGCACAAAACCATATAAAGTACAAATGCTAACTTATAAGAATTTCACCCACAAACTATATTTAAACACAGCATAGTTACCAAATAAAATAAGACTACAGAAACAGCTTTACTGCTTAGGAAAAAAAAAAGTAGGCTTTCTGAACAGTTAACCCATAATAGCACAGCTGACAACTTCAAATAACAGCCATGGCCACAATCCTGTGAGCCTGTAACTCAATTTTACAGAGGCTGGGTGTCATGTTTCATGTCAGGGATAGAGTTTCTTTACTGCTTTTAACGGTGGAGTTTAGAAGCCTTCTTCCTGCAATTAGTATAATGGAGGATATAAGAATGGAAATAGAAGATTTTTCCCCTGTTCACCCAGGCGATGAAAAAGTTTAAAATCATAAATAGTCCCAAGGTTAAACAGAGGTCACATAGATTATCTTCCTGACTTATAACTGTACTTGTGTTTTGAGAGAATTTCCTGCTTAAAAATTATTTGGTTAGTTCACATCTTAAGAAGATAGAGCCAGTTCATTGTCCACTGACAAATACATGGTCATAGAGGAAATTCTCGGCTGGGCAGGAGATACTGTGATTGAAATGGACTGTGTAGCCTCCTCATCCCAGGGGGAGGTGTTGCACTTTCTCAAGACCCTGGCAGTCAGTGCTGGCCCTCGATAACCTTCTTTTTGGTCATGCCCACTTGACCTCATGTTATCGGTGCGTTTATGATTCTTTGCTGTTACGTCTAACCCTCGAGTAGGAGCTTCCTGCACAAAGATGGCGCCTCAAGACTTCTTGACTCTCCAGCTTGACTCTCCAGCTTCTCTGCCTATAAGAAATTTCTCACTTAAAAATACTGCAGAAAAGAACAAGTGGTAACTATACATATTTCTTCCCTCATTGACTCTGCAGATAAGCAACCAGTGTAACGAGTTATTTAAAGTTCTGATGATTTCATAAATGATATGTTTCATGCATTAGCTACTGTCAATGAATCTAAACTCAAGAAAATCGAAAAGATTCTAGCACCCTGAAAATACATATTTCTACATGTTGACCAGGGATTCCCTAGTGGCTCAGAGGGTAAAGAATCTGCTTGTAATGCAGAAGACCTGGGTTTGATCCCTGAGTCGGGAAGATCCCCTGAAGAAGGGAAAGGCAACCCACTCCAGTATTCTTGCCTGGAGAATCCCATGGACAGAGGAGCCTGCCGGGCTACAGTGCATGGGGTCACAAACAGTTGGACACGACTGAAGTGACTTAGCAAGCACATGTTGGTCAAGACTTGAAATTTTCATTCCACACTTTATTTCTTCACAGAGAGATTTGTTATCTGTTAATAATTAAATAGTCTCAGGAAGATTGGCACATTAAATTATTATTATTCAGTTCAGTTCAGTTCAGTTCAGTCGCTCAGTTGTGTCCGACTCTTTGCAACCCCATGAATCGCAGCACACCAGGCCTCCCTGTCCATCACCAACTCCCAGAGTTCACTCAGACTCACGTCCATAAAAGGATAAATAAGGACTCAAAGAAAGTAGGTAGAAACATAATTTGGAAACTGGATTTCTGAGGAAAGTAGTACAAAGAAAAGCAAGGAAGAGGAGAAAAATCAAAAGTTTGAGGATGCAAAGGAATCTCATCCTTTTTTTTTTTTAATGAGTAATATTTCTGTCCCAGTAATTTCAGAGAGCTTCAACTGTCATTGAAAACGAAATACACTTTCTAACAGCATTTTGTGACACACAGTCGTGTAGATGAGGGCTTTCTAGTGCTTTGTTGCTCTGTTGTGTCCAACTCTTTGTGATCCTTTGATCCATAGCCCACCAGGCTCCTCTGTCCATCAGATTTTTAGGCAAGAGTACTGGAGCGGGTTGCCATTTCCTTCTCCAGGGCTTTCTAGGGTACATCTTAAAAAACAAAAATAGCCTACAATTGAATGCCTTTCATGTTCCAAGGGGTCTTCATACATATATTCTCACTTAATTCACAAACAAGACAAGAGCTCCCATTTTATGGATTTTAAAAAAGCAAAGATTCAGAGTGATTAAACAATAAGTGGAAACAGAGATTCTGACCACATCATATACTGGGTCACCTACTCCAATGCCATCAGCTTCGCCACCGCCATCATAGAGCAATTCTTCCCAAATACAGCACTGACCACATGATTGTAAATCCAGAGTGGTTCTGATCTAACTAAACACGGCCATACTGCTGCTGGTCCTGACTCAGCAATGCCATGAAACTGTATACTGCCCTACCCTAGCACAGAACTCATGTTCGGAAGCAACCTGAATAGAAAGTGGCATTAATATTAATAGAAATCAATAACTTTTGAAACTCTGAAAGCCAGAGCTGAGGAGTAGCCAAAAGCTTGCACTAAATCTGAGTTTTGGTGCTTAGCACATTCATGCTTAATAATCTAAGCAAGTCACTATCTCTGATCCCAGTTGGTGCAACCCAGCAGCTTGGATCAAGTTGGTGGTGAGTATCCAGTTATCAGAGCTGGAAATGAACTCAGCACCTCGTATGAGCCAAGTAATGACTTCATGCAAGGACATCTCTTTTTTTTGCTTTGTTTGTTTCTGTAGCTGTAATGATGCCTTAAAGAGGAAAACGTGATTGTGAACAGTTGATTCAACAACTGTCTTTGAGCACCTCTTACTGCAAAAGCCCCCACGCAAACGAGACACTAAAGGAACAGAGAGATTTCAACATGTGCCCTCAAGGAATTATCTAATTGTTGGCACAAATATTTAAGGGACAATGGCCACATTGACTTTGTGGAATAAGACTGTGGTGCATTCCACATCCTGAGTGAAAGAACAATCTTATCCCTATTGAAATAATGTCTTGGTCTTCTCCTAAAGTGTCATCACATTTTCTTTTTTATTTGACAAAGCTGATGCCCACTGCATAGAGAGCTCCTACAAGAGGTGAGAAGTTTCCATCAGTCACTGACTAAGAGAATTATTGCTACATCACTCCTCAGATGCTGCCTCTCAACATCTTTGCACCCTTTGCTTGGACATATCATAAGCACATGTGTAATTATAAGATTAATTTAATATCTACATTCCATATCTCTACTTTTATCAGCCCCCACCCCCAGTCACTACATCTGTTCACTTATTTCACTCAAAGTACAATCCTGCCCATTGCTGAGGCCAACTAATGAGATTCAGAGTGATGTTCCCCTTTTAATCCCAGTGGGCAACCTGGTTCTCCTTAGGGCCAATTAAATTAGAACACCCCCCAGAAAGTATATTTAAAGTTGTTTTGTGAACCAAAGAGCAAAGGCAGTGTAATCTGTCAGTTTACAAGCAGTATTTTTGTTGAGTTTGCTTAATGAAGAAATTGCTGTTAACTCATAAATAAGCCATTAGCCAAAAGAAAACTGCCAATTAAGATATAATCTCCTAATCTGCTCATCTCTGTTTTGACGGCACAGTGAAAAGGTCAATAAATCTGTTGATGGATCCGCCATAGAGGTAGATAGAAAGCAGGGAGACCTATTATCAGGTCATGCAAACTCCAGGAGGAAAAGAAGAAACACTTTTTTGGTCTCGATTACCTCAAAAATTTGCACTAAAAACCTTGTTTGGGGATTGACTTCTTTGGTTTGTTGTCCTGACCTCTCACTTCTTTTATGAACAGACATAACCTTAGTGCTCAGAGGCTGTTCAGCCTAATTCCCTCATTTTACAGATGAAGCGCAGGAGTCCAAGGGAGGTTAAGAGAGGCCCCGAAGGGTACGGCTGGGCTGAGAACTAGGTGTCCTGACTTCGGCTGCTCGCAGGATTTCAGCTCCCTTGGCTCACTTACTTCCGCAGGAGAGCACTGAAGTGTTGTTCCTGTAGAGAAGGATGTGAGCCAGGGGTCTTCCTAAAGGTATCCGACGGTACTACCCAAGCTGACCAAATTACAGGAGACCCAAACGAGGTGATGTGGGGGCGGTGGGGGTGGTGAGGGATGTGGCTGGAAAAGACGAGGAGACCCACGGCCAGGACAGCTGCAAAATGATTGACATCCAGAGGGCCATGTGACATCCCTCTCTTTAGAGTCCCCTGAAAAAATTGTTTTAAGTTCTTCAGCTGCAACTTCTTGGTTCTCTGGAGCCCTTTGTGTTCTGACTAATGATTCTTTTTCCTCCCCACGTTTAAAAAAAAAGGCGTGGAGGGGTGGAAATAGGGTACTCTCCGGACAGCCTCTGCCTTATTGTGCAGCCCGCTTGCCAGGCGACAGCCTGTCTTAGAGCGCCCCCTGCCGTTCCCGTCATGGCTCTTTGTCTTAATCCTTCCAGGTTTTCCACCCCAATGCCTGAAAGTTACTGCTCTGTGTGTTGAGCTCTGCTAGTAACAGAATGTTGCCACAGTATCTCTGCGGACACTGTGCTTCTGTATGCTCAGTAGGAAAAGCTTGGAAAGTAGCAAAATTGAGTTGATAAAAATTGTTTCCTGCAGGAATACCTCCTAATTCAAGTGGAATGTCGCTCACCAGTGGGCTTAAATAGCCCTTAATCTTAAACATCCACTCTATCATGGAAATGGCACTGTTTATTCCATTGGTAGTATCTTGTGTCGAAATCTGAACAGTATTTCTTCTCTAATGGGAGTGAGACAGAAAGCTCTGCCAATCAAATGGAAAAGAGAGGGCTGCATCAGACAGCGGGTCTCTGTTTTCAGGAATAAAAAACCCATATTCATTCGCACAGGACCACTGCAACTTTACAAAACAATGTTAAGAGGAAAAGAATTAGAGTTGCAAAAGTTCTCCTGGTGCTTTTCTTTTTTCTTTGTTTCATCTCTCTTACTTTCTTCCCTTAAGGAAAAAAATAACAGCGGGCATAATTTCTTCTTTGCTTAAAGGCTGATGTCTATTTACAAAAGCATCCACGCCATAGATTGCTTTGAATTTAGTAGCTCTTAGATAAACAATAGGGCTACTGTGTTTCGAAGGATTTGCCCACCCATCACGACCCACTCACTATGCAATCTGTCATCCATGAATCTAAACACAGGCTCTCTCAGATAGATCCAGATGCCCAAGAACCTTTTACATTTTTTGATACTATTTTTCCATTTCTGAACCAAAGAGGGAAAATGTTACTGAGAGGTATTCCACAGTGTCTCACAAAGAATGCACACACACACACACACACAGGCTTTCTTTTCCTTTGTTAACTATCCATTTTTGTATCAGTATGTATGCTACTGCTAAGTCGCTTCAGTCGTGTCCAACTCTGTGCGACCCCATAGACAGCAGCCCACCAGGCTCCCCCATCCCTGGGATTCTCCAGGCAAGAACACTGGAGTGGGTTGCCATTTTCTTCTCCAACGCATGAAAGTGAAAAGTGAAAGTGAAGTTGTTCAGTTGTGTCCGACTCTTAGCGACCCCGTGGACTGCAGCCCACCAGGCTCCTCCGCCCATGGGATTTTCCAGGCAAGAGCACTGGAGTGGGGTGCCATTGCCTTCTCCAATCAGTAGGTATAGATTATGGAGCAGCCCACAGCAGGAAAAGACGCCCCATTGTGGTGAAATCTGATGGGAATTTGGTTTGACTATGTAAGGTTTTTAGAGCAGCTGCTAATCAGCAGAAATCAAGTTTATTCTAATACCATAATAAACAGTATCTGTAGAAAGTTAGAAGCATAAGAATTTGAAAAAGAAGATGACTCCTGTATTTCTATGCCCACTAGTTGGTTTCCAGCTATATTATTAGTTCTTTCTCCTCACTCACCAAAAACTACATCTCCAGTAAGGTTTTCTGAAGAATCCCTGTCTTTTCCTACATTGGATCAGGGATTCATGGAATTCATCAGTATGGACCATAAAATTTGATTCTACCATAAAGCAATGTGGAGCCACATTTCACATGGAAACTTCTTCCTCCTTATTTCACTCATGAAATTCTCTTGATCTAACACAGTGCAAGAAGAGAACCACCTATTCTGCCTGAAAATCATTTATCTTTAATGTAGGACCACCACCTCCTCTACTATATTCAAGATTGTGTTGGGGCTCACCAAAAAAGGGAAAACAAGAGCATTAGTGTTTTCCATGATCCTTTCTCATCTTATGGAGTAGAAGGAGTTTTGTGGCACTACCTAATTATTCCTCAAA
Organism: Bos taurus; assembly: GCF_002263795.3. Lineage (NCBI taxonomy): Eukaryota > Metazoa > Chordata > Mammalia > Artiodactyla > Bovidae > Bos > Bos taurus. The sequence goes on from NC_037343.1 coordinate 23,168,352, forward strand.
TATCCAAATCTAAAACATCTAAAAACCTTAAGTGGATGAAAGCCTGCCTTATTTGGAAAATATCCACAAGTGGAAGAGGGAGAGACTTCACGTCCTCATTTTAAAGTGTTGCTAAGTCTAAACTTGCCCAACTACCAGAGTCTAAGCTGAATTCTTGGGAAGAGTTCTTCCTAATCAACTGGGCCCTGGTTATTGGAACAGAATTTGACATTATGATTAACTAGCCCAGTGATGACTGTTTCTGTTTATCACTACCAGGACTATCTGTAAAATTAAACTTGTAATCAATCCTTCATTTTCATCCAAATGATATCAGAAAACATTCTGACCCACTTATTCACTGGAATTCTATAATTATGGCCAGGTGCTGTCCAGAAGGCAATGGCACCCCACTCCAGTGCTCTTGCCTGGAAAATCCCATGGACGGAGGAGCCTGGTGGGCTGCAGTCCATGGGGTCGCTAAGAGTCGGACACAACTGAGCGACTTCACTCTCATTTTTCACTTTCATGCATTGGAGAAGGAAATGGCAACCCACTCCAGTGTTCTTGCCTGGAGAATCCCAGGAACGGGGGAGCCTGGTGAGCTGCTGTCTATGGGATCACACAGAGTCGGACACGACTGAAGCAACTTAGCAGCAGCAGCAGCAGCAGCAGCAGCAGCTGTCCAGAAATCACTCTTCTTTCTTTAATTTCATCACCTACAGTTTTCCTTCAACTGCCCAACCTTAAACCACCTCCAGTGACATGGAAAAAATAATACTCTGAATATATCAAAATGATCCATAACTCTGTCTTTATGCATGTTATTGTTTTCTCTGCCTGTTGAGCTCCTATGCATGCTTCAAAACCCAGAGTTCAAACCATGTGAATCAATTGTGAAGCTTCTCTTGACTCCACTCCTAAACAAAGACTTATCCCACCTCTTCAATGTTGTTTCTGAATCCAACATACCAGAGCTCCTCCAACTGTACACATTCTACATCAGACTTGCCCACAGTGTTTTTTTTTTTATTTTACCTATTTTTTATTTTATTTTATTTTATTTTTTAACTTTACAATATTGTATTGGTTTTGCCATATATCAGAATGAATCCACCACAGGTATACATGTGTTTCCCATCCTGAACCCTCCTCCCTCTTCCCTCCCCATACCATCCCTCTGGGTCGTCCCAGTGCACCAGCCCCAAGCATCCAGTATCGTGCATCGAACCTGGACTGGCGACTCGTTTCATATATGATATTATACATGTTTCAATGCCAATCCCAAGTTTCATTTCTGAGAAGGAGGCTGAGGCAGAGGATCAGAATGTCTGAGGCAGAGCCTCAGGAATCTGCATTTACTAAGCTCCCCACCCTCTCCCCAGTGATTCTGATGCAAATGCAAACATTTATTTTATGGTCCACATAATTCTGAATAGCAGTTAATTTGTATTAAGCATCTATATTGTGCCAGCCACTGGTCTAAGCACTTCATGCATGAATTAACTTTTTTGTTATCACAATATTAACTAAATTATCTTTATCTCAATTACCTTTATAAGAAGAGACAATTTTTATTGGTCTATTTTATTTATAATATATGTTGATTAACTTCTCTGACATAAAGTGAAATTAGGAAAACTTCCCAAGAGCTCACAACTAGTGACTGGCAGAGAAAAGATTCAGAAATAGGCAGTCCTGACCAAGAGCCCATCACTAATCACTGGACTTTACCATCTTGAAAATAATTGTTTGTCTGCTGTAATAATTGTTTGTCTCCTCCACTAGACTGTGAATTATTTCAGAGCAGGAATGACTTCCTTTCATCTTGGTAACAGCAGCACTCTTTATCCTAGTGTGTGATACAATCAATAAATACTTACTGAATTGCTTAAAATGTAGAGACCAAGATACCACATTTTTGCCTATGGATAATAACATCAGTGAAGTGAAAAAAAAAAACCACAAAAAACAGATAAGTAAGTATGACAATGCTTTGGTGAAACACCAATGAGATTATGTCTGGTTTTCATTTAGAAATCATAAGCAATATAATAAATACAGATAAATTAATTCATACCAGAAGCCAAATCCTCCTCAACCTCACCTTATGAACTTCAATACTGCAGAAAGCAGAGCTGGGAAGGTCCCCAGGGAATGAAGTGGTCCCCAGGGAATGACCAGTGACTCCTCTAACCATATTTCCCCATCCCTTGGTCGAGGCGTAATGTCCAACCATAAAAAATGCATAAGGTTATGCAGCTGCTTCATTTTGAGGAATGAAGTATAATTGCACCCTTCCTTATCAAACACCTACAACTTTCCATCAAATGGCCTGAATAAGTCGAGTTTTCAAAATCTTTGAAGAAGTATCCAGCTCTACAAGGGTGGTAACACTTTTCAAGTTTGGCTTCGCTCCCTCAAAGGGATATCCTATGCATTCATCACGTTCCCCAACATGGGGTATTGGCAGGTGGATCCAAGTGCATCAGAAGAGCCGCAGGTGTTAATAACTACTCCCTCAGAAGAAAAGACAGAAGAGCCTGGACTCTGAACTATGAAAAACTGGTATGATTTTACATACATTAGATGAGAATTTACATGCCATGCATGCATTTAGCCTAAAAGCCCCATGAAAACTGAAAAAGTAAGAAACCATTCAGCCAGATAGTTTCCATTATAGAGCATTTGTTATACACAGATATCAAATGAGAAGGTTTTCTATTTTTTTAATCCAGATTTGAGTAGACTCTGGGAGTTGGTGATGGACAGGGAGGCCTGGCGCGCTTCAGTCCATGGGGTCTCAAAGAGTTGGACACAACTGAGCAACTCAACTGAACTGAACTGAACTGAACACAAGCAGATAGATACAAATGGCCATAATCCCTACATTTCTAATCTGTTGCATAACCACTCACATCTTCCAAGCTTTGGCTCTCTGCCAAGGTCACGGATATCTAATTACAGGTGCACACTCCCCCCAGCACAAGCGATGATCCAGTTGGGATTTTACATGACTGTAAGTGTGTCTCACACCTGCCTCAATCTGTAAACCTCATCAAAAGAAATCTCTGGACTCCAGAAATAAACCCTCTTCTTGCTTCCAGACTTGCTGAGGCAACATTCTCCTCTTTAAAAAAAAAAATGTATACACAATACCCTTCAAGAGCATAGCTAAACTGCAAAAGTCATGGAAACTGTTTCAACTGTAAAGGGTAGTTTGCTGGTGGTGACTTCAAAGTTCAGAGCAAATGCTCAGAACAATATTTAAGGACAAGTTGTTACCAGACACGTGTGCAGCAGCATCGTTTACAGACTTGCTCCATTACAGACAGCTTGCTTTAGATGCTTACACCTCTGGGATGCCCCAGAATTGTGGTCCTGTGGGACTAAGACCAAATTTTAGACAGGGTAAGAAGTGACCCTGCACATGTGGAGAGGCAGAGCTGTCAGCCTCCCCATTCCTTTTAGCGGTGGAACATTGATCTCCCTTTCATTGCAAGAGGAGTTGTGAAAACGGTGATGAAAGATGTAGCTATCGTCGGCTCCTCCAGGACCAACAAGAAAAAGTCGAGATCTCACCACCAAAAGGAAGATTTTATAGGATTTCTGTTTCCTTTTGCGATTTGCCTACATATTCTCCTGCCAAGGAATGCAACACTTTGCGAACAGTGACATGAGGACTGGACTTTCCCTTGGAAGTCAGAAGTGGTTTGCTTTGGACTTGCAAAGGGGAAGCCCTCTGTTCAGTCTGATCGGTTCGCTCAACCCTCCACCGAAGGAAGTCTTATCCCCAACTTTCAGAACCGCAAAACATGAAACCATTCATCTCTCACTTTAGAACCTTGTCTGAGCCACTCAACACCCCTCGTGGAGGCATGTGTCTCCCCATCCGGGGAAGAGGGCTTCTCCGAGCCAAGTGTATTTCTATTAATGCTTCATGGGGGAAGGAACAAAACCAGTAAGTCAGAAAGCTGACTCAGAAATGATTAGAAGTGTTTCCTTTCCTCCCCAGTAAGTGATCTGCCTGTGCAATCGCTATGCGAGGCTCGGCTATCTGTCAGTAGAGGACAAAGAATCTGGCCACCAGTACCCTGACTGCCCAGCAAGGAGTCCTGGTGGGCAAACCCCGAATATTTGGAAACCTGTGGTCGGGCCTCGTGGAGCTTTCTCAACAAAGGAAACCAGCTATATGAGGGCCATCGCTTCGGAAGGCTGAGATCCACGCCCCCACCCCTATGGTCTGGACAACAGCCATAGGAACACAGGACTTTGGACCCCTACATGCTGTCCCAGTTAAACAGGAAATACTTAGATCACTTGTGCCTGGGCCGAACAGCACCAAAATTTTCAGCTGAAAGAGCCACCACTAAAAATAATCTTTGCATTCATAATATGGTGCAGCATATAAAACACTTTCCGATGCACAATGCTTTTTCAGTCCTGACAACAGCGTTGCTAGGTAGCCACTCGTCTTGCCCTTATGGGCAGATGAGAAAACACTTCTGCCCTAGAGGAGTTCATCACAGCTGTTAAGAGTTACACCTTGGCCTGGTATCTTTCTATTCCCCCTCAACTGTGAATGTGAACTAGAAACCAGTTTTGGTGCTCTCCTTAGAAGAATTCCATGCCCCCAAGAGTGCTAGTGAGCTCCACGCGAATCAGTCAGCCAGGGAGAGGGGATGGGGGGGAAGTGTTACAGGAGGCAGAAGTTTCTGCTGTTACCTGCTTATCCAGAGGCAGCCAGGCCTCCTTGCTGCACCTACTCCAGAATGCGCCATCAGTAGATCATGCCTAGCCCTCCTCAGGAAAACGGGAACATGAGAAAAGATTTGTGTTCATGGCAGAATATTTAGTGCATTAGCTCTGGAGTTAGGCACCAGCTTGGAATACTAGCTCTGTATTTCTATACGACCCTAGGGAGTTTGGTTTTCTCCTTCATTTTGTTTTGCTTTTTAATGACATTCACTTCAATGTTCTCACCTGTGAAACATAAATAACAATAGTGCTTACTTCAAAGGGTCATTGTAAGAATTAAATTATAACGAGAGCAAAGCCACATATTGCCTGGCATGTGTAAGCACTCAATAACTGCTATTAACATTATTACTGTTATTAATTGAATATTTATAAACTACTTAGAGACTAATTATGTTCCAAAATGTATGTAGTCATGTCCTGTGTGAAGACAGCCTGACAAGCATTAGTGGAGTGCCTGGCGCTGGACTCGGCCCCAGGGACAGGAAGAGGCATGGGAGACAGTCTCTTCTGTAGAGAAAGGAGCTCTACTGTAGCAGAGGCTTGATCTATAGGAAGAGCAGGTGCCTGTGTGCTGTCGCAGTAGCCATATCCAGCTCTTTGTAGCCCCATGGGCTGTGCCAACCAGGCTCCTCTGTCCATGGGATTCTCCAGGCAAGAATACTGGAGAGGGTTGGCATGCCCTCCCCCAGAGGATCTTCCCAACCCAGGGATCGAACCTGCACCTCTTATGTCTCCTGAATTGGCAGGCAGGTTATTTAACATTAGCACCACCATTAAAGCCTAAGTAGACATTAATTAGAATTGATTGTTCAAAATTTAGAGAAGAAAACTTCAAGCAGGCCCATGCATGCATGTGCTACCCACAGTGAGTACCCCCAAGCCCTGACAATTCTGGATCCTTCTTCTTTTTTCTCCAAAATAATGCCTTGCTTCTGTCCCATTCTCTCAGGCTGTTGCTAAGTGACTAGTTATTTAGCTTGAAAAAAAAAATCCACACTTCCCTATTAGTCATTTCAACTGACTGCTCTCAGAAAATACAGTTTGACTGGAATATCAAAATCTCTCCCATTTAGGAACTTCAGGTAATACTGTGCCAAGGAGTGGATATTGGGTTGGGGTGATAGAATTCACTCATTCATTTATTCAGACACCCAACCAGCCAGCCAGGCATTTGTTCAACAAATATACCAGTTTATAGGTGCTGAATGACATGAGCATATCCCTGACTTCACTAGACTTACAGCTTGGTAAGTGTGTGATCACCCGGTCATGTCGTGTCCAACTCTTTGTGACCCCATGGACTGTACCCCATGAGGCTCCTGTGTGGATTCTCGAGGATTCTCCAGGCAAGAATACTGGGGTGGATTGCCATTTCCTCTTCCAGGGATCTTCCCAACCCAGGAGTTGAACCCGGATCTCCTGCACTGCAAGCAGATTCTTTACCATTGAGACAATCTAACAAGAGTGACAAGCATTACATGAGTGATGTAACAAAGAAATAGTTATAAATAGTGGAAATGGTAAAAAAAAATGAGTAAAATGTTAAAGGAGATAGAGAGCATTCATACATAGAATGATGTCAGGAAAGATCTCTCTTTATTTAAATGAAATCTACGGATGAATACTTAAATTGAGGCATAGGACTTCCCTGACAGTCCAATGTCTGGGACTTCATCTTCTAATCTGGGGGATATGGGTTCGATCTTTGGGGATTTAGGATTCCATATGCCTCAAGGCCAAAAACCTGAAACATAAAACAGAAGCATATAACAAATTCAACAAAGACTTTAAAAAAAAAAAAAGATCCACATCAAACAAAAAAAAAATAACTAAATTGAGGCATAAAGGAGCCAAGTCACACATTTTGCAATGCAACTGATGCTTCCCAATTGTGATGCTGGAGAAGACTCTTGAGAATCCCTTGGACAGCAAGGTGATCCAACCAGTCAATCCTAAAGGAAATCAACCTTGAATATTCATTGTAAGGACTGATGCTGAAGTTGAAGTTCCAATACTTTGGCTACTTGGTGCAAAGAGCTGACTCATTGGAAAAGACTCTAAAGCTGGGAAAAATTGGGGGCAGGAGAAGAAGGGGGAAACAGAGGATGAGATAGTTGAATGGCATTAATGACTCAATGGACATGAGTTTGAGCAAGTTCCAGGAGATGCTGAAGGAGAGGAGGCCTGGCGTGCTGCAGTACATAAGGTTTCAAACAGTCAGACACAACTTAGTGACTGAACAACAACAAATGCTGTACACCTGAAACTAATATAATGTTATGTGTCAAGTATACCTCAATTTTTTAAAATTAAAAAAGAAGGAACCAGCCCTACAAAGGACAGGTGAAATGGTGTCACAAAGCCCAAGAAAAAAAAAAAAAAAAAAAGGTTTGGATTCTAGGACTCAAAAGAGACTAACACCTTGAAAGCTTGGGATGGAGAGGCAGGAAGAGATCACTCATCACCCTGTGGATCCTGGAAGGAGTTTGGACTTTCCTGAAGGACTTGTCCAGGGAAGCTTTCCAGATCCCTTACATGTGTTGGATGCTTTAATATATAGTTTTTATTTCAAGAAAATGTAAATTCATTTTTCACTTAGGACAAAATCTTAGCTCTCTTGATTCTTGGCCAACACCTTCTCACTTCTCTGTAATTTCAGAATCTTGCCCCTGTTCTGCAGCCAGTTCTAGAAAGAGCACAGGGCCTCTTTGTTCTGGTCCTGGCACTGCTGCTGGTGTGACCTTGACCAAGTCCCCGCTATTGCAAGCCTTGGCTCCATCGATGAAAAGCGTTGGGTGGGATCATCTCAAAGATCCTCTTGGCCCTAAATTAATCTGATCAAACAGAGGAAAAAATTATCTTACTCTCTCAGGACTTAATACTTACCCTCTTGCTATAGACACAGTTTGGGATGGGGGTTAAGAACCTGAATTGTGATGTTAAAATCTAGATTCTAGGGACTTCCCTGGTGCGTCAGTGGCTAAGACTCCTTGCTCTCAATGCAGGAGGTCCAGGTTCGACGCCTGGTCAGAGAACAAGATCCCTCAAGCCACAACTAAGTGTTCACGTGCTGCAACTAAAGAACTCACAATCCACAACTAAGACCCACGGCAGCCAAATGTAAAAAAAAATTTTTTTTAATCTAGATTCTGATTATGATTCTGTATGCTAATGCATGTATCTTGAGCAGGAGACTTTATCTCCCTAAGCCTTCTTTCTTCATCTGTAAAATACAGATAATAGCCATTTCAACTTCACAGAGTTCTTAGGAAGAACCAAAACATCGTTATTACTATGCCATCAATATACATAGGGCTTCCCATAACAGGATGGCAGAACTTGGATTGGGGGAAAATAATGGGTATAAGACTTGAGGCATAATCCCAAACAGATCTTTGGAAGCTGCTCTCATGAATCAGCATCTCTTATGCCAAAATTAAGGGTGAACCAACATGAAGTCAGGCTGGATCTGTTTGGAGCCCAGAGGTAAAGTCTGGTCTGGAAACTTGAGGCCGTTGAAAGGTTTTTCAGCTGAAAAGGTATTTGCTCGCTTGATGTGAAACACATGGTCCATTGGGAACCTCAAAAAAACATCAGCCATCCAAAGTTCCCATCTCATGTGTGTAAAGGAATGAGAGCGGGTGCTTGGACAAAGCTTTATTCTATTAGATAGAGTCACTGCCAGCAGAAAAAAAAAGGGGGGGGGGTATGAAAAAAACAATTAAACTTCTAACATGAGCTAAATCAAATAAGCCCACCAACCTCTTAGTAAAATATACAGGCATTAAGCCAGGCTGTCCTGACACGTGTTTAAAGACTACCCAACTTTCAGAGGAATTGAATAAATAGACTTCAAGTCGTGAAGCTCTTGGGAAATTTTCAGAAGAGTAAATGCCAAGGGATGGCACTGCTTTCTTCCTCCTATTGATAAAAATCACAGAATCACAGGGTTGGAAGAGAAACAAGACATCATCTCACCTCTCACCCTAACCGGATTTCTAACACATTTGTGCCAAAAGCAAAACGATTCTGAGCAAAATGATCCCCAAGTTCTAACTCTGATTCAACTGCGTAACCCAACGAGAAGAAATCTGAAGAGCAAATGGAGATAAGGGAGCCAGAGAAGAGACCGAATTTGGACAACTTCTTATTTCAACAACTTATTAGTCAGCTTCACTGGTGCAATTCTGAGAATATCCCACTTTTGTAAGAGGTTTCTTGTCAAACATATCTGTTTAAATCATCAAATGTGTTTCCTAAACTTGGTTCCTTCCAGTCATCAGCCATTTGGTAAATGAAGAGGGAATGATGATGGGAGGGAAGGACATGGGGCCAGAGGGACTTAAACTCCAGCTCATTCCCAAGTCTATGGCAGAGGAGCAGAGCAACAAATGGGCATTGACCAAAAAATTAGTGAATAGGGGATGATATAGTAGGCTCTTCTTTCTTAATAAAGATTACTCTAAATGCTCTTTGCTAAGTCACTTTAGTCGTGTCCAACTCTGTGTGACCCTATAGATGGCAGCCCACCAGGCTCCCCCGTCCCTGGGATTCTCCAGGCAAGAACACTGGAGTAGGCTGCCATTTCCTTCTCCAATGCATGAAAGTAAAAAGTGAAAGTGAAGTCACTCAGTCATGTCTGACTCTTCACGACCCCATGGACTGCAGCCTACCGGGCTTCTCCATCTGTGGGATTTTCCAGGCAAGAGTACTGGAGTGGGGTGCCATCACCTTCTCCGCTAAATGCTCTAGACACAGTATCTATGATAAGTTGGATACCCACTTGTATGTAGTCTCTTGTTTACATGTTGGAAAGAAGGAGGAACAGGAGGGGAGAAGCAAGGTGGAGGCCAACAGATAAACACATAGAAATACATTAAAAGAAAAAAATATTGTATATTAACTCATATATGTGGAATCTAGAAAAAAAATGGTATAGATGAACTTATTTGCAAAGCAGAAATAGAGAACAAACATATGGATACCAAAGGAGGTGGGAAGGTGGGATGAATTGGGAGATTGGGGCTGATGTATATACACTATTGATACCATGCATAAAATAGATAACTAATAAGAACCTACTATGCAGCACAGGGAACTCTGCTCAATGTTCTATGGTGACCTAAATGGAAAGGAACTCCAAGGAAGAGGGGATATGTGTATAGATGTATAGCAGATGCATTTTGCGTCGGAGTAGAAACTAACAGCATTGTAAAGCAACTATATACTCTGGCCACCTGATGCAAGGAACCGACTCAATGGAAAAGACCCTGATGCTGGGAAAGACTGAAGGCAGGAGGAGAAGGGGACGACAGAGGATGAGATGGTTGCATGGCATCACCAACTCAATGGACATGAGTTTGAGTGAACTCCAGGAGTTGGCAGTGGACAGGGAGGCCTGGCGTGCTGCAGTCCCTGAGGTCGCAAAGAGTTAGACACGACTGAGCGACTGAACTGAAATGAAAGCAACTATACGCCAACAACAACAACAAAAAAAAATTAATTAAACAGCACGTGCATTTATTGAAGGCTAGACCCTGTACTCTGTGCTTTAATAGCTCATATTTGTCCCCCAAAAGGGTAGATTATTTTTCCCATTTTACAAACCGGAAAACTTCTGTTAATTACTTCAGAAGGTTCAAGTAGCTTTTTTTCTCTTCTCTTTTCATAATTCAGAAAGATTGCTTGGAAAATTAAAGACAAATTTTTACTGCTTATGCTGGTGTGTGGATGTAAAAGCCGTGAAAGAGGCAGCTGAACACCTAGCAGACAAGGGACTCAGAAGGAAGATAGGAAGGAAAATGCAGAGTGGGCTTAGCCATGGATGGACACACACATAGAACTTGGAAGTTCCACAGCCCTTGCCAACCTGGCAGAAATCCCTGTCCTTACCCTATTGCCTTCTTTGCACACAGAACTGCAGCTCTCACCTCTCTGGAAAGCGTAGTTCAAATTCACATGAAACATTCTTTCTCACTCAACCCAATCCTAGACGGACTATTTTATCGAAGTCAACTTGTCTCTGCCAAGCTCTTAGGGAGAGACTTCCTTTGCAACACAAATAACATTTAAACATACACAGGTTTCCTTTTTTGAAAAAAAAAAATATATATTGTCTGATACCTTGGGATTACAATGGTGGAAGTATTTACAGCGAACGAGCTTGTAACAGCAGAGAAGCAACAGAACAATCTTCTCTAATTGGGAGGGAAGTTCCTCATTTTTCCATAACGGCATCTACATTACATGTCCGGATGGGCTGCCAGGTTTTTAACTCTACACCCCAAAGCATCTGATTTTGGCAAGCTTAGATGAGGACATACAACTGAAGCCAACGCTGCAGAGGAGCCATGTGAATGAGGACCAAATCTCAATTAGCAGGTCAAGAAACAAACTAATCAATTAGCAGCCTGGCTTTCTCCTACTCACCAAATTAAGATGCCTTTAAAATCATAACTGATCTTTGTAAATGAACTTTCCCCTCTGGTCCCTCCACTGGGAGGTTAGATATTATAAGAAAATAATTGTATGAATCATCTATATTTCTGGAAAATACTGAGTGCCTCCAGGTGTGACACAGATGGTGGATAATAAAGGGTGGGGGGCGGGGGGCAATTTTTCACGAATAAGACACACACATACATGAACTTACAGCAAACCCCACTTACTTCCCAGAAAGACTTCCCCACCTGTCCACCAAGGCCAGTTGGCAGTACAGATGTCCCCATGCCCCACACCCAGTAAAGTGTTCTAAGGGAAAGAGAACTCTAATACCAAAAAAAGTACCCTAAAGGGGATCTGGAGTCAGACTGCCTGGATTCAAATTCCAGTGCCAACACTTATGGATTGTATGATACTGGATAGGCAATTAAACCTCTCCAAGTCACAGCTTCTTCATCTATAAGATAGGAATAATATTAGTATTTCCCTCTAAAAACTGTAGTGAAGTTGAGCTAATGCCTGAAAAGTAACTAGTATGGTTTTATAATAACTACAAGTGGCCTATAACCTTAAAACTTGTGAATCAATATATTGTACACCTGTAACTTATATAATATTTTTCATCAACTATACTGCAATAAAGGAGAAGGAAATGGCAACCCACTCCAGTATTCTTGCCTGGGAAATCCCATGGACGGAGGAGACTGGCGGGCCACAGTCTACGAGGTCACAAAAGAGTCAGCCATGACTTAGAAACTAAACAACATGCTTCAGTAAAAATAAATAACTTTCTTTAGAAGTAGCTAGTATGGTGCCTGGGGCTTCCCTGGCTGCTCAGCTGGTAAAGAATCTGTCTGCAATGCAGGAAACCCCAGTTCTATTCCTCTGTTAGGAAGATCCCCTGAAGAAGGTTACGCTACCCACTTCAGTATTCATGGGCTTCCCTGGTGGCTCAGATGGTAAAGAATCTGCCTGAAATGCAGGAGACCTGGGTTCGATCCCTGGGTTGGGAAGATCCCCTGGAGGAGGGCATGGCAGTATTCTTGCCTGGAGAATGCCCATGGACAGAGGAGCCTGGTGGGCTACAGTCCATGGGGTCACAAAGAGTCGGTCGGACACGACTGAGCCACTAAGCACAGCACAGCACAGTATGGCGCCTGATACCAAGCTTTGTAGTTGGAACATAATTGTTATCCTGCACTATTCCTACAAAGAAGAAGGAGAAGGAGAACAAGAAGAAGGGGGAAGGGGAGGAGACGGGAAACAGGAGGAGGAGGAAGAGGAGAGGAAGAAGAAACATGAAGGGAGACAAGAAGAGAGAAACAGGGAGAATGCGAAAAGAGAAAGGAAAGGAGAAAAGGGAGAGGAGGTGAGACAACAGGAGGGGAGGTTTCGTTTATTCCTTCATCCTTCTGAGATGATGGAAGAAAGATTGGAAGAAGATCTCTCAGAGTGTGTCACAGCCAGGAAGAGAGAGATGCTCTTGAAAAGAGGGAGGCCAGCAAGAAAGCTAGGGAAGCTGTCTTCCCTGATCATTGATGATGTACCAATGATTGTACACACATCGTGTCACTTGCTGAAGAAGCACACACTCAGAAACCTCCGTGGCCTGTTGCATGTCATATAGTCAGCTGAGCAGCAGAACTGAAATCCAAACTCAGGTCTATTCTTCTCTCATAGTCACTTTCTTCCCATATCTCTAACTTAAAAACATTCATCCACAACCAAAATGGCAAATTCTATCTGAAAATTATTCACATGGCTTGTCTTTTTCTGAGTGTGCTATCTTCCCAAACAAGGCTGATAGAGAAACACTGAAGCTGCAGTATTATTTCCAATTAGCATTGCACAATCTCTGCTTTAAACTCAAACTCCAACGGACATACTGCATATTTGTAGATTTTGGTGGTTGTGGTGATTGTGATTTTTTAATGTCAGACTCTGATCTAAAGGAAGAATTCAGCTTCTTAGGGAACATTCTAAATAAAACTAAATTTAAAATAAAAGTTGTCTTTCCAGATACCTCAAACTCCACAGGTTTCAAGTGAGTCTGGACTTCCCTATAGGTCCAGTGGTTAAGACTCTGTGATTCCAATGCAGGGGCCACGGATTTGATCCCTGGTCAGGGAACTAGATCCCACATGCCACAACAAAGACCTGGCACATCCAAATAAAATTTGTTTTAATTAATCTTAAGTATCAAATGGGCTGCCTGCAGAAGTCTGAAAGAGTTGGAAGACCAATTTTGTTGATCTAGTTAGGAAGGAGGTGAGCAAAACTGTGGAAGAGGTGCTAACAAGGTGGTCGGTGGAGTCCTTCTCCATCTCCCTGGACCAGATTATTTTAAAAGGCTCTGTTCTGGCCTCTTAGCCTCTGCTTTTGCTCACTTCTCATCTATCCTTCACACAGTGGTCAAAGGGCTATCAACATGCGTCAAATCACATCGCGTCCTTGCTCAAAATTCTTTAGTCTCTTCACACTGCCCTTAGAATAAAGTTCACTGTGTTTAAGCTGGCCTTCAGGACACTGTATGGTTGACCCCAGCCTTGTCTTAGGCCATACCAAGTCACCCAGGTCTTCTAAACCAGGACCAAATTTGGTTTTCCTGACCAATGCTCAGCAACTTTTTTCTGCTTCAGAACCTTTTATTACTGTGCTCTTTCTATCTAGAATGATCTTCATGATACCCTCCTATACTCCAACCCCACCAACACACACACATACATACACACAGACACACACCCACTCACACACACACACCACACCACCATTCCCTCTTTCGCCTCCTTCTCATAATTTAGGTCCTTGGAGAAGTTTTTACAGACCTCCTGTCTAAAGTGCTGCTGGGCCCACACCTGACTCCATCCAAGCCCTTGATTCTTCTTCATCTCAGCCCTTCGTTTTCTTTACACTTCTCATCATGGGTACAGTCTCCATTGACTCCTAGTACCCAGAACAGTATCTCATTCAGGGTCCCTGGTAAAATTTTATTGGGTAAAAGAGAAAATAAACAAAGATATAGGTGGCATGTTATCTTCATTTTGCTTTTCTTCAAATCTCTTGTCACTCCCTAAAATAATATTATTGTTTCTCTGCTTACTTTTTTATTGTCTGGTTTCTCTACTAAAAGGTAAACTCCATGAGAATAAACATTTTGCCACATTCACCTTTCTATCCATGGTGTCTAAAACTTGCCTGGGATGTAATAGGCTCACAATATTTGCTGAATGACTAAATTAATAAGTAAATGAATTCTTGAATCCGTAGTATCACGTACATCCCTAGATCAGAATAAGTGCTTAACAAATGACAACATACTGTGTCATTTCTTCTTATAATTTAGTAAAAATGCAATTTTGATCCACCATGGTATAATTGATTTTTCATATAGTCAAAGGCAATAACAGACTAAATGTTCTAGAGAGTCACTTTCAAAGACAGGAAAGTATCTTTTGCATCACCTGAACTGGAACTTTGGACCACCTTTGCCTTAAGCTTCCTCCATTAGCTTCCCTCAGGACCAATGAAGATCAACTCTGGGACATGTTTTTAGAAAAATAAAAGTCATGTGCCCTTCAAACAGCTGTTTTCATGACCAAATTCCACTTCAGCTCTTTCAAGTATTGCCTATAACACTCATAAAAGAAAACAAATCTCTCCTGACACAACATTTTGACCAAGTTCAATCTGATTATTCATGTTATTCCCAACTTTTTTTGGTTAGAAAAGATAAACATGGTCTCTGGAAAAAATAAAAAAATAACACAATCAAAAAAGAACCACCCAGGCCCTTCCAAGGCCCAGCCCTGGTTTCCAGATGCTCTCCTTTTTCAGCTTGGTTTAATTAAAGCTCCATATGTCAGCAGCCCATCAACCTCAGGTGTGATTCAGATTGCCCTGGAGCATCAGAAAGCCTGCCAAACTACCCAAGCATGAGAGCACAGTTGAGAAATGTACTCCCTAGAACAAAACCCATCATTACAAGGGGAAAGCTTGTTGGGAGGAGAAGGAAAGTGGTTATCTCCCTCCCTGCTTTGGATTTAGAAACATAACAAAGAGAAATTGGTTCAAATTCAGTGTCTTAGATCGGTGACCATGTTCTTGAAGGAAGCACAGGACTTCTGAAGTCTAACTCTTGGTTGCACTTGGCAACCTCTCAAACTCTGGTCTTGGAATGCAAAAGATGCTGAAAACTCTCGTGTGCCTGTATCCTCACACAGTAGAAAACTCACAGCATGCTTGTTTATTCTTCTTCTTTTCCCCCTTGCTGTGTCAGATCTAAACTTTTTATAGTGCCTCTGGGTCTGCAGTCAAACAAAAAAAAAAAAAAATGCAATTAGCTAACAGAGTTTGCTCGCTGCGGTAGCCAGAACTTGAAAGATAACTCCCAACATGATCCAGTCTTAGATGAAAACCAAACTCCTGTGGGAGAGTGGGAGAGAACTCTCTTTGAATAAACAGGGCCCTTGCTCAAGACCTCAAGTCCAGAGTGCACAAGCCCTCCAAAGACAGTGAGAAAGAATGGAACTACTCCCCCCAGTTCCACAGTGTAGAATATCGGGCCCCCAGTAACATGTTGTGCAAACTGGAAGATAGTCAAGAACAGGGAAGCCTGGGGTGCTACAGTCTATGGGGTTGCAAAGAGTCGGACATGACTTAGCAACTGAACAACAATAGCAAGTGACATGAATGGGAATCCTGGCCAATCTGGAATTTTACTTCATGCAACTAAAATAAAAGTAGTACCTACACAAAACCAGTTCATTCATAGAATTCTGGATATCACTAAGTATATTTCCTCCACCACATTTCCAAGAGCTATTACCAGAAGCTTTAGGTATTGTGTGAACGCAAGAGTAGTTCACTAACACCTATTTGACCTGTGAGCTTCCAGAACAGAAGATTTGAATTGGCTCATATCCTGGACTAAGTGAACTGACTGGTTGTCTTCAGATCATGAAGAGAAAAGCTGAGCATCTTACAGCTCTCAGTGATGCGGGTGAGTTAAGCGGGGTCTCCTGGCAGCAGTTTTTATGGTATAATTTGCTTCTTGAAACATGTAGAGAAGCAAGTAAAACAACAAAACACTGAAGCTTTTAGAGTGACCTTTACATACAGACTACAGAGTACTGTGCAACTAAACAGGATGGTTCGTCACTGGGATGTGGAATGTGGTTCCTTAATTACTCAGCCATAAAAAAGAATGCATTTGACTCAGTTCTAATGAGGTGGGTGAACCTCGAGCCTATTATACAGAGTGAAGAAAGTCAGAAAGAGAAAAACAAATATCACCTATTAACACATATATATGGAATCTAGAAAGACGGTACTGATGAGCCTATCTTCAGGGCACCAAAGGGGACACAGACATAGAGAACAGACTTCTGGACACAGTGGGGAAGGAGAGGGTGGGGCAAATTGAGAGAATAACACTGAAACACACACATTACCATATGTAAAATTAGATAGCCAATGGAAATTTGCTGTATGATGCAGGGAGCTCAAATCGGGTGCTCTGTGACAACCTAGGGGGTGGGATGGAGTGGGAGGTGGGAGGGAGGTTCAACAGGGAGGAGATATATGTAGACCTATGGCTCATTCATGTTGATATATCTGAGAAACCAATACAATATTGTAAAGCAATTATCCTCCAATTAAAAATAAATAAATTTAAAAAAAAGAAAGTTCTCCTAATTCTAATCCAACTAGCTAGATGACCTTGGGAAAGTCACTTTAATCTGTTTCAATTTCCATATCTGAAAAATGAGAATAATATCTGACCAGTATACCACAGAGAAGTGAAATAAGGTGATATATGCAAAGAATCTTCCTGAAATGCAGAAGATCCCATGGAGAAGGAAATGGTAACCCACTCCAGCATTCTTGGCTGGGAAAGCCCATAGACAAAGGAGCCTGGAGAGTTGCAGTTCATGTGGTCGAAAAGAACTGGACATGACTTAGTGACTGAATAACAACAACCACAATTTATTTATTTATTTATTTATGGCTATACTGGGTCCTCGGTGCTATGCTGGCTTATCTCTAGTTGTGGCAAGCAGGGGCGATTGTTGGCTATGGTGCTATGGTGCTCGGGCTTCTCACTGTGGTGGCTCCTCATGTAGAAAAGCACAGAGCGAGGCTCTAGGCATGCAAGCTTCAGTGGTTGCAGCACCAGGGCTCAGCAGCTGTGGCACACAGGCTTAGTTACTCAGCAGCACGTGGGATCTTCCCAGACCAGGGATGGATTCTTAACCACTGGACAACCAGGGATATTCCTGTACATACTATTTCAGATAGCCCAGATAATGATGCCTTCAAGTTACACTAGCAAGTTTTGATTGTATCTGTTCTTGGGGGAAGGAAGATAAAGGCTCAGTTGTGTCCGACTCTTTGAGACCCCAGTGAGCCAAAGCTTCCTTTTTATTAAATTAATGAATGTATTTATTTTGGCTACGCTAGTTCTTCATTGCTCAGGCTTCTCTCTAGTTGCAGCAAGCGGGGGCCACTCTCTAGTTGCAGTGCACGGGCTTCTCATTGCAGCGGCCTCTCCTGTTGTGGAGCAGGGGTGCCAGGACGTGTGCGCCCAGCAGTTGCAGCTCCAGGGCTCTAGAGCACAGGATCAACGGTTGTGGCACACAGGTTTAGTTGCGGGATCCTCCCAGATCAGGGACAGAACCCATGTCTCCTTCATTGGCAGGGGCATTCTCCACCACGGAGCCACCCAGAGAGCCTGAGGCAAAGCTTCTTACCTCTCACATTTTCTTCTGTAGTCTAAGAACTCCAAGGACAATATACCCTTAATCAGAGCTTAGCAGAGTGTTCCACCCATGACTGATAAGGTATAAATCAATACTGTAAATTATTGAAATACTATACCAAAAAAATGGAAACCTTAGAGAAGAATATTTCATGACATCTATAATATTTTGAAATTTATAATAGATCAATTCCCACACCACCCCACACAGAAAACACAAAAGAGGATACATGGGCATCAAAAGGATCTCTGTCTTTGAAAAGAAACCAAAAGGGTAATATTAGATGAGGATAAGTTGGTCTAAATTATAACTTACGTTTTCTTTGAAACAAAGAAAATTTTAATGTATGCCTCATTGTAAGACTAAATAAACACTAGTTTAAAACGTAAAAATATGGAGTCTTATTTCTAATTATGGGCCTTGCCGAGTTAATGGAGAAGAGAAAACATTTAACCAAAATATCATACCTCAGGGGATTCCTACTTGGTACATCCTAGACAGTTGTGCGAAATGTCATCATTTCTCTCTGGACATGCTGGGGATGAAAAAAAAGAGGTATTATGGTTCAGTTCAGTTCAGTTCATTCGCTCAGTTGTGTCTGATTCTTTGCGACCCCATGGACGGCAGCAAGCCAGGTTTTGCTGCCCATCACCAACTTCCAGAGCTTGCTCAAACTCACGTTCATTAAGTTGGTGATGCCATGCAATCATCTCATCCTCTGTCGTCCCCTTCTCCTCCCACCTTCAATCTTTCCCAGCATCAGAGTCTTTTCCAATGAGTCAGTACTTCACATCAGGCGGTCAAAATATTGGAGTTCAGCTTCAGCATCAGTCTTTCCAATGAATATTCAGGAATGATTTCCTTTAGGACTGACTGGTTTGATTTCCTTGCTGTCCAAGGGACTCTCAAGAGTCTTCTCCAACACCACAGTTCAAAATGGTTACCAATGGGCAACTCTCTAACTTAAGTTGTCAAACTTTTATTAAAATATGTTAAAGGACACTTATTCCAGCACTTCTTAACAACAGGGCACTCATTCTAGAAGTAAATATCTTTTAAATCAAGATCAGAATATAGAAAATTGTACTAATTGGATACCCCTAAACCAAACACACCCCCTCTGCAAACCCTCTAGAGTTAAGGTCAACGTGTAACCACAGCATGAAGTCCTGATTAGGGAAAGAATGTGATATTCTCCATCACAAGTTATCCCACATCAGCGTAGGTGTGTAGTGAGGTGAGTGAGGAGTGGAATTCTGGCTCTGAAATTTCTTGGTCCTCTTCCTTTACTGTGTCTATTTCCACAGGACGGACTTGAGAAGCTTATTCTGATTCTGGTGGTCTCTGCTGGTGTGGAAACCTCCTTATAGCTGATGCATATGGTTTCCTTGGAGTGTTAGACCCTCGTTGCTCTGCAGCCATATCTCCTCTGGTTCCAAAAAATCCCACTCCCAATCCCTCTTTTACTTGTGACATATTCTCGCGTGGGAAAGACTGAAGGCAGAAGGAGAAGAGGGCGACAGAGAATGAGATGGTTGGATGGCATCACCAATGCACTGGACAGGAACTTGGGCAAACTCTGGGAGATGATGAGGGGCAAGGAAGCCAGGCATGCTGCAGTCCATGGGGTCAGGAAGAGTCAGATACAACTGAGGGACTGAACAACAAATTCTTGCTTGCCAATGACCACTTTCCTTAAACTTCCTGACCCATCTGTGTGAATTTTTTGAGTCACTGAGATCATCCAAAATCTTTGGGAGATTGTGAAGAATCATATTTTCTTCCCAAACACAGCTCCATGATCCCTTCCCATCCAATGGGCTTAGGTTATTTTAGCAATGTATGTGCATGCTCAGTTGCTCAGTCGTGTCTGACTCTTTGCAACCCCATGGACTGTAGCCCACCAGGCTCCTCTGTCCATGGGATTTCCCAGAAAAGAATACTGGAGCAGCTTGCCATTTCCTACTCCAGGGGATTTTCCCGATCCAGGGATCAATCCTACATCTCTTGTGTCTCCACATTGGTAGGCAGATTCTTTATCACTGTGCCACCTGGAAAGCCCCTTTTTTAGCACAGCTCCCATCTATAGTAATCTCCAGGTAAAATGTAAGTACCTGACTCTAAGTTCATGACCCAAGTCAAGTTGACCTCAGCCCTAAACTCAGCCCCACATACCCCCAAGGCTGTTGGTCCAGGGTGGACCTATGGTATGGGCTCTACATCAGAAGGAGCATCCAGCAAATAAACAAAAAGATCAATCTTTCCATCCTACACTCCCAATCTCAGTGAGTGCTTATCCACCAATGGGGAATGGAACAAAAAAGTACATTCCCAATTCCTCTCTCTTATCTCTCCTGCATATTTTTGGTACGTAGGAAGGAGGAAGAACAGCCACACACAGGCGGGAAAAGCCACTTGGTTCAGCCTCTCCTTTCATGGTTCCATGGTCAGGTCATCGACTGGGTCCAACCATAAAGAATGTTAATCCAGAAAGTGAAGGGTTTAATTGTTGTTTTCAGTTATAAGACATTAGCATCAAATTCAGAGCAATAGAAAAATATCTCACACACAACATCTTATACATATCCTTTCTTGTTTTCAATAAAATCAATAGTAACATAATGTTAGTTTTAGATCTAAATAACTCTATCTTATAGTAGATTTAGATTTATTAATTTATTATTGAAAGTAAAACATTATCAAACTTCTGGTGATTATTATCACTCTTCTAGAAATGTATGTATAGGACTTCCCTGGTGGTCCAATGGTTAAGAATCCACCAGCCAATGCAGGGTACACGGGTTTGATCTCTGGTCCAGGAAGATTCCACAAACCAGGGAGCAACTAAACCCCCGTGCACAGCTACTGAAGCTCAAGCGCCCCAGAGCCTGTCCTCTGCAGCAAGAGAAGCCCCCACAATGAGAAGCCTGTGCACTGCAGCTAAAGTGTATCCCCTGCTTGCTGCAACTAGAGAAAGCCTGTGCATAGAAACAAAGACCCAGCACAGCAAAAAAAAGGTAAGTATATATGTATTCATCAATAAGCATATATATTGA
The DNA here is from genome assembly GCF_002263795.3 of Bos taurus. Taxonomy (NCBI): domain Eukaryota; kingdom Metazoa; phylum Chordata; class Mammalia; order Artiodactyla; family Bovidae; genus Bos; species Bos taurus. The sequence continues at coordinate 23,189,347 of NC_037343.1, forward strand.
ATATTTTCAATGTAAAAAACATTATGCAAGATATTTTTATTTGGCAAATTAGTTTCCAGATAACTATATATTTAGATTTAACATATTCTCTACAAAATGAATTCCCTGAAAATTAAACTCTAAAGCAAAAGAACACATATAATATATATGTGTGTGTATGTATACATATATATATATATGTGTGTATGTATTAATATTGGGTATTAAATGATTAAATATTAAGTTTTCAGCCAACCCAACCAGAAGTGATATTTGAAAGCATGATCGTGGCAACAATAACTAAGATAAAATAGGTAATTTCTAAATATTTGGGGGGAAAGTTTTCAAATACTACACAACTAAAATTATTATCCCCACCTCAAAATCAAAAGTCTATATAATTACTTCCCTGGTTGCTATACAGGACAGAAAGAAAAACACATTCAGGAAGACAAACAAAAAGACATTTCTGCATACAGGCAGCAGACAATTTAGCCCAATGATTATTGCAGTAAAGTGAACTCTCTGAAACGTAATTAATGCATGGGCCTACCTCAACAAATTAATTACCATTTGGACTAAAGGTTTGGAGAGTTATATTGGAAACAATTGTTCATGGGTCTCTTGCATTACTTCACATCTTACAAGCAATGCTACCCTTTGCTCGTACAAATCTACCTTTTCATAGATTTGTGTAGCAAATATCCTTGGAATGTAGATCATATCTCCCACTGGAGTAAAAGTCGGGTTTGCTTACAATCTTGGATACAGAGTATTTTCTTCTGAAGCAAAGAGCAAACCTGCTTACTGTTCAGTGTAATAAAGTTCGTGTTCTCCTTCGGGACAAAGAGCATCATGCTTACTACCTAATATAAAAGATTCAAGTTCCCTAAACTCATGATTTCTTTCTTGTAAACCCAACCCATCAAGTATGAAAGTGTCATCTCACATCTCTGCATTATAGGAACTGGGGTTTAAGGAGCTGACACCAAAATGCTGATACTCCAGACGCTGCTAGTGATGCAAGTAATTAACTTTCTTTGGTCTCTGTCCCAGGAGTATGGTGTCTGCTACCATGATATTGTGATACGCTAACTTGTTAACCTGCAAATAGGGTAAAAATCTCAGATTCCTCACAATTTTTAAGAAGTTGATTTAGAAGTTGTGTTTAAAGTTGGAACTCACAGAAAATTCACAGTGAGAAACTGAGAATTCCCTGCCATGTTACAAGGAAGGAACCTTTCAAATACACATTGGTGTGTGATATTAAAAAAAAAGAAAAAGGTGGCGTGGTAATACAGAATCCACCTGCCAATGCAGGAGATGCGAGAGATGTGGATTAGATCCCTGGGTCCCATCCCTGGATCAAAAAGATGGCCTGGAGGAGGAAATGGCAACCCTCTCCAGGATTCTTGTCTGGAAAATCCCATGGACAGAGGAGCCTGGCGGGACGCGACTGAGCACACGCGCACAGCATAGAAGAAAATAAGGACAAGCAGAAAGTCAACACAATGAACTAAGAAAACAGTTATTGTTTACATCATCCAAATTCTTATTATTTACCAAGCAATGAATAGTACAGACACTAGAAACATATCATGTTCTCTGAGGGTACTTTTCAATATGTATGCATTTGCTTAACTTAGCTGTTAAGCAAATCCATCCCCACATACCATAGTACAGGCTCAAAAAGCTTTTCAACCTTTTTGAGGTATAATTTATTTACAATAAAATGCAAAGATTTTAAGGATACAATTTGATGAATTTTGATAAGTATACACAACTGTGTAGTCATCACAACAATCAAAATATGTAGCATTTCCATCTTCCCAAAAGTTTACCTTATCCCCCTGCTCAGTTAATTCCATCCAACCTCCAGCCACAAACAATAATGGATGTGCTTTCTACCAGTTTGGTTTTTGCTTTAACTACTCTGTCTTTTTTTTTTTTTTTTTGATGTGCTGTTTCGAGATGTATTCATTTATTTAGGCCACTCTGCATGGCATATGGGATCTTCGTTGCTTGACCAGGGATCAAACTCTGGCCCCCTACATTGAAAGTGAGGAGTCTTAACCACTGGACCACCAGGGAATTCCCTATCAGTTTGTTTTCAAAGCCATGTTTGTGACATATAATTTATATACAATAAAATTGAACTTTGACATATAGTCATGTAATCACCACCTCAATCAAGATATAAAATATCTTCATCACACCAAAAACACTGCTGCCCTTTTGTAGTCATTTGTTTTGCTCTTCCCCTAGTCCCAGGAAACCACTGATCTATTTTTCTCTTCTCGTCTTGTCTTTTCCGGAGTATCATATGAATGGACTCGTATATACTATGTAGACTGTTGAGTCTGGCTTCTTTTATCTAGCATAATGCTTTGGAAATTTATCTGTGTTGTGGTGCATATCAGTAGCTTGTTTTCACTAGGTTTCTGTTGTTGCTGTTGTTACGATGCTCTGTGGGATTGTATTCGACAGCTATATCACCGTGTGTTTACTCATTCATCAGATAATGTCTATTTGGGTTGTTTACAATTTGGGGCAACTTTGAAAAACAAAAAGTGAAGTCGCTCAGTCATGTCTGACTCTTTGCGACCCCATGGACAGTAGCCTGCACCAGGCTCCTTCGTCCATGGTATTTTCTAGGCAAGAGTACTGGAGTGGGTTGCCATTGCTTTCTCCAGGGAATCTTCCTGACCCAGGGATCGAACCCAGGTCTCCTGCATTGTAGACAGACGCTTTCAAATACAGATTTTTTTTTTTGTATGAATATACATTCCTCTAGATTCTGCTCTGTTTCCTTGATGCATGTGCCTGCCCTTTGGCCAGTGCTACAGAGACTAAATTACTGTAGATTTGTATTGTCTATTTCCTATAAGAAAAGCAATGGTTTGGATATGAAACCCTTAATAGAGTTTTGGAAGAAAATGCACTGGTCATAGCAAACATCCTCTTCCAACAACACAAGAGAAGACTCTGCACATGGACATCACCAGATGGTCAACACCAAAATCAGATTGATTATATTCTTTGCAGCCAAATACAGAGAAGCTCTATACAGTCAACAAAAACAAGACTGGGAGCTGATTGTGGCTCAGATCATGAACTCCTTATTACCAAATTCAGACTTATATTGAAGAAAGTAGGGGAAACCACTAGACCACTCAGGTATGACCTAAATCAAATCCCTTATGATTATACAGTGGAAGTGAGAAATAGATTTAAGGGCCTAGATCTGATAGATAGAGTTCCTGATGAACTATGGAATGAGGTTCATGACATTGTACAGGAGACAGGGATCAAGACCATCCCCATGGATAAGAAATGCAAAAAAGCAAAATGGCTGTCTGGAGAGGCCTTACAAATAGCTGTGAAAAGAAGAGAAGTGAAAAGCAAAGGAGAAAAGGAAAGATATAAGCATCTGAATGCAGAGTTCCAAAGAATAGCAAGGACAGATAAGAAAGCCTTCCTCAGCGATCAATGCAAAGAAATAGAGGAAAACAACAGAATGGAAAAGACTAGAGATCTCGTCAAGAAAATTATAGATACCAAGGGAACATTTCATGCAAAGGTGGGCTCGATAAAGGACAGAAATGGTATGGACCTAACAGAAGCAGAAGATATTAAGAAGAGGTGGCAAGAATACACAGAACTGTACAAAAAAGATCTTCACGACCCAGATAATCACGATGGTGTGACCACTGACCTAGAGCCAGACATCCTGGAATGTGAAGTCAAGTGGGCCTTAGAGAGCATCACTACGAACAAAGCCAGTGGAGGTGATGGAATTCCAGTTGAGCTATTTCAAATCCTGAAAGATGATGCTGTGAAAGTGCTGCACTCAATACGCTAGCAAATTTGGAAAACTCAGCAGTGTCCACAGGACTGGAAAAGGTCAGTTTTCATTCCAATCCCAAAGAAAGGCAATGCCAAAGAATGCTCAAACTACCACACAATTGCACTCATCTCACACACTAGTAAAGTAATGCTCTAAATTCTCCAAGCCAGGCTTCAGCAATATATGAACCGTGAACTTCCTGATGTTCAAGCTGATTTTAGAAAAGGCAGAGGAACCAGAGATCAAATTGCCAACATCCACTGGATCATGGAAAAAGCAAGAGAGTTCCAGAAAAACATAAACTTCTGCCTTATTGACTATGCCAAAGCCTTTGACTGTGTGGATCACAATAAACTGTGGAAAATTCTGAAAGAGATGGGAATACCAGACCACCTGACCTGCCTCTTGAGAAATCTGTATACAGGTCAGGAAGCAACAGTTAGAACTGGACATGGAACAACAGACTGGTTCCAAATAGGAAAAGGAGTATGTCAAGGCTGTATATTGTCACCCTGCTTATTTAACTTGTATACAGAGTACATCATGAGAAACGCTGGACTGGAAGAAGCACAAGCTGGAATCAAGATTGCCAGGAGAAATATCAATAACCTCAGATATGCAGATGACACCACCCTTATGGCAGAAAGTGAAGAGGAACTAAAAAGCCTCTTGATGAAGGTGAAAGTGGAGAGTGAAAAAGTTGACTTAAAGCTCAACATTCAGAAAACAAAAATCATGGCATCCGGTCCCATCACTTCATGGGAAGTAGATGGGGAAACGGTGGAAACAGTGTCAGACTTTATTTTTTGGGGCTCCAAAATCACTGCAGATGGTGACTGCAGCCATGAAATTAAAAGACGCTTACTTCTTGGAAGGAAAGTTATGACCAACCTAGATAGCATATTGAAAAGCAGAAACATTACTTTGCCAACAAAGGTCCGTCTAGTCAAGGGTATGGTTTTTCCTGTGGTCATGTATGGATGTGAGAGTTGGACTGTGAAGAAGGCTGAGTGCTGAAGAATTGATGCTTTTGAACTGTGGTGTTGGAGAAGACTCTTGAGAGTCCCTTGGACTGCAAGGAGATCCAACCAATCCATTCTGAAGGAGATCAGCCCTGGGATTTCTTTGGAAGGAGTGATGCTAAAGCTGAAACTCCAGTACTTTGGCCACCTCATGTGAAGAGTTGACTCATTGGAAAAGACTCTGATGCTGGGAGGGATTGGGGGCAGGAGAATAAGGGGACGACAGAGGATGAGATGGCTGGATGGCATCACTGACTCGATGGACGTGAGTCTGAGTGAACTCTGGGAGTTGGTGATGGACAGGGAGGAGTGGTGTGCTGCGATTCATGGGGTCGCAAAGAGTCGGACATGACTGAACGACTGAACTGAACTGAACTGAACCCCCAGATGAAACCATTATTGTTGCTTTTCCACAACAGGTTGATTTTGCCTATTCTAGACATTTATTCAGCCTAAAATTTTCCAGATTCATGCATGCTATTGCATATGCCAGCAGTTATTCCCTTTTATTGCTAATAGTGTTCTGCTCTATGGATATACTACAGCTATTAATGGATTTCTGGAGCACTTCTACTTTGGGAAATTATGAAGAAAGTTCTTATGAACATTATTTCACAAATCTTTTTGTGGACGTATGCTTCCATTCATATCAGGGACTGTATATCTAGTTGGAGAAGGCAATGGCACCCCACTCCAGTACTCTTGCCTGGAAAATCCCATGGATGGAGGAGCCTGGTGGGCTGCAGGCCACGGGGTCGCGAAGAGTTGGATACGACTGAGTGACTTCACTTTCACTTTTCACTTTCATGCATTGGAGAAGGAAATGGCAACCCACTCCAGTGTTCTTGCCTGGAGAATCCCAGGGATGGGGGAGCCTGGTGGGTTGTCATCTATGGGGTTGCACAGAGTTGGACCCGACTGAAGTGACTTAGCAGCAGCAGCAGCAGCAGTATACCTAGTAGTGGAATTGCTGGGAGACCTCCAATTGTTCTGCATCCTGACTAACACTTGGTATTATCAGACTTTTTAAATTTAGCCATTTTGGTCCATATATAATAATAACTCATTGTTTTATTGATTTCCCTGATGATTTAATAATGTTAAACACTTTTTCATGTGTTCATTTGTTACTTGTATCCCTTCCTTTATGAACTGTCTATTCAAATACACTGCCTATTTTTAATTGGGTAATTTGTTGTTTTTAGTTGAGTTTTTAGGTATTTGGGATACCAGTCCTTTGTGAAACAGATGTTTTACCAATATTTTCTTCCAATGCCTAGCGAGACTGTTTATCTCCTTAATGATATCTTTTGATGAGCAGAAGTTACCACTTTTATGAAATCTAGTTATTAATTTGTACATAGTTATTGCTTTCTGTGTCTTGTCTATGGAAGCTTTGACTATCCTAAATTGTGCTTATTCCAAACTGCAAAGATATTTTCCTACATTTCTTTCTAAAAGCTTTATACTTTTAGAAAAGTACTTTATATTTAGAAAAGTAAAGTACTTTACTTTTCAAAAACTTTTACATTTAGCTCCAGGATGGATCTTGAATTAATTTTTGTATATGGTATGAAGTAAGTCAAGGTTCATTTTTTTCCACATGAATTTCCAGTGGATTTAAGAACCATTTGTTGGAAAGGTACTTTCCCCCATTGAATTGCTCTGCCTTTATTAAAAATCAAATGACCACATAAAATGGAGTTATACCTAGTCCATATCTTGGTCTATTCTGTTCAATTAACCAATTTATTATCCTCATGCCAGTACCAGTGTCAGTTAGAGCAGCTTTGTGGTTTATTTTCAAACATAAAATTTTATACAGCCAGGTCATTCTAAGTTCTTTTCACTTTTAGTGTCATTTTATATTCAAGCTTTATAAGACATTATCGGGATTTGGATACAATTCTAGAAGACATTTTCAGCATAAATATTGGAACCAAAGGCACTTGTGTTTATTAACTTCTTCAACAGACCCTTTTTAAATACTATTTTTAAAAAATTTATTTAGTCTAAGAGCACTTAATAAGAGATCTCCCTCTTAACAAACATTAAAGTATGTAATAAATTGTTATTGATTATAGTTACAATATTACATGGCCAATCTCTAGCATTTATTCACCTGGCTTAATTGAAACTTTATGCCTTCTGATTGTTTTTGTTTAGTCGCTAAGTCGTGTCCAGCTCTTTGGGGATCCCCCCTACCAGGCTCCTCTGGGCTTTCCCAGGCAAGAATACTGGAGTGGGTTGCCATTTCCTTCTCCCTGGGTTATTCTCAACCCAGGGATCAAATCCGAGTCTCCTGCATTGGCAGGAAGTTTCCTTACCACTGAGCCACCAGAGAAACCTGCCCTTTGGTTAATAACTTCCTATTTCTCCCTTCCTCAGCCACCACAACCCTCAAACCACTCTTTGATTACTTGAATTTGACTATTTTAAATACCTCATATGTTAAACAGAATCATATGGTATTTTCTTTCTGTGACTGGGTTATTTTACTTAGCATAATGTCCGCAGGTTGCATCCATGTTGTCACATATAACTCCAGTCAGTGCATTAGGGTTAGTTTCTGGAGATTTCTTTCTTTTGAACACTTTTGCCTGATTCTCTATTTTCCTTGACTCTCTGTGTTGGTGTCTGCTCATGAGACAAAGCAGACACCTTTTCTGTTTTCATGAACTAGCCTCATACAGGAGAAGACTCCCACCAATTAGTCCAGCCAGGGATTCTGGGGACTTCTACCAACTCTTTCCCTCCCCAAGGAGAAGCAGGCAGCTGTGGTTTTTAAGTGTTTGTACTATGCTGAGCCAGGGCTTCCCAGGTGGTACAGTGGTAAAGAATCCACCTCCCAAAGCAGGAGACAAAAGAGACACAGGTTCAATCCCTGGGTCAGGAAGATCCCCTGGAGGAGGAAATAGCAACCCACTCCAGTATTCTTGCCTGGAAAATCCCATGGACAGAGGGGCCTGGCAGGCTACAGTCCATGGGAACATGAAGAGTCAGACAGGACTGAGCATGCATGCACACTGTGCTGAACGAAGGGTAAACCCATAGCACCTACTAATCCAAGATGCTGATTTGAGCTCCAGTACCGACAAACCATAGGCCAGGTTGTTGGACAGTCCCAGAGAAACAGGGTGCTAGATACAGATATCACCTTTTTTCATCCCCAGGAAATAGCTCAAAGTTGATATTTTTTCATCCACTTACCCTGTGCTGAGCAGGGGGAGGTCTATGGCATCTAACCAGCCAAAGCTTCTATCTCCATTCACTCTCAGGAGGCTCAATTGTGCCAGACCCACTAGAGCTCCAAAACTGACAAGATACAAACCAGTCCCCTGGGGATACCCACTTGCAAAATTTAGGACACCAGACACACGAACCCATACTTTCTCTGCCCTAGGAGAAGATGGAAACTTGGAGTTTCCTCTTCCAAACACACAGCACGGTGCCATGGGCAGACTCTAGTGAGCAGGTGTCACAAATCTCCTTACTGGCATAGGTGAGTCTGGTTTTGTGTTTACCTGTGGTGCTGTGCCTTTGGTTAGAGAATTTGTGAATTGTTGAGTCTGTGTTTGGGAAAGGAAGTCAGGGCTTCCTACTCTGCTATCTTGCCGACATCATCCCTCCAGAAGTTTGGGGGTTTTTTTTAGATATTTATTTATTAATAGGCTGGACCAGGACTTAGTTGAAGCAGTCAGGCTCTTCCATCTTCATTGCAGCATGCAGAATCTTTAGTTACAGCATGCAAACTCATAGGTGCAGCATATGAGAACTAGTTCTTTGACCAGGGATTGAACCCAGGCCCTTTGCATTGGAAGCACAGTCTTAGCCACTGGACCACCAGGTAAATCCCTGAACTTGATTCTTAGTTACCTTCCTATTGGTTGGCTCCATCCCTGCCCTTAAGCCTCCAGTATCTTTCCCTTCAAACTGGTAAGTATACCAACTTTGTTCTTATTTTTCAAGATTTCTTTGGTTATTCTACATCCTTTGCATTTTCAAATAAATTTAGAATTGGATTCAAATTTTACCGCCCCCCCCAAAAAAATATATATGTAGTGGGATTTTATTGGAGTTGTGTTGAGTCTGCAGATCAGTTTTGGAGGTAGTGAAAGAATTTCAAACAAGTGAGGCAACATCAATAGATTTAGATTTTAGTACTTATTCTAATGTGGAAAATAATTTGGAAGAAAAGGTAGGAAAACATTTGGGAGACTGCTGCAACGATGCAAGTAAGAGATAATAGCCTGAATTAAGGCAGTGATGATGTTGATAAAGAAAATAGATGAAGTTGTAAAGATACAAAAGAGGTCAAATAAAAAGCTGCATTTGAAGAAAGTGTTCCACAGCTTTACCAAAAAAAAAAAAAAACTTCAAAAACAATAATTTGAGTATAATTTTCTTACTTCACAAAATAAGGAAATGGATCTCCAGGGAGCAAAAGTAATTTTATTCATTGCCATTACATATAAATTGACAGAAATAGATTTAGAAAACAAGGATCACTGAGGGGCAGACACTTGAACAGAAAAGAGTAATAACTGTGATGACAGTTATTATCTGGGAAAATCTGGGAATCACTGTAGAGCTGAGCTTCCCAAAGTTAATGTGAACCCCACTACAGTTCATTTTTCTTATAATCAGTTTACCAATGAGGAAACTGAGGCGACTTTTTCATGGTTACACTGTAGACTGTTTTTGTCAAGGAAAAAAAATGGACTTCTAACATCTGGTGCTACACTTTGCCACCACTTCAATTTTTTTTTCTGGATAAAAGCCAAAATTAGCTCATTCTAAAGAAGTAACCGCACTCTGACTTTTTGTGCAAATAAACACTATGCTTGCCATTTTAAAAGCCATCTCTCCAAGATCATTTTTCAGAGTTCAACCCCAAAAGGACCTCTCTCTTAAGCCATACAGTTTTATGCCCAACAAATGACTAAGGGACAAGTGGTCTCATGCTTAATATTAAAGTAGTGCCATGTGAGTCACACACTGTCAGCTAGGAGGGGACAATCAAGTATGAGGATCAACTGAGTTGCAAGCTCCAGAGACCCCCCTCCTGATCTTCTCTACTGAAAGCAACAGAAATGGCAAATTTAACCTGATTTGAAAATGATTTGAGTCCTCACTGATCTGTGGAATTTCATTCAACAGATATCCCCTAATCTATGTAAACAGATTTGCATAAACAAGAATAAAAGATTCCTATCATGAAAGTTTCGGTGTTGATTTCTTGACCTTGGGGCTAAGTTTCAAATAACCGATCTATTAAGGAAGGAAAAATACTCTGAAGTTGCTTGTTTTGCATCGTTGAGCCAGAACAACCAGCTGATTGTTGAATGTTTTCGCTTGTCCATTAGTCCTTTTGGTACTTGGAAATAATGAATCAGTACAGATTCTGAGGGGCGCAGTACATCTGTCATCACAGGAAAGAAGGGCGTGCGTGCTCAGTTGTGCCGACTCTTTGTGACCCCAAGGACTGTAGCCCTCTGGAACCCCATGGACTGTAGGCTCCTCTGTCCATGGGATTTCCCAGGCAAGAATACTGGAATGGGTTGCCATTTCTTCCTCCAGAAGAGACTGGCAAAACTATCTAAAATCCTGTGGAGCTATTCACAGGACCCTATCAGTGTGTAAAAAAGAAAAAAGTAGTGGGAAGACTGTACAAGTCAAAACATAATATCTTCAGAGTGTGCTGTTATCTAAAATGAGATGTATTATTACATTAAAGTACTAGTTTTTCCCTTAGAAATGGAACTACAACTAACTTTTAATTTCTTCTTATACTTTTCCATATTTCCAAAGTGCCTGAAAATGTACGGTGAATTGCTTTTATAATAAAATCTTTTCTTTAAAAAAAAACTAACTTTTTAATTTTATTTAGAGAAATGACCTTCAGATTTAAAGTCAATAAATTTAAAAAATAAATAAAAATTGCCTATATAATTTGGAATACTGGGTGGAAAACAAAAGTGAAATCTGACAAGTATAAAATTCTGTGTTATATTTCTGAAAAATCCATGGCAAAATAGGTAAGCAAGGCCTAACTGAACAAGTTTGTATTAAAGAGGGTGGGGGTTGGGAGGATATAAAGAAGTAAGCAAAAATACCTTTTAATATTAGTTTACTGTGATTTCAAAATGAGCTTACCAGATTGACAAGGTTGTTAAGACAGTTCATGGAACATAAAATTCCATGAGCAGATCAAAAGAATGAAGAATTCCCATACCCTCTGTACTGTTCAGCCACATTTGTAGCACCACATTTTAAGAACATTGTCAAAGTGGATTGTATTCAGAAGAAAGCAACCTGGATGATGAAAAAGGTCTGGAAAATGTCTTTACAAAAGGATAGTTAAAGGAATTCAGCAAACATCACCTGAGAATAGTAAATATTGCAGCAGCTCTCAGATGTGATCTATATAGACAGACAAGAAAGGATCAGCCCAACTCTAGACTGATTTTTCCTTAGAAAGTGTTTATCTCTCCTAGGACTATGAAAGATAAGGCAGAGAAATACATTCTCTCTGTTCCTGGAGCTCAGTACCCATGTTCATAGCAGGACAATTTACAATAGCCAGTACATGAAAGCAACCAAAATGTCCATTAACTGAGGAATGGATAAAGAAGTGTGGTACATATATACAATTGGAAAAGGAAATGGCAACCCACTCCAGTATTCTTGCCTGGAGAATTCCATGGACAGAGGAGCCTGGTAGGCTCCAGTCCATGGGGTCGCAAAGAGTCGGACACGACTGTGTGACTATCACTCACTCACTGACATATATACAATAGAATATTACTCAGCCATCAGACCCTGATGCTGGGAAAGACTGAAGGCAGGAGGAGAAGGAGATGACAGAAGATGAGATGGTTGGATGCCATCACCTACTCGCTCGACACAAGTATGAGCAAGCTCCAGGAGTTGGTAATGGACAGGGAAGCCTGGTGTGCTGCAGTCCATGGGGTCACAGAGTCAGACACAACTGAGCGACTGAACTGAACTGAACAGCCATAAGAAGGGACAAAGTAGTACAGTTTGCAGAGATGTGGATGGTATTAGAGACTGACATACAGAATGAAGGAAGTCAGAAAGAAGAAAACAAATATGTATTAATGCATGTATGTGGAATCTGAAAAAAAAATGGTATAGATAATCTTATTTGCAAAGCAGAAATAGAGATGCAGACATAGAGAACAAATATATGGATACCAAAGGGGAAGGGGAGGTGGAAGGAATCGGGAGACTGGAATTGACACATATACACTATAGATACTATTAGTATGTATAAAACAGATAACTGATGAGAACCTGCTATATAGCACAGGGAACTCGGACTCATGCAGTGTGGTAACCTGAATGGGAAGAAAGTCCAAAAGGGAGGGTATATACACATGTGTGACTGATTCACTCTGCTTGTACAGCAGAAATTGACACAACATTGCAAAGCAACTATACACCAATAAAAATTAGTTGTTTTTTTTAAATAGTTCTCTAAAAAGAATGTTCACACATCCTCTGCTAAGGCCAAGAGCGGCCAAGGTCCTTTCCATGATTCTAGCTGTTCAGTGTTCACCAGCTTCTTGAGATTATATCATTACCACCTTATTTTATATATATATATATATAATTTATTTTTATTATTTATTTTATTATCTTTTTTTATAATGATATTATGATTATCATATATCATTCTTATAAGTATCCCTTTTTGCTTAAACTAAACTATCCAGAGTCATTTTCTGTTGCTTCCAAAAACATAAATAAAAGATGTGCATTTAGGACTTGTTTCTTTGGCAGTTTCCTTCTTTCAGTCTTTGGTAGATAAGTTTTATTAAGTGAGAAATTATCAACATGTGTTAACCAAACTCACATCCTTTAAGATAGTACCCAGGATATTCGTTATTATGTGATGATAAGTGACAAATAATGAATAATAATCACTAACAGGAAACTGTTTTTTCCTGTACACAGTTGCTTTCTCAGACTGCCCACAGAGAATATGTCACATAAATCTTAAAAAAAAAAAAAATGTCTAGGCCTGTGACCTTGCCAATTGTATGCCAATTATGCAACCTGTAAGTCTTCATCAGCAGTAAGTAAGCCTGTCATTCCAATGGCCTAATATGCCCCTTAATTCTCTATTAAAGCAAAGATTTCTAATTCCCTATATCTGAAATTTATGTAGACAGTTTAGTGGATCTTGTTCATTGGCCTACCACTAAATAAAAGCTTATTGTTTAAAATAATTAAACATTTTTGACAAACTAAAGGAGAGAAAGGAGATGAGTACAGTAGACTCCCTTTTGAAAGGAAGTCTATTGTATTCAGTGGGAATCTTTTATAAAAGAACCCTATGGCCAAGTCCTGCTATGTTTTTAGAGAAGCCCCTTTAGAATCCTAACAGAGGCCAAACGATGTGTTTGTCCTATTACAACAGAATGTTTGAAAGATAAATTCAGAAAACGTGTCTTGGAAACTAAGCAAATAAATATCAAATCTAACTTATAAAGCAGTATGAATATTTCACAGAAACAGTTGGACCACTCAATGTGGCCCAAGATGCAACAAACTTAGGGAGAGGTTTTTATAATGTTCATATCTATATTAAATGGCTACTTTCATCTAATGAACTGAAAACACCCAATAAAAATAATCCATTGAATCACAATGTACCAGATAAGCCATAGGTCATACTCTTGTTATCCATCTTTCTCATTAGCTTTTTCCATTGACTCTCACTCCTTGTCAAGAACCATTGGCTTGTTTTCTCCATTTTTTTTTTAACTCTGCCTAGTTCTAATGGAGTACTATCTAAAGACATACTTGTCCTCCTCCACCGAAAACAGCAACCAAACTTGTCAATAAACAGTGGCAGAAAAGGGACTTCACTTTGGAATATGTAATTAAAGATTAAAGAATATAAGTCCATCGATTTGACTTAATTTAGGTTATAAATTCACTTACATGCTATTAGTTAAACCAAAGAACAAGCCAAACACTGACTTTGGCAAGATAATCATTCCTTCAGCATGGCATGATGCCAAGCTAGGACAGTTTAGCTACGCATTTGACTTTCACTACACAATTAAAGTAGGTATCATTTTTATAAATATATTTGAAAGCCTCTTTAGGGGCTTCCCAGATGGTGCTAGTGGTAAAGCATCCGCCTGCCAATGCAGCAGAAATAAGAACTGTGGGTTTGATCCCTGGGTCAGGAAGATCCCCTGGAGCAGAAAGTGCCAACCCACTCCAGTATTCTTGCCTGGGAAATCCCATGGACAAAGGAGCCTGGTTGGCTACAGTTCATGGGGTCTCAAAGAGTTGGACATGACTGAAGGATTGCCTTACTTAAGTCTCCCAAGGACAGCTCTTAATTATTTGGTACTCAAACCATTTTCATTACAAGTATGTTGCCATTTGCCTTGCTGGCTTTCTCTTCTTCATTTGTTCATTGTTTGAACTCTATCCAATTCTCATTTGTCAATGGCTTTGCAGGTGATTCAAGCAGCGGTTCAATGTCATTTTCACTGGCTTTAAGCCCTCCATCTTTTCCAAGATTTTTCACTCACATTTGCAGTTGATTTTCACTTTATAATAAATAAGTTCTAATAAACAAGAGACTAACTGACAAACAAGTTGGCTCTAAGGGTCAGGCTAGATGTTGGCACTTAAGGGAAAGATGTTCAAATGGGACTAATTTGTTGTGTTTAGTTTGTGTACCAGTTAAAGTATTGGCAAACTGCTGTAACAGAAAAACATTTGGATAGTTCATTGGCTTCCAAGGTTATTTTGGGCAATGCCACCAATCAACAGATTAAAAAAGAATAAGATTTGTACATGGGCAGTTTTCATGAGCCGCATCTGGAAATGGGTGCACACCAGACCCACTCACTTCTATTTGCCAGAATTCAGTCATTCTTAACCGCAAATCTCCCTGGAGAGAATTCCCTGGTTCTTGCTGCCCCTGGTTCTGCTCTCAGAGACAGACCTTCCTAAATATTATCCTCCAAGTGAGTGAGTGAGTGAAGTCACTCAGTCGTGTCCGACTCTTTGCGACCCCGTGAACTGTAGCCCCCCCAGGCTCCTCCGTCCATGGGATTCTCCAGGCAAGAGTACTGGAGTGGGCTGCCATATTATCCTCCAAAGACTCACACAAAGTGAGAAAGGATGGTCCCTGTAGGAATGCACAATTTTCACAGTTCACTTCCCACTCATTCTCACTGGTGACCAAAGAGTTAGTTCTAAGACTTACACCGACAAGGTTGTTGTAGTCCAAACTCATTGTTTCTTTGGCAGGAGAAGTCCCTTGAAAGTTGGTAGGTTTCATATCTATTTGCTTCCAGTCAATGTCATGTGCCAGTAAATACACCCACATTTTTTTACTAGATATAATTCTCAAGCCTGTTTTATCTCTTTGATCTGTTGCCATCTTCCCTGTCCCCACAATCCTTTTTCCTCTCAACTTAATGGCAATTCTACTGAGCCCATCAGATTTGGGTGGAAAGTCCTCTACCTTCACTCGACCTTTATCACAGAACTGTATTTTTGATTGGTCTTTCTCACTCTAGCTGTTTCAATCATTCTGTGGTGAGCAGAGTCTAGAAACAATTAGCTTTTACAATGTGTCAAGGCTCCCCACTTCTGTTCTATATACTTTTCCAGTTCTGCTTGCAAATCAGCCAATTCTTGCTTAAACTCATCTCTTTCTTTGAAAAACCAGCTAAGTGAAGCCAGTACTAATCAACATGCTCTAACATTCTATTTTCAACCCTAAAGCTATATACTTCGTCTTCCCTTTGTCTGCTTTCCAAATTCTCATAGGGCAATGACTTTACCAAATGCCACTGAATAGCATAGGTTTTTATCTTTCCATATTCCAATATCAATTTTCGCTCTGCCCGTTGTCAGGAAATGCTGTCAGTGCCACAAATTTTATTTTTATGAACAAGACCTGATATGGTACACATCATTTCTACCTAAATTCTATTGGCCAAAACTCTATGTGGTCACTCTTAACTGCAAGCAATGCCAGTAAATGTAGTTCTAGTTGTATGTTTAGAAGGAATAAGATGAATTTTTGATAAACATTTGTCACAGTTTGTTTATGAATATTTTTATGTTGTGGAAAATTTGGTTACAAGTAAAGCTGTGCTGTAGATAAACTTTTTTCTTATTCACGTTGTCAGCAAAAAATTATCGACCCCTTGCCTTGTTCCCCGAGTGGTAAGCCATCTACCATGTCTGTTTTTGTCCTTAAGTCAAGAATAGATTCCTACGCATCCCATCTTCTTCCTTTCCCCTTCTGCCAGCTATTATCATGTCTTTTCTATTTGTCAAAACTAGTTCCCAGGAAAAGATATTTAAAGTTTACAAATTGATCCACATTGTGGTATAAATCACTGACATGGCTCAACATGTAAATCATCTAACCAGTATTTACATTTCAGGCAATACCAGAATGGTTTGTCTTTCCTTGGAATTTTAGGAGACCACAGTTTCACTGAATGAGAGAGCTATTCTAATCCTGAAATCAAACTTTGTAAGCTAATTCTGCCACTTTAAATATGAATTACACTTCAAGGTTTCAGAGTGTTACCAAACTTAGGTTTGGCTGCTTATCTCTCAGGAACCCAACACAGAGAGACAAGTGGTGGGTAAAAGGAAAGACTGCCTTATTGAGGAAGCCAGAAATCCTGGGGAGAAAAGACTCATGCCCCCAGAAGACAAACTCCCCATTACTGATCAGGGGGCCAGAGCTTCAGGGATGCACAGACAAGTGGAACTACATGCAGACTAGCACAGTCGCCTTGAACAATCATCTTGAAATTGATCATGCGTCATCTTAATTGTTTTAAGTATAGTTAATCTTCAATCCCAAGGTCAGTTTGTTCCCATTTCGTTGAAGCCAGTTCTTGGAACTGCAGGAGATGGAGCAGATAATGTCATGGTTACCGTCCGGTCATCATGTACTTAATTTCTTCTGCCTGGTAGGGTTTTCAGTTTCTGCGAAGCAGCTCAAAGGATATGGCTCAGAATATTATCTGCTGACTTTGAGAAGGAATTAAGGGTCCCTGACTTTACTTAGTGGCTAAACTACTATTATTTTGTCTTATTTGACCATTTTCCTTTACCTCTGCATATTCTCATTTCTTTGATTCAATGTATTCTCTGACTAAGGCTTTTCTATAGAGAAGAGGGAGGTGGAGGACATGGGGGTTGGAGTTGGGGGGTAGATTTCCTGTCCTGGGAGTACCCCAGAGGGTCCTGCTCCATTACGAGGACAGAAGTAACAGTCAAGTGATATCCCCAATAGCCCTGCCCCACAAGCTAGCATATAAGAGTCCTACTCAGCTGTCATGATGTAACGATTACTGTACAAGCCAATGAGTCAAGGAGCAAGGAAAAACAACAGCAAACCTAGAATATGGCAGACTAATGTCCTAAAGAATCAGCTTAATTTCGGTGTAGAATTCAAGTTTTTTTTATGCTAGGGAAACGGGAAGCTGGAAGTGTTTAATTTCAGGAAGTGACAAATGACCACAGATATCTGGGTGCCAGTATGGACTGCTGTGAAACCTCTTCTTTCCTGGTCAGTTGACTTCGGTTGACATGAACCTGGTCACAACATTCCTACAAATCTCAGCAAGACGGTAGGGTTTCTTTTGTTCTTACTTCTTTATCTCCCTGTGGGAGGCAAGTTTCAGGTAGGGACTGTTTGCACAAATCTTAAGCTCTAAGCAAAATTCCTTTAATGATCAACATGTCTTTTTGCAGGGCTAAGCAGAAGTTTATGACTCAGAGGTTAAAGTAGCAGAAGAGATAGATGCAATATGGAGTCAGAGATGCTAAATTTCTCTGATCAAATTTGCTCTTTGGAACTTGGGGAAAACCTTCGAGGCTAAATTTTTCTACAAACAAGAGACAGAGGGTTCTGTCCCTGGGAAGGTCGCACAGGGTTCTGCTTGGTTTCAATGATGAAGTCAGAATAGCTTAGATAGGAGGGGAGAAAAAAAAACTTAATTTTTAAAACTCCATTCTTTTGCCTGTAGGAGTTTTCTATATCCTACTTATCTGACATGGCAACTCAACACTTTGGCAACACAAGGAAAAGTCAGCAGCCAGAAACAAAGGGAAAGAGACTTAGGCATTACATGAAATAATGCTATTTCACCCAACAAAGGATAACACATGAAAATATAGTTATGTACACTTCGGGAACTCTAAGTATTCTGTACACAGATGACCCACAAGCATTTTTGGACACCTCTTACATACTAGACATCAAACTAGATGGTAATATATATGTTAACTCATTTCATTTTTTTTCAAAACACAACATCAGTCTAATTTTTATAAATACAAACACTGAGAAGTTAAATGATTTCCTAAGGTCATACCTAAGTAAGGACAGTAAGAGAAGCACCGTTTCAGCCCTGGCTGATTTAATCTTAGAATTTGCTATTTCCTCTCTACTGCGCGTTTCATTATTTAACCTTCTTATATACTTGGTACTCTCATAAGCCAGTATCTTATTTCCCCCACTGTTACCTAACCTTTCCATGTAACTTCCGAGAACATAAAAGTCAGAAGCAAGAGTTTTCCTAAAGGATGTTTTGCCTCTTGTAAAAAAAAAAGTTGAAAAGTCAGCATCTAATTTTCCCATAACAAAAAGGACAAAGCAAAACCAGTATGTGGTGAGAAAGGGCAGAAAGAGGATGCTAAGATATCAAAAGGATACCTTTTTGGTATCATCTTTCTTTATACTTCAAGGAAGGAGAAGCTACCCAGATACTTTCAAAAATTGTCTCTTACTTGAGGAGTGGGAGTAAAAGAGAGGAGAAATGGTGAACAGCTCAACATCTGATAGTATATCTTGTGCCTTTCTATATGCAATCAAAATTGTTGTAAAAGAAGAATAATCTCCCACTTTGTTGTAGAAGACACAAATAGACATGTGAGTTAAGGGCAATAATACTTTATATATTTCACTGAAAACATTACAGTCAAGATACTCCAAACGGGTCCATCTCTTGCAACTTACACCCAATAAAAAGTAAATAGGAGTCATTTACATCACCAGAAATATGCACTGCTGTTTGAAAATCCAACATAAAGTTTCATCCGTGCAAGACAAATAAGCTCTAGACATCTGCTCTATTTCACTGTGTCTATAGTTAACAATACTGCATTGTACACATAAAATTTTGTTAAGAAGGTTGATCTCACATGAAATGTTTAACACCTTTTTAAAGAAAAGTCTAATACTGGACGACATTAAGAAGGGAAGTTGTCAAAAAGTGGTCAGGACATTCTTGCCTGGAAATTTGAGAGGTCTTAAAATGGCATTTTAGGGGACCAATAAGTCAGACTGCCTAGCTGGAAATCTTCCTCTTTATGTGATGATGAGAGGTTATTTTTAAATAAGCTGGAACTAGATACTAAAGGAATCTTTTAACATCTTTTGTCAAAGCAGAAGAATTTCTAAGAGGTGAATGCCAATCAATTCCTTTTCATGTCTCTAGAGATAAAACAAAAGGAAAAGGTTTAAATTACAGTTGGAAAGCTTTCATATCAACCTACAAGAGGGCCTTCTAGAGAATGATAAAGCACTTGTTTAGAATACTGAGAAATGTGGTCAAACCTCCATGCTCAGACATCTTCAAGAAGATCAAATATCTGCCCTATACAAGCAACCCTTGCAAAAGTCAGGGAGAAAGCAAATTGTTTTCTCAAGGTTCCACCCAGCTCTGACTCCATAAAATGAGTATCTTTCAAAGGTTTGTGAAAGGAACTGATTTTTTAAAATTTTATCTATAAATTAAAGACTGAAACATAAGCCTAAAACAAAATGATTCCAATGTCTATTTTGATTATACTTGAAAAAGACAAAATTTTCCTTCTCTAGTAACCACTACTTTGAAAATAAAATTTAAAACATCAGTATGCTCCAATACTTTGGCCACCTGATGCAAAGAACTGACTCATTGGAAAAGACTCTGATGCTGGGAAAGATTGAAGGCAGGAGGAGAAGGGGATGACAGAGGATAAGATGGTTGGATGGCATGACCAACTCAATGGACATGAGTTTGAGCAAGCTCCCGGAGTTGGAGATGGACAGGGAAGTCTGGCATGCTGCAGTCCATGGGGTCACAAAGAGTCGGACATGACTGAGCGACTGAACTGAACTGATGCTCATACTTGCCACAGAAAACAATGTTCATTCACATTTCCCCTCAAAGGTGTGCTGGAGCCAGCTCATACAGGGTCATAAAAAGTCGATCATGCACATCTTCCTAACTCTACAGTCAGT
The DNA here is from genome assembly GCF_002263795.3 of Bos taurus. Lineage (NCBI taxonomy): Eukaryota > Metazoa > Chordata > Mammalia > Artiodactyla > Bovidae > Bos > Bos taurus. The sequence continues at coordinate 23,209,514 of NC_037343.1, forward strand.
GACTTCACAATGGTAGTTTGGAAACAACCACGGCATAAATAGTTACACCATGGAAATTAGCAAACACTACACATCATGGATATGTTTGTTTTTGTTGTTGTTGTTTTCAAAAATCTAGTGCTAGACTCATTCATCACTGTTTCCCACTGGGTTTAGAAAGAAGACATCAGCTTTCTGCCCAGCAGAAAGTATAGCTGTGTGACATTTGACAAATTACTCTATCTAAGTCTCTTAGCTTCCTCATCTTTGAAATGAAAATGACCATTCTTGCTCCATAGGGTTGCTGCAAATGTCCATTGGGATAACTCACGTGAAGTATCTACCACAGTGCCTACACATAAGAACACTTGGTTGGCAATGTTGGCAGTGGCACCCAGAGTGATGTGCTGGGAACAGCATTGGTATGTCAGCAGTATCTTGCTTGATACAGTCTGGCTTTTTAAAAATTACTTTGGGAATTGAATTTTTTAAATTGTTACTGTAAATCTGGGGACCAGTTCTACAAATTAGGTAGCACAGAGTTGAATAAAAAGTCTATGCTTTGCAAACTATTATCTGAAATTTCCGTATTTTGTAAATAATTGTACCTATTTGGATGGTTTAAGTAAATGTTTACAATATTACCAAATCATGAATTCCATGGAAGGTAGTGTAAGAAATTTTATTCTTATCTCACTCCTTTTAAAAAAATTTTATTGAAGTATAACTGATTTACGAGGTTGTTAATTTCTGTGACTCAATTACACATATATATATTCTTTCTCATTTTCTTTTTCATTATTTCAATATCATAGGATATTGAACATTGCTCCCTGTGCTGTACAGAAGGACCTTGTTGTTTATCCATCCTTTATATGCTAGTTTGCATCTTCCAATCTCGAACTCCCAGTGCTTCCCTCCCCCACGTCCCCTCCCTCTTGGCAACCACAAGTCTAGGTCTGTGAGACTGTTTCTGTTTTGTAGAAATGTTCATTTGCATCACATTTTAGATTCCATATATAAATGATATCACATGGTATTTGTTTTTCTCTTTCTGACTTACTTGGCTTAGTATGATAATCTATCAGCATTGCTGAAATGACATTATTTCATTCTTTTTATGACTGAGTAATGGCCTTCCCTAGTCACTAAGATGGTAAAGAATCCGCCTGCAAGGCAGGAGACCTGGGTTAGATCCCTGGGTTGGGAAGATCCCCTGGAGAAGGGAACAGCTACCCATTCCAGTATTCTTGCCTGAAGAATATTCCATTTTACTGCATATATTATATATATATACCTGCATATATATATATATATTATAAATATACCTGTATATATATTATACATAGTATATGTGCAGTAAAATATACCTGCATTGTCTTTATCCACTCATCTGTCAATAGACATTTAGATTGTTTCCATATCTTGGCTATTATAAATAGTGTTGCTATAAACATAGAGGGTTATTACAAATATTATAAACATAGAGGGTGTATGTATCTTTTCAAATTTAGTTTTTTCTGGATATATGCCCAGGAGTGTTATCCCACTCCTTTTCAATCTATCTGAGTGGTTTTCAAACTTTTTTGAGCATCAGAACCTTTTGGGGAGCTTATTAAAAGGTACCTTGTTGGGCCCTACCCATAAAGTTTCTGATTCAGTAAGTACAAGGTGTGGTTCAAGAACTTGCATTTCCACCAAGTTCCTGGATATTGTTGATGCTGCTGGCTGTGCAAACTTGCTTTGAGAATCATTCCTCTATCTCATTCTCTACTGTGAAATGAGCCGTTATCCTTGAACCAAATGAGTACATGTTAGTGCCTCCATCTTCAGAATATTTGGTTTCCCAGGAGACATCTTAGTCTCTGTATCACTTATATACTATTGCATAACAGACCATCCTAAAATTTAGCATCTTAAAAAATCAAAGTTAATTTTTCTTATTGAGTCTATCATTCAACTAGATGTTTCTGTGGATTTGGGCTGACTCAGTTCATCTCCAGAGGGTCTTAATCATGCCGCTGGGGTCAACAGGCTGGAGATTGGCTAGTCTAGGATTGTCTCACATGGCTGGTTGACTGACTGTCAGCTGTGATGACAAGGACAACTGGCCCATGTGTTGTTTATCACCCAGTAGGCTAGCCTAGACTGGTTTGCATAGTGGTGACAAGTTTCTAAGTGAGAGAACAGAAGCACTCACAAACTCTCAACAGCTAGATTTAGAACCAACATAATTTCATTTATCTACATTCTGCTTCCCCTAAGCAAGTCCTAGGGACAACCCAGGTTCCAGGGATAGGGAAAAGAGTCTATCCCTTAATGGAAGGCACTACAGACTTCCATTAGGAATGGAATGGATCGAAAATAAGGACCACTTTTGTAGTGAATCTCACACAATCCCTTCTGACATAAAACACTGGGTTAGCCCACTTCATATTCTAAGAAATGTCCAGACATATCTGAACACTAGGTAAAAACAGCTTGGGTTCTCCAGCTGACTTTCTTACTACATAGACTGAGTATGCATTGAGTGTGCATTACCTGTTCCTAAATCCACGCATGAGAAAAACACTCCCCACAATATAGATACCCATAACCACATATTACAGAGCCAAACTTCTGCTTCCCAGGTGTAGCTGAATCCTGTCCACTCCTACATGTGCACATTAACCACCTACCAGTTGTTTGGTCTTGGAAGACAGCTGTTACATAATAGGCTTACCACATAATTAAGAAATATTTTTCTTGGATCTCTTTATCTCCCTCCTCTCCTTTGCCCTTAAATGCATTTTATATTTTAATAACATTTGCCCAAGACATTGCGCTCAAAGAAATGGAGAGAAGTGTTTTTAAAGAACACTTTGATCTAACTGCCCTGATGAAATCTTCCCAAATGCATTTAAGTCTAATTTACTAGTATGAAAATGCCATGTGTTGTTTCCTTAGTAGAAATGCTGCCAACTCTACCACAGAAAAAGGTCAAAGATGAGAAGACTCAGAGATTCACGTCATATTTATGTTTTGCATGTGGATATTGTTTCTTCTTTATCCTTTCACTATTGATATTACCCTTTAAAGATACTTGAAGGGATTTAAAACTATAGCTCACTGTTGAGATTAGACTCTCTATGGAAGTGAGAACCCATTTCTAATGCCTGGTGCTCTTCTAGGAAAATCATCCCTAGGCTTAGGCTGCAAATGTTAATATTACGGAAATTAAAATTGCAGAAAAATTTATTCCATAAATAAGCAAATTCTATTTGTGGCAACCCTGGAAATTTGCTTATAACAAGCCTAGAAGGTGTACACCTGAAATAAATAAATCAATAGAATCTCTCCTCTTTCTTCCTTCCACTTCTCCCTCTCTATTTCCCTCTTTTCATCAGAACAAATATCAACGTTCATCTTTAGGGGGCAAAAAAAAAGAAGTCACAAAGACCAGCACATCACCTAACACAGGAATCTGTGTGAATAAGGTGAACCAGTCTCCCCTGTTTTGTTTTGGTGACTCTTGGGAGGCAATATTTGAGATTACTGTATGTGTAGCTTCTTTGATGCAACAATATTTCAAAACTAAAGCTCTGTTTTCTATTACTCATCTTAAATTCAGATCCTCCATTTCAGCTCAGCAAAAGAAAGCCTAATCTAGACCAATATGATCTAAGTCAAACTCAATTTAAATCCCATTAAGTTTTCAACTGTTTCTTTGCTCTTACTCACATCACCCTCTACTGAAAGCATGGAAAATTTAGGCAGTCAGGTACTAGTAATGGTCTGGTGGGAGAGTCAGGGAGAAGGGTAGTGCCTTTCCATTCTTGATATGGTTTTGGTCTCATCTTCTCTGATTCATGGGCATTTGGCTCTATAAGAAGAGTAAGTATCTGACACAAACTCAGTCTGGTAGCATTTTAGATGGCCTATAGCCATGCACAAGCTGGAATCAAGATTGCCGGGAGAAATATCAATAACCTCAGATATGCAGATGACACCACCCTTATGTGAAGTGAAGAGGAACTAAAAAGCCTCTTGATGAAAGTGAAAGTGGAGAGTGAAAAAGTTGGCTTAAAGCTCAACATTCAGAAAACGAAGATCATGGCATCTGGTCCCATCACTTCATGGGAAATAGATGGGGAAACAGTGCAAACAGTGTCAGACTTTATTTTTCTGGGCTCCAAAATCACTGCAGATGGTGACTGCAGCCATGAAATTAAAAGACGCTTACTTCTTGGAAGGAAAGTTATGACCAACCTAGATAGTATATTCAAAAGCAGAGACATTACTTTGCCAACAAAGGTTCGTCTAGTCAAGGCTATGGTTTTTCCTGTGGTCATGTATGGATGTGAGAGTTGGACTGTGAAGAACGCTGAGCACAAAAGAATTGATGCTTTTGAACTGTGGTGTTGGAGAAGACTCTTGAGAGTCCCTTGGACTGCAAGGAGATCCAACCAGTCCATTCTAAAGGAGATCAGCCCTGGAATTTCTTTGGAAGGAATGATGCTACAGCTGAAACTCCAGTACTTTGGCCACCTCATGCGAAGAGTTGACTCATTGGAAAAGACTCTGATGCTGGGAGGGATTGGGGGCAAGAGGAGAAGGGGACGACAGAGGATGAGATGGCTGGATGGCATCACTGACTCAATGGACATGAGTCTGAGTGAACTCCGGGAGTTGGTGATAGACAGGGAGGCCTGGCATGCTATGATTCATGGGGTTGCAAAGAGTCGGACACGACTGAGCAACTGATCTGATCTGATCTGATAGCCATGCTATTGGATCCCTGTGCAGCTTTCTGGCCTGAATTATCTCTTGGAGGCAGCCCCCACCTTTGGTAGCATTCTCCTCCATAGACTTCATCAAATATGCTGAATTGGCCAGGAAACTTCTAAGATCATGGTCACAGCAACCATCTTTTATATTCCGGGTCCAAAGGAAACTCATGGATCTTTGGCAACCATGTGAGGACCTTAGGTTATCCATTGGTCCAGTCTCTGACCAACTGATACAACCATCTCTGTCAAGCTCTCCAGGTTTGTGGGGATCTATGTTCAGCCTCATTCCAACCCTCCATGAAATAACTGGTTTGTGTGTAACTGTGTACCTGTATGCTCAGCCGTGTCTGACTCTTTGTGGCACCGTGGACTGTAGCACACCAGGCTCCTCTGCCCATGGAATTTTCCAGCAAGAATACCAGAGTGGGTTGCCATTTTCTATTCCAAAGGATCTTCCTGATCCAGGGATCGAACCCACATCTCTAGCATTTCCTGCAGGCAGATTGTTTACCACTAGAGCCACCTGAAGATTTTAAATTTTTTTATTTTAAATTAATTTTGAAGCCACACTTATATATGTATACAGTCCAAGAATGGGCTTCCCTGATGGCTCAGATGGTAAAGAATCAGCCTGCAATGTGAAAACCCAGGTTCTATCCTGGTTCAGGAAGATCCCCTGGAGAATGGAATGGCTATCCACTCCAGTATTCTTGCTGGGAGAATCCCATGGTGCCTTGTGGGCTACAGTCCATGAGGTCACAAAGAGTTGGCACAACTGAGTGACTAACACTTTCACTTTTCACAGTCCAAGAGAAGTTAAATTCAGAGGGAAAATTATTTCTCTATTTATTGACTCAAGCACCCCCCCCAAAAAAAGGTTAACCTCAAAAAATTAGAATCCACTCTACATATTAATTATGAAAAATGGACCCAAAATTAACCAAACCAATTTTTACAACTGAACAAGATGTCTTAATTTTGCTTTAAAAGATTCACATATCATTATAATATCAGAGAATTCCTTGTGTATACAAATTGATTATAGTAGGCAAATGAGTAATTGAGAGTTTAGTAAAAAGATCATCTCACCAATAGGCTTGAAATAAATGATTGTTTTTGCTGATTAAACCTAGGGACTTTGCTTTGCTATGAATTCCAAACCCAAAGGTTCATAGATTGATTTTTTTTACTCCAATTGTCTAATGAGTATTCATGATTTCTCTGTAGCAAGACTATACGTTCCAAAGAGACAGTACAATGTCTCATCTTCATATGCCCCAGCAACAAATGTAAAACTGTGTTTTAATGCATTAATGAACACTGAAAATTGCTTGATTAATTGAAAATCTCAAATTCAGAAAATCTCTGACGGGACAAAAAAAGACATCTTTTGTCAGGACGGTCTTATAGCTAGGTCATATCCTCCTTTCTCGGTAGATGCTTCTCTCTAAATCTATGAAAAAAGATCTTTCCACATTTGTGGAATTGGATTACGATAAGAGAAAATAGTTGATGAGCACAACATTTTTAAGGGAATTACAGTAATCATACAGATGTGGAAATCCCTATCATTCCCAGGGGTTGATTAGACCAGATCAATGAGCTATCTGGCAAGCAATCGCAATCATAAGTTATAATAATAATAAATAAAGGCTCTTTCAACAAAATAGAGAACTGCAAATATATAACAATGTATAGTTTATTTCCATTCATGTCCCAGAAGCTTGTAAAATAAAATGGCATAATTTTTGAACATGGAGAAAGCTGGAAACTTAGAAGCAAAATGCTTCAGAGCAATCATTAAAATTTTTAGCATACCCTGGTATAGTATTTCCCAAGTTTCATTGGAAATAGTCATTATGTGTCAAAAAAAAAAAAAAAGGACTTCATGGTCAAATAGGTTGGGAAATCCTGGATTAAAAAAGTAAACAGATTTCTTAACTATGGAACTTTTCAAAGACGTAAATATGCTAGTGATCTTGATGAGGCTCAGAGAGGGTATCACAGTGTGTTCATTTCCCAGATTTACTAAGAAATGCTTCTCCTCAGAGAGGAAAGGCCTGTATTTGTGAAGAAAAAGAACCTCATCTGTGGAACCTCGACATTAAATATAATGTACATGGTTCACTTGCACATCAAAGAAATCTGTTTTAATGCTTTTAGGTATTAAGCCCATCCAAATGGTTTGAATACATCTGTCAAGTAGCTGGATCAACACTGTACTAAACATTTAACATCTCTAAATATCTGGATATCTTTTATTGCTTAAATAAAAAAGCATAGATGGCAAGCTGAATTTTTTTTTACTTCAGTTACATGTACAATCTAGACAGCATGTGCCATTTAGAAAGAAAGAAAAGGGAGAAAGGAAGGAAGAAAGAAAGAAAGAGGAGGAAGGAAGGGGGAAAGGATGGATAGAGGATATATTTAAGCCTTTTTTTTCATCTAAAAATTAGGGTTATTATAGTTTCTACTGCGCAAGATATATTTATTCATTCATTCATCCAACAAGTATTTATTGAGCACCTACAATGTACCAGGCATTGTTTCAGAACAGAGGCTAAAGAAATGAGTGGGGAGGGACCAAGGAAAGAGAAAAATAATGCAGAAGGAAACAAGATAATTTCAGATAGTAGAATCAACCATGAAGGCAATAAAACAGGTGTGCAGAGAGGGAGGAACTGGATGGATGCTTTAGTTTGAATGATCAGAGTAGGCCTCACCAAGGAGGTCATTATTGACATGGAATCTGAGTGACTCAAATAAGCCAAACAGCAAAGATCTGGTAGATGAAATAAATGTCAGGGCCCCAAGAGAGAAACATGTTTGGCCTTTTCAAAGATTAAAGAACTCGGCCTGTGTGGCTGGGCCTGGATATACTTGGCAGAGACAGATGGAGGGTCCTAATTTAACAAGCTGTGTGTAGGAGCCTTAGGCTACTACCTGACCCACAGTAAGTGCTTAGTATGTGCACGTTCAGGCGATGATCATTGTTGATGACAATGGTGTTTTAGGAATACAAATAAGCTAGAATAAACTTCCAAACGTCAGAGTCAGAAAGTACAATTTTAGAGTAAACTTACAGTTAAAAATATATACCAGCAGTTCTTGGCCTTTCTGTAATGACATAGAAGATTTAAGTACTACCCAAGGCAAACAATCTTGAATCTCAAGGGGTTGACAAAATAACAGTTCATTTCTCACTCACATCACAATCTGCTTTGAGTTCTCAGGTCTACACCCCAGGGGTCCTCCAGAGACACAGGCTTTGTCCATCATGCTTCTGCCATCTTGGAATCCTTCAGTTCTTGTCCCAAGCAGCTAGGAAGGGGAATTGAGAGTAAGGAAGATACACTAGATGCTTCTTCATCTCCCAGAAGTGATACACTTGACTTCAGCTCATGTTTCATTGGCCTGCATCAGTCACATGATCTAACTAGGCCCAAGGAGCCTGGGACATGTGGAACTGCTGTGTACCCAGGAGGAAAATGGAAGAATAAGTGAATAGTGATGAGTGCAATCACATTGTCTCTGCGCAGTGTGCTTAATCTCATGAGTACCACCAGATTTTGAGAAAAACTCCCCCTCAAACTGTCAGAGAAGGAAAACAGTGCAGCAAACTTTGAGAAATTCAAAAATCTATCACTCTAGGCTGTGAGATTAGGCTGATTCTGGGTTCTCCTACCCTTCTCCTCCTTTTTCTCCCATCCAGGAAAGTTTATCTAATTTTCTGTTGTCATTTAGTTCATCTATATTTCTACTTTCTATTTATCTAATTGTCAGTGGTTCCCTTGCCTTACGCTAAAAATGCTATTTTTTAGTAAACCGTTTAAAAAGCTTTGTTTCAAGAAGAAATTATTGAACAAATCTCATGACAGATTGCTGCACAATATTCTATCTACACATCACAGTTAGGAGCTGCTAAATGCACCGTATCAGAGTGCAATATACACAACAGACACGAGAGACTGGACTGACCACTGTTCAGCTCATCCATCCGCAGTGTCAGATTATTCACTGAGCACCCCTGTGTACCTTCAGCAGCCTCTTCAGGACCTTCACATCTCGAGAATACTTCTCTCACCCCCATTCTGCAGGTCCACCTGGAGTCCTCTCCCTTGCCTGTGGCTTCTATGATGAAGCTTGGAGGATAGGCAATAATGGGAAGGGAATGGGTGATAAGTAGATGAAAGATTGCAGGTATGAGGTGATTATAGAACTCCAAATAAAGAGATTTGAACACTTTTGTAACGAGATGATAGAGGACAGTGTTTGGGAGCACAAGTATTTTTGAAGGAGTGGGACGTTGTGCTGGTTAAGTGTCCCTCAACCTCAGCTTCCTTACCCATAAAACAGATGATGAGGTTATGGTAAAATGAAATGAGAAAATGCGCACAAAACACTTAGCTAAGTATCTTTTTTTTTTTTTAATAGTGGTAAATGTCTGTACATAGCATGGTAAATGGAGGCTATATGTACATATCCATGAAATGTGGTCTGTGGGATTAGCTGAGGTAACCGATGAATAGCATCCAAGAACAAACTGAGGGAAGGATGACTAACATGATGAAGTGAACAAATTGCAAGAAACCACAGGGAGATAACTTGGTGAATGTTTCGCCTGGGATAAGGGCAGCCGGGGAGGGTGGGGAGACCATCAGCAGGGCCGCCCTGCAGGAGAGCTCAGGGTGTGAGCTGGGTGCGCTCCATCCCCACCGTGCTGTTGAAAGGAACCTTCTCTGAGCTCAGGCCACCCACTCCCTAATAGGATCCAGTCCTGCCAGGATTTCTGATACCACGCGCCAGCTACACCACCCACATTTTGTGGTTAGAACACCCTTGAAAGAAGAGGAAGGGACAGACCTATCAAAAAAAGAGAGGAAGTCAGGGAAGAAAACTGAGTACAGGGGAAAACAGTGTGTGCTGATCTTAGCTCTATTATTAGATGCTCATGCTTAGAAGGGATTGGAAGCCAAGTCTAGACAGTCTTCCATTAAACCAAACTCAACTAATGTCATTAAATACAAATCAATGCATAATTGATGGATATTAAATCAATGACACCACCATGCCAAGCCTATGGTGATTTCCTGACCTGATGGAGTCATGATTAGCAACTCAAGTGATCAACAAGAACAAAATTCTAACAAATGAGACAGACTGTCCCTAAAAGTTAAGTCAGTATTAATGCAACACTTGGAATCTTGACTCACCAAATGTATTTCAAAGGCCATTCACTCATTTTTGACACTCTGAGAATTTTTTCTAGTATCTCCCCCAAAAGTCCCAGGGAAGGGCAACATATGAAAACATTCACAGTTGGGTTTTTGCTATTGTTTTACGGGACGCACTGTGCAGCTTGCAGGGATCTTAGTTCCCCTACCAGGGATCGAACCCCAACACTGTGCTGTGGAAGAGTAGAGTTCTAACCGCTGGATCGCTAGGGAATTCCCCAAACATTCTCTGCTGTTAAAAAAGTAAATACAAGCGATTATATGAAACAACTAGAACTCATCTTAGAAAACAGGGGATAGAACCCTAAGCCAATGTGCAGGAAGAATGGCTACAAAGGAAGATTGTATTTAGTTCAGAAGGCGGGGGTCGGGGTGGGGGAGGTGCGGGGGGAGGGTGGGGATTAGATAAAGAGAGCGCAGGGAAGACAGACAGTGTACAGACAAGGAGAAAAAGGTCCCAAAGGCAACTTCCCCTCTGTAACTTTGTAGAAGCCAAGCCAGTACAAGATGGATGAATGCACACAGCCTGTGAAAGCTGAGTTCAGATCCCATTGCAAGAACGGGCTTAGACAACACGGGAGATATATGACCCCACACGTAGGTGTAAGAATGCTCTATTCCATTGGGAGGGTCAATATTTTTATTCAATTATATCACAAAGCTTTGGGTCCTAGTTCATAAATATGTAGAATTCTCCCGAGTGTTATAAAGCTTTGCTATCTTTATCGGAATGTTTCCAGGCTGGTGAACATTTTGGTGAGTCCAGATCCTTCTAAAATCTTTCTGCAAGTCTGATTAAATCCATATGGCTCTGATTAATTTACAATTAACCTGCCAAGTACTGTCTCGGAAGAACGGCAGAATCCAAGCCTCTCTGAGCCATCATCTTGCTAAAACTAGATATTAGAAGAGCGTGTGAAACCCAACAAGAGTTCAAAGGAGGGTGATATCACCGGGGGCTGGAGGCATCATGAGGTTCCATGAAGGAAAACGAACATGGGCCAAGCTGGAAGGAAGCAAGAACTTCTATTCCTTTGTAGCCACCCCAGGGTTTAACAGTGTCTTACAAATGATAGATACGTAATAACTATGTGTTGATTGAAAAGGGAGCCAAAATAAGGACTAATATACTTCTCCATAAATCATCAGCAGCAATATCTCTGAGATTTCAGTTATCCCAAGGTTTCACGACCCCAGTGAGAAAATGTGCCTTCCTAAGCTTCTAGCAACTTGCTGAGGAATCATATGGGGGTATGATAATCCTCATCATGTCTGACCACAACTTTTGTCAAACTTCAATTAATCCACACGTCGAGAGTCAAAAATCCTTTCTTTATAAGATGATGGGGCACAAAGAAGAAGATGTAAGAATTGGCTATTCAATTAATCAGGGTTGTTGCTGGGTTCTTGTTTCTTTCTTTCTTCTGATTGTAGTCCAATCTATTGGGTTGGCCAAAAAGGTCATTCAAGTTTTTCGTTAAAATGTTATGGGAAAAGCCAAACAACCTTTACAGCCAACCCAATATTTCTGGGTTTCTTAAAAAAAAAAAAAATTAGCCTCTGTATTCAATGTCACAAGATTAAGGGAAAGGAAGGAAAGTGGGACAAATTCTTGCTTGTCAGGGACAACCTGAATCTGGCTGGATGTCTAATGTCATTCAAACATCATCTTGCTCACTTTTGAATGAGTCATTTTGCTACTTCATAGAACCAGTCTTTGGTTTTGTAAAGAGAGAGAAAGAAGTGATTGCTGAAGACTCGATACTCGGTTCTCTCATTTCTGCTGGAGGCTGACAAATATGTTTCCTTCAACATCCTCAGGGGCCTTGACAGAGGAGCATCCTCTATCCCAGCCCCTGAGGATGGGTCCTCTTCTCTGGCCCTTCCCACCTGCAGGTACTGCCCAGGCATCTGCTTCGATCTTCTCTTCCTCCATGTGATCTTCCTTGCTTATCAGATACATTCCACTCTTACATTTTAGCCATTACTTAGAGGCTGCATGTGTGCTAAGTCACTTCAGTCATGTCTGACTCTTTGTAGCCCTATGGACAGTAGCCCACCAGGGTCCTCTGTCCATAGGATTCTCCAGGCAAGAATACTGGAGTGGGTTGCCATTTACTTCTCTCGAGAGGATCTTCCAGACCCAGGGATCAAACTGGAGTCTCTTATGCCTTTGCATTGGCAGGCAGGTTCTTTACCACTAGCACCACCGGGGAATAAATACTTTAGGCTGAGGACTTCCAAATTATAGCTTCACCTGGATTTACTCCTGAATTCTAAGTGTTCACTGGACATGTCCACCACAGGCATGTCTCCAACGTGAAGCTACTAATATTCCTCCCTTATTCCAACCTTTCCCCGGGTTTTCAGTTTTGGAAAATATGGAAGAATTATCTACCCTACATCCAAACCGGAGAGCTATGAGTACACTCTTCGTCTCACTTCCTTTTCCCAAGATACCACCAAGTCTGTTGACACCAACAGGTCAGTATCTCTCAGAGCCACCCACATCTGTCTTTCATGCCGTCACCCTAGTTCTGGCTGCCTCTCAGCCTCACCCTGACTATTGCAATAAGTTTGACTGGTCTCCTCAGGTCTCCACACTTGTTCCTCTTCAATCCATCCCCCTACTACTGCAACCAATGTGATCTTTATCGATACGGTAAAATTCAATTTGAACTTCCTTGGTGGCTTAGCAGTAAAGAATCCTCCTTCCAATGCAGAAGATATAGGTTCAGTCCTCGGGTTGGGAAGATCCCCTGGAAAAGGAAATGGCAACCCATTCCAGTGTTCTTGCCTGGAGAATTTCATGAACAGAGGAGCCTGGCAGACTACAGTCATGGGGTTGCAAAGAGGTGGACATGGACAACAGCCTTCTTTATGGCCCAACTCTCACATCCATACATGACTACTGAAAAAACCATAGCTTTGACTATACAGACCTTTGTCAACAAAGTAATGTCTCTGCTTTTTAATATGCTGTCTAGGTTTGTCATAGCTTTTCTTTCAAGGAACAAGTGTCTTTTAAATTCATGGCTGTAGTCACCATCCACAGTGATTTTGGAGTCCAAGAAAATAAAGTCTGTCACTGCTTCCATTTTTTTCCCATCTATTTGCTCCATCTATTGCCCTAGCATTTGGCCAATTTCTATCTAAACTTCAGATCCCTATCCAAACCTGTCTTCCTCAGGACAACCTACTATGAATTATAGACTCAGTCTAGCTCTCTGTTACACATACACAATGCATGTCATTCTGTTCCTGTGTTTCAGACTACTAATAATTTGATATTTATTTGTGATTATTTGATCACTAAGTCCCCTACCTAAACACAATATCCATGAGTAAGGACTGTATCTGTTTTACTCACCATTATTTCCCTAGTGCCTAATATAATGTCTAGTACATCGTAAGTGGTCAACACACATGATGAATAAATAATTTCTTGAATAAATGCAAGAATTACCTATTCTGCCTCCAAACAATAGGTAACCAATATTTTAAAATTCTTTTCTTTAACATCCCTCATCTTTACCTCTGCCTCTCCATCCCCAATGCTATTGGTTTAGAGCTTAACAACCTTTCATTGACTCTATTACAGAGATTCCCTAAAGATCTTCATTCTTCTAGTCTTAGATCATTCCAATCCAACTGACATACTTGGAGAAGAGTGAACTTCCTAAGACACAGATCTGAACATGGCTGTCTCCTTTAGCTCTTTCTAAAAACTGTGCTGATTCCCACCTCTGTCTCCCTGCTTCAGCACCTCCCTCTGACCTTCCCTCTTCCCACGTGTCAGCTTAGCACTTGATTTTCCACATTTTTCATACCATGGCACACATTTTAAAATGGCAACTTTACACAACATGTTGGAAACTATGGAGGAGGTTCCAAGAGCCCACTGGCTAAGGAATTTAACAATTTAAAACAATTAAAATCCATGGTGGGGCTTCCCACGTGGCACTAATGGTAAAGAATCTACCTGCCAATGCAGGAGACACAAGAGTCATGGGTTTGATCCCTGGGTCAGAAAGATCCCCTGAAGTAGGAAATAGCAACCCAGTCTAGTATTCTTGCTTGGAAGTTTCCATGGGCAGAGGAACCTGGCAGACTACAGTCCATGTGGCTGCAAAGAGTTGAATACAACTGAACAACTGAGCACGTAATCCACATATCATCTGCTAGTCTGGGAATCTCTGATTTAGGAAATACCAGTTCAACATTCAAGTCTTAGTGAATAATGGAAATAAAACCTATGAAGTCTTTCTCTCATTTTTATGACTCTACTACTGTCTAACAGATTTTTTAAAGTACTCTGAATACTTATTTTTTTTACATCCCTGCCTTTTTCTATGAAACTGAAAAATGCTTTGAAACAAAGAGCATATCTTATCCTTAAGATATGCTTAATTCATATCTATGAATTATCAGAATGCTTCTGATAATATGAATAATAATGCATATTATTAAGATATGCTTAAATCATATCTATGAATTATCGTAGTTCAATGATGATGCTCAGATGAATAGATAAGGGCCAGAAAAGGGACTAGAAAGATCTAAGAGTCCTTGATCCAAAAATCCTGGATGGCTATTAATTTCCCACAGTCATCACTTACAGATAGATTGATAGATACTGAGATAGGTACTTAGAAAAATAAATAATACATACGTACATACACGGGCTTCCCTGGTGGCTCAGAGAGTAAAGCTTCTGCCTGCAATGCGGGAGACCTGGGTTTGATCCCTGGGTCAGGAAGATCCCATGGAGAAGGAAATGGCAACCCACTCCAGTATTCTCGCCTGGAGAATCCCATGGTTGGAGGAGCCTGGTAGGCTACAGTCCACAGGGTTGCAGAGAGTCTGACATGACTGAATGACTTCACTTTCAATTTTTCACCTACCTATATACATACCTAGACATGTACTTAGAAAGATAGATAGAAACATAGATTAACTGATAGATAGATTTTTTTTTTCTTAAAATGATTTTTTTTTCCCTTTTCCCAAAACTTTCTTCCTAGAGGTAAGCTTCCAAACTACAACTCTGACTAAGAAATGTGCTGGCATTTCAAATGATAAATGTCCCCAAAAGCAAAATATGGCTATTCTGTGAAACTGAGTCCCAAGTACCCAATAGGTAATGATACTTTTTGCTGCCAGAACATTTTCTGTCAATTGATGTTTCTCATCCCTAAGAAGAGAGAGATTCCAGGACGTGAAGATTTTATAAATGCATTGAAAATGGTCAGCAGTTTCAGTTCAAGTTGTGATTGAAATGAGTATAACCTCATATTTTAAAATGCTAGGAATGCTCTTGAAGTGGTAAAAAAGCAAAGGGAGCACTGAGGCTGCCAGAAGAATTTTTTGATTTCTCAGATGGATTTGTCAACAGAATGAGCATGGCCAAGAGTCCCCATTCACCTGGAAAGCTCTCTTGTGTTTGTTAAGAAAACATCATCAAGCTAATATGGTCAGTTCCAAGGGCAGCCCATCCAAAAAAGGATGGCTCTAAGCAACATGCCCAAACTCAACAATTTCCTTCAGATTTCACTTGTGACAATTTATTGCTACTGACCCAAGAGCCAAGGAATTACTTCTTTGTGGTAGTATCATTCCTGCTTCTTTCCCAACCTCAGATTCCCTGGTGACTAAATACCCCAGTGCCTTCGACTGTAAAATGTAGATGATATACACTTACCTCTCAGGGTTGCTGGGAGAAATAAGTAAGAAAATAACTACAAAAGCTCATGGATCTACACATTTTAGATTACAGCACAGCTGAATCCCAAACCAATGCCACCCTCTCTTCTAGGACCACAGAAGAATTCTGAGAAATATGGGAGATTAAGGCAGCTCTGAGGAGTCCTTTGACTATGCAGGTGAAAGAAGGACTCCATGAAGATGTGTTTGGTAACAGACCTCGGAGCAGCACTCCCCAAAAGCCATTGCTCACCTTTATTTTTCCCTCCAGCAGTCACGGGCGAGAGTATTGGCTAGGAGTAGAAGAAAAAAACTGCACATGAATGCACAAAAGACAATTCAGGGGCTTCCAAAGTCTCTGCATTTGTGGAGAAAATATCTTACTTTAATAGGACTCCATGGATGCCCACAGTCTGGAAGATATTTGTGTTCTAATTCATAGATGGAGTGGGCTGGATGAGAAAAACATGTACCAAAGTTCATCCAACAAATAAAAATGATTAAGAGTTCAAACTAACTTTTCTTTACCTAATATTTACACTTAACAAGTAATATTTTTACATAAACTTATTTCAAAATATGCTTGCCAAACAGCGCATTTCTTTGCCACTTGACCATAAACTCACTCACAATCCATTGTCCAAAGGATAGTGTCAGTGGACAAAGAAGCTGAGCCCATTTTCCAAAGCAGAAAATATAATTTTGTTGATGATTCCTGCTCAGTGTTTCTTACAAAAATAATGAATTTCACACCATTCTGTTTATAGAAGAGAAAATCACACAGGGAATACATTTTTGAATGCCATCTGTGCCATTAACAAGTCATATTATATCAGCCTTTTGCAGTGTGAGGCAGTGTCCCAGGGTACAGCATTTGGTCTGTGTCAGATAGAAATGCATGAAATTTTAAGCTTAATAATCCCTCACCCACACAACCGAGGGCACTGCTCAGAGGCCATTAAAGGGATCATCGCAGTTCAGCACTGCATCTCACATTTCTAGCACAGTGTGAACTGTGAACTCCTTCCACTCCCCAAACTCTCTTATAACTTTTTTTTTTAACTGTTAAGTGGTATACAAAAAAAGAAATGATTTTTTCCTGTTGAAGTATAGTTGATTTATAATGTTGTGCTAATTTCTGCTGTACGGCAAAGTGACTCAGTTACACACATATATATTTTCTTTTTTATATCATTTTATTTTTTTTATTTTTTATGTGATAAATTATAGTTTAAAATAATATATAGTTTAATATATATTTTTATATTATTTTAAACTATAATTTATCCCAGGAAACTGGATGTGGTTCCCTGTGCTGTACAGTAGGACCTTGTCTCTCCATTTTCAGTGTAATAGTTTGTGTCTACTAACCCCAAACTCCTGGCCCATCCCTCTCTTTCCTCCTTCCCCCTTGGCAACGTCTGTACTGTAAGGCTGTGAACCTGTTTCTGTTTTGTAGATATGTTCATTTGCGTCACATCTTAGATTCTATATATAAGTGGTATCATATGCTGTTTGTTTTTCTCTTTCTGACCTACTGTACTTAGTATGATAATCTCTAGGTCCGTTCACATTGCTACAAATGGCGTTATTTCATTCATTTTAATGGCTGAGTGGTATTCCATTGTGTATATATATGTATATATATATTTCATGTTCTTTATCCATTCATCTGTCGATGGACATTAAGGTTGTTCCCATGTCTTGGCCATTGTGAACATAGGGGGTGCATGTATTGAAAAGAAGTCATTTTAAATAGAGACTTGCTTTTATTTTAGATTGGAATAATATTGACTACATTATAAAAGTCCTACTAACATTATCATTAATAACAATCATAATATCTGAAGACTCAATTTGACTTAAGTTCCATTAAATTAATTTGTGATACAAAGCAATTTACCAAAAAAAGTAAAACATGGCTTATGTCATATTTGGTTTGGAGAGCATAAACTTTATATATTATATAAATGCATATACATAAATGCACATGTAGATATAAAATATATATACATATTAAAATGTAGACTAAAGTTAACCAAATTTTGACAACAAATTAAACTTTTTCACAACTTTTTATTTTCATTCTAAATTAATTCAGAAAGAAAGTTTTATGTTTTTACTTGTAAACCCTCTCCACATATAATATATTGCTGGCATATAGTTTTTATTCCCAATAAATTGGATATAATCACTATTATAGTTGCTCTGTAAGTATTCGTTTCTTTAAAAGTTCTAGAAACAGCTCAATGTATTATATAAATCTTTCCATCAGATAAATTAAACTTATAACAAAGAGCATCTTGAGATTACCTTACAGAATTATACCCATGTTTCAGCATCAGTATTCTTTATGATCCAATATTTAACTAACAGTCTACTGTGGATATGAAGTTTAAGATATATAAGAATAAAAGTCATTTTTAATTACATTATCACAAGAGAAGAATACGTTCAGCCAAGAAATAAATTAGCTGAAGGACAGAATCTTTAGCTGCCTCCCTAAAGGGTCATATGTTTGCTAGATTCTTACTCAGAGCCCTTCACACTGATTTGTTTCAAAAGGAAAAATATTAATGACATATTTATTAATTAAAAAATAGATGGAATTCCTGTCTTTAGTTATGTGATTCACAAAAGACAAACTCCAACATTAATAGGCATGGCTGGAGAAATGTTATAATACTGAATCATTTTCCAAATGGCTCTGCTGTAACTGAGTTTACGAAAACTATAAATCTTAATTATGTAGAATTGGCTCATAGTGCTTTTCAGGTCTACTATATCCTTCTACTTTTTGGTTTATTCATTCTATTAATTTTTGAGAGTTTGATAATTGAAATTCCAACTAAAAATCTTAATTTATCTACTTAAAAAATAATTGTAATATATGATAGAACTAAATATAACTTTGTTCTGTATTTTCCAAGTCTCCTATTAATGTGTCATAATACTTTCATAATTTAAAAAATAAAAGGGCGGGGGGGGAATCACCAGAACTTGGAGAGAGAGAGAGACATTCCTTTCCCACTGTAATTCTGAGATGGCCACAATGCAAGACACACATATTGGAACACCTAAACACGTGCCGTGTTATCAACAGCAGGCTTTGCCTCCTATGAGGGAATTTTTCTCACGAGTAAATTCCCTCTGACTCTGCTTTTCGGGATTGTGTTTCTTTGGCCTTTACAATTTCTTTGCTTACTTCTTCATCCTTTCACACTTTTGAATTACCTGTGGAGCTTGACTTTGGACTTGATTCTCAAACTTTTGTTT